>NW_017728948.1:6661853-6679919 GCF_001723895.1 Crocodylus porosus | reverse complement strand
AAATCCATAGCTATAGCATATCTGAGATGCTACTGTGATGTTATATTGCATTTATTGCATAATCTCAGTTATAGATTCATTTGGAGATTTTCAAGGCCACACAGAATCATTATCAGCATCTAAATCTGACTTCCTACATACAGAGCTGCAGAAGCTCACCCAGTACTGGAAAAGTTCAGGTATAAAACTGGATCAGAGATATCTTTTTAGATGAGCATCTCATCCCTGTAGCTAGAAACATCTTTGTAGCTTCTTTCTCTTTCAAAAGGAGAAAGGCTGAGAAGGACTATGATAGACATCTATAAAATCATGAAGGGTACAGATTAAGTGGATATGGAATTTTATTCACCATTTACAGAATACTAGAATTAGGGGCAATCCACTGAAATTAGCAGGAAACAGATTTAAAATTAACAAGGTAAACTACCTGTTTTTAATGCAATGCACAATTCACTTCATTACCACAGGAGGTGGTAGAGGGAGTATAGCTGGGCTCAAAAAAGGACTAGACAAGTCCATGGAGCCTTTAACAGCTATTAAACAGAAGAGTCACAGGTGTATCCTCCAACATCTCTGAATCAATGGCGGTGGATGCCAGCGGGGTATGACAGGGAATAGATCACTGTAGATATAACCTGTTCATATGCTATCCCTCTAAAGCACCCACTGCTATGACTCTTGGACACAGGATACTGCGCTAGCTGGACCATTGGTTTGACACACATCACACTTCTTATGTTCTTATGATCCAAATGCCATGGTCCTTTGAAGCCTTGAAACACCACCATCATTGTACTTGTCCTCACTTCAGGCTCCTACTTGCAGGAATCTGGGATGGAGGGAGTCAGTTCAGCCATGGAAAATTCCGACTTTTCAAAGTTATGCCTATTTCCAGGTCTATTATCACTTAGCCCCTAGCAAATATTTTTGAACCTTTAAAATTTTACCGTAGGAGATGAACTAATATTGGGTTGCCCATCTGTAACATCAAACCCCCACTGTGGCACACAGTTTCAAGAGAATGGCAGCTGACCTCAAACAATTAAATATTTGTTGCTTTAGAAATACGGCTAGCACAGGAGAGTGCAATATTTCAGCCACATAAAGCTTTTGTCAAGTTGACAGATCCCCCCCATTGGTTGGTATTCCATGAGTCATGAGGGAATGTCACGAAAGAAAAAGTTCAAACCTGTGGCCAGCACAAGCAAGAGGTCATTCAGACAGGAAAAGTGAACATCAGCAAGCCAGTTTCCACTTCTAAAAAGCCCAGTTTAGCAATGTGCATGTGCTTAACTTGAAATGAATATTTAAGTCAGTGAATGCAGTTAAATACATCTTCACAGCCAGGTGCATACATTACACTTTTATCAGTATAAGTGGTTGGAAACCAATCTATGTCCATAACAGAAGTTGAGCGCACACAGGCTGGTTTAAAATGGCAGGATCCAGTCTAACATTTGCACACCCCCCACCACCAAAGTGCAGATGTGTGTTCTGTTTGCTACTGATCTAAACTATGCTGCTTACTGCTTGGACTTTTTGAATGTCTGTACCTAGCCCATATACTTAAGTGACTAAAACAAAGGTGGATAAAGGTTTTGAATCAGGCTGGAAGATACCAGGCAATAGTAAAGTACTGATAGTACTTTACTATTAGTTAAGTGTCTTGTTTAAATATAATCCAGCAACTGTATGAAGATTGCCTTTGGCTTCGAGCAGTACGTCTAGAATCTTTGGGGGGGGGGGGTTGAACTTGATGCACTTCATATCAAAAGACTATACTGCACTGACTCACATCTAAGATATAGTCTTTTTTTACCTATTCAGGATTAGGAAAAAGCCTACAAGGCCTGGGGTAGAAACGTGCTGTGGCTCCACCTCTGGCCCCAACCTGAGCTTTGTTTTGAAGTCAGAGCTGCAGCTGCTGCCTGCCTCCGGGTGCTGCTTCTGCCCTCCAATGTTCCCCCCACCGCTTGCTCTCAGCCACAGTTCCAGCTCTATCTCCATCCCTTTCCTTGCATGGTGACTTCAGACTTCAGATCCAGGCAGCAGTGGCAGGGGTGGCAGCTCCAGCCTCAGCTTTGGCATCGACCTGATCCGTTGGTGGGATTAGAGCTGCTATTTCTGCAACCATTGTTGCCTGGCTGTGCAGGGCCAGAGCCACTATACACAGAACTGGCTTAGGAGCAAGAGCCAGTGGCAGGGTCATAAGTGGCAGCAGCAGAGACAGGCAGCAGTCAAGGGCAAGCAGAGGTGGGGCATGTGGCGCAGGGGTGCCAATGCAAGTGGGGTGCAGGAACCACACATCAAGGTGACACAAGGAGGTGCAGGTACTGGGAGGGTGGCAAGAAGGGCAAGTGGTGGGAAACATAGGAGATAGAGGACATGAGGAAGCGGGGTCAGGCTGCTTGACATCCCCCCCACCTGCCCTTCCCCACTCCCCCCATTGCTTTCCCCACTGCAGCAGAAGGGAGGAGGAAACATGGTTTTAAGATGATGCTCCAGTAATTAGATTCTATACATGGAAAATTATAACAAATGTATATTCAAAGTTATCTTGGATTCAAGTGAATATGGTAGATAAGGAACCACTCCTGGACTTAGACCATTAGCAGCAATTTACTTTGATGAGAAAGAAAGCCATTTAAAAGACAACCCCTGCTTCCCCTAAAACCTTGGGGGGGGGGGTTGGCTTTTCATAAGAAGCTTCTGAATGGAATGAAACAAAAATTTTGGTATCTTTGTTTTGGATGAAAAGTTTTCATTAAAATTATACTAGATATTTTACTTTGTTTTACTCCCCCCTCCCCCCAACAAAGCAAAATAATTCAATTTTAAAAACACAATTAAAAACACAATTAGAAACTAAGCATAACGTTTGGTTCTTTTTGCAATTTCCCATTGGGGAAGAAGAAAAAAATTGTAAAGCAAAAGCATTTGCTTTTGAAGAACCCCGTTTTCAGCAAGAAAATATTTTCCTTTTGCTGGCCCATGTTATTCATAGCAACAAACAAATTTGATATAAACAATATCTAGGCCATGTTACTGCCAGAGATTACATTGGTTTGTCATCTGTAGCATATTTCCAGAAATTTGCCTGCCCTTCTTTTAAAGTATTAAAACTTCGGGTCTCTGGAATCTATGATTTTTTTTTTTATATGGCTCAAGGCAGCACTCTGCAGAGGTATTGCCTGGTAGTACTGTGCACGGTAACTATAGAAATAGCTAATAACAACATTTTACAATATTGGAGCTTGCCATTAATTTGTGATTTGACCGAGTGAAGCTTTCCTTTACCTCCCTGCTTTACTTATTACTAGTCTGATCCAGCAAAGTGTTTAATCATGTGTTTAAGCACTTGAGTAATGCCATCCTGGTTCAGCAAAGCACTCATATGCTTGAAAATTTGCTTAAATCCCTTAGGGCTTGTCTACATGTGGCCTTTTTAAGTGGGATTAGTCTAAAATTACCATTTTTAAGATGCATTAAGGGTGCAAGTCCACACGTACATGCCCTTAATGAACCTTAAAAATGGTGATTTTAGGCTAAACCCATCTAAATTTGATACCTACGTAAAGTCAGTACCAAATTTAGCCTGGCACAGCTAGATTGCATTAGCCCACATGTAGATGCATAGTGCGCATTAGCTATACGTGCGCTAATGCAACTTAGCTATGCCAGCCTAAATTTAATGGGCCTTAATGCACATTAGTGCATCTATGTGTAGATGAGTGCCTAAATTGCTTTAACGTGCCTTAAACAAAAGCACGTTAAGTTTAGGGGCACATAAATACACATGTAGACATGCCCTTAGATGCATCAAGGTAAGTATTTACTAAATAGTAGGTGTATGCTTATCTGTCTTGCTGAATTGGGGCCTATATTGCCTTGCCCTATGCAAAAGACATCTTCCCTTTCCTTGATGAGCACTTGAAGAACATGTAGAGGACTACCATGGACATATCCACATCACAGCAGTGGAGAGATCATTCTTACTGCCAAGGTACCCAGCCACCATAACACTGCTCCCACACTGTGGACATCAGCCCCATTAATGAAGCGGTGAGGACATTCTGGGGTTACGGCCTTGGTGCTGCAACTGAGCTCTCTGCCACTGTGGTGTCAATATACCCTTTGTGCTCTATCCCATTAACTACCAGCTGACTTAGAACATCTATTTGGTTTAGGAAAAAAAAAATCCTCCCCCTACTCTTGGAACAGCCAGGGTTGAAAATACATCTCAGGTTGCAAATAAGGTCCTTCAGATCTTATTTTTTTTATTAGCAGGTTTAGGAGTCAGAAACTGACATTTGGTACATTTGTCAAAGAGGAAAATTATAAAATATAATCATTTAGTTAGTACTTTTTCTTCAGCTTCATAAAGACGGGAAGCAAGTCAAAGCCTTCTCTGCAGCATTCTCTTCAGGCGGACAGCTCAGAAAAAAAATTGCCTTTGCTGGAAGTTGCATGCAGGTCACTCTCGTGGAGTGGGTTTCTGCTCTCCCGTGGAGAAGACACACCTTCTGGCATCTGAATAACAACAACAACAGTGACCACAGCATGGGAGAACCACACAATTACTTTTTATTCCTGCCAAAAACAGAATCCAATTCAGGGACGAGTGCCAGAGAACTACACTGTTCTTCAATCCAGAGATTTGTAGCATGCTCACCTGCCGGAAGCAAATCGTTATTTAAAAACAACTCCCCCCCCGCACCCCCCCAAAAAAAACAGCCCACGATCAAGTCTAAGGAATGTTACAGCAGTTTTACTTCTCTGGTATTGGGATTATGATATGAAAAGACTGAATTAGAAATGTTCCACTTGCTGCTTAAAGAATTCTCTTTCCTTGGCCTGTTATAGAATTGAATAATTTAGTACCTGAGACTATTAATTGTCTTTCATTTTGAAATGTTGAACAGGTATTTAGTGTATCCCTTTTCTGAGTAACAATGTATGCGGCTGCGTGGATTTGTTTACTCCTACTTAGGAAAATGTATCTCAGAAGACAATTTTGCATAATGTATTAATTAAAAAGGAAAACAATATCATCCATTTGGAAATGCTACTTTGAGCCACAGTTGGGGAAATATTTAAAATCAGGAGACTGGCTTACCATTAATTACAGTTCGAACTAGGCAAGGAACACAGCAGGTAATGGTCTACATTGTCCAAATGCAGAGCAACATGACTAGAAAGTACACCACTGATACAAGAAGCATAACAAGTCAGCTGGGTGCCTGGGGTAGCTGTGATGTATGGAGGCAGTAGTGACTTCTGACTGCCGTTGTGCTGATGGCATGATTGTGCGCCTGCAGAAGTAGATGCTATTTTTCTGCCCCGTTCTGTCCCCGGGTCAGTGCCTGGGGCTCCTGCTTCAGGCCACCACAGTTATGCTACCAATGTGAGATGCCATATGATTACACCCAGTCCTGGCAAGGTACCCTGGTATTCAGTGGTGTGTGTGCTCATGACTGGATATTTAGACCCCGACTTAACAGTCACAGAATGGCAACAGGATCCATGGTTGCACATAAAGTAGTAAATACCATAATTATTGCAACTTGTTTCTGATGCAAGCTTTTCAGAAGCAGAGGCTATATCCTCCCGCATGTCTGTACTACACCTACCAGACTAAGGGTCAAAGTCTGACTAGGGACGATTACTTACTATAACAATGCAAATAAATTAAATAACAACAACAATTCTTAAGAGGCTTCTTAACCCTACTTCTGGTGTGGCGGATAGTACAATGTTCAGTCTATTTAAGAGGGTCAAAAATAATGCTATCATTACATTTTTCATCCTGACAGTCTGATAGACAATTATACAGGTATAATTAATGTATCCAGGACAAGCATATTAACTCATTCTCAAAATGCTGTAAAGACACTAAATGTCACGTATGCTGTATCTCACTTTTCCCCAGATAAATTTATACTTGATTTCATGCTATCCCAAGGGAAGCCATGAATACTCTATTAAGTTCCTGGGAATAAAAAAATAATTACAGCAAAAATACATTGGCACTCATAGCCCTATGTTCCAATGAAGCAAAGCCTTTTCCTAGCGATAACACAATTAATGCCAAGAATTAGGGTTTAGAGCAAATAAAAGTAAATACTGTACTGTGATTTTCAGTAAAGGGTGGCTTATACAGCGATATATGACCCAGCAGGCCAAAATGATCAGAGGGGTGCAGCAAAATTTTGTAAAGCAAAATTGGATTGTGCTTTACAAACATCAACCAAACAAACACATTTGAAGCTGCTTTTAGACTAACCCAGCACACCCCCATATCAGATGGCAGAATCTATCTGAGGGCAACTGTACTGTTTGTTTCCTACCAAGGGAACAAGAAGGTGTCCAGCCTAATGGTTCCAAATTTTGTTTCGCATCCATGCCCTATGGCAGGATTTGACTCGTTCTGGTTATAGAAAGCAAATATACTCCAGTCATTCTTTTCCCAGCGTAATAAGATGATGGCAAAACATCCTGTTTTCCATCTCAAGGAATAAAGTCTATTGATTAAAAGACAGAAGTCAAATTTAGGATTCCAAGGTTAAATGAGTTTATTGAGAGTTAGTGGTTACAATGGTATGTTAGATACCTGTAATCCAAGCTACACTTAACATGGTTGCCTCTAAATTCTCACACTTTCAACTGCCGTGTCTCTAAACATTCCACCACCAGGTCTTCTATTTCTAGTAATAATAATCATCATCATAATAATAATCATAATAATAATAATATAAAAGGCAATGTCAATCACCATATTGTGCTTCATACTCCACCATAAGGAATTTAATTGGCAAAAGTAAAATTTATTCATATTAATGGGATTAATTGAAACATGAGCATAGTCATAACACTACTAGAACATAAAGAACAAAACATGGGCTAAAAGAAGCAGTTTTAAGATGAATTCGGTTTTTTATGCTTGTTAAAAATTCACATACTATAATGAACATGATTCAAAAGTTAAATTGTTTAATAATTGGGCCACACATTTAAGCATATTGGCTAGTACGTTTTTGCACTGTAACAGAAGCAATACAAGCTTTATGGTCTACCATTACACTTCCAGTTTTTCACTTGATATACCTGCCAACCTAATGTTTCTTGCATGCATAAAATTTTGCTTTCAGACTTTAGTTTATTATTTACCCCAACACCAGTGATGCAAATTCTTTGGCCAATTTTATGCTACAGTTACAAAACGTAAGCTTGGGCTACCTCCATTTAACATCATTACAGAAGGCTCTAAATTTGGGGGTTACAGATTGTTAATTATTTAATAGAGTCTTAGGTTGCATGCAAATTGACACTGCTTCATTAGTTTATCCCCATGCCAGACACATACAAGTCGGCAGGTATGCATACAAAAAGAATATAAAACCCTTCCTGGTAAAGCCTACTGTTTTAGAAGGAATCCATTGCTTTAAATTCACTTAAAGCCTGTACCGGGGAAATATGTTTCTTCTGGGAACCTCGCCTCACTCTTGTCTGATATTCTTCCGGCTTTTCTCTCTTTACTAAGGGTTTCTTCTCAGGGGCCTTCATCTTCCAAGATACAACAGGTGAGTTCACTGCAGCTGTACCATAGACCTTCTGATATTTAGTAGAAGCCACATATGATGCTTTCACAGTAAGGACCACAGCGTTCATCAGATTTTTAGCTGCCTGGATGAGCGACGTAGCGCTGTCCAGCTGCGGTTAGAAAAGAGAATCAAATGTGACAAGATTATTCCAAGATTTTGTCCCAGAAAGTGTATATGCATATTCTTAGACCTGATTAGTTTTTTTTTTTTCCCCTTGAAGGAGGCAAACAGACCATGATACAAATAAGACATTCTCCCTACAGAATGCCCACCTGGTTTCTAGCACATCACGGTCAGGTGCAGCTCAGTACTAATTTGCGCTGAATTACATTGCCTGGTAAAGAGAAGCTGTCCCTTTAACTTCCTAAACCAGTGGCAACAAAAAAAAAACCAAACTGGTTGCTGTTTTTTTTTTTTACTGTCACTGAAGATTCAATTGCATCATTTTCCTCAAAAGGAATCTTTTACATAAAATGTACGGAGAAAAAAAATTACTTTTAGCTGTGAAGGAAAGCAAAACAGGTTGGATAATTTTTTCCCAGGCAGTCTGTTTCCCTCATATATCTACTTTGGTTCATCTATAAAGTGAAAATTTACCCTGTCTTCTACTTGACTTCAGACTAACACAGCTAAGTACGTCACCCTATCCCCAGTAAGCCAAAGGCACAACACCCACTGATGTCAATAGGACAACACTGACCTCTTTATGGCGTCCCACACCTGAAAGGATTTAAAGGAGTGGCAATGCATAGGGGGTTCACATGCACCTCCTGATAGCACTGGTGCATCTCCTGACAGGCCACACTCCTCACTTAGGTGACAGGTGACAGGCGGCGGGGGGGGGGGCAGGCAGAAGCACTGGTGTACCCCCTGCCAGTGCCAGCCAGGGAGTGGGAGCACCAGATGAAGTGCTGTGGCCACTTCCAGAAGTGCCGCGGCCACTTCTGGGTTGGCATGACCAGCCGTGAGGACTGCCCTCTCCCTCCCCCGAAGTTGGCGAGATTGGCCGCAGGGAACACACACCCCCCGGTCAGTGACTGGTCGTGCCTCCCCCGACTAATGTGGCACCAGTCCCCACCCCCAATTTAAAGAGATTATAAAATCCTCAAAACTCAGAAGGGACAAGAGTTATCTATAAGTTTATTATAGGAAAATGTAAACTGTTTCTATTGATGAATTAGCTGACTATAGTCCTTGCTTTATCATTTCCTGCATTTCTCCTACAGAGAAGCTGGTCTCCCAGAAGCAGACTACACACAAAGAGGTAAAACAGAATTACTGAATGATGCAGCAGGGATCTGAAGATGCCAAATGCTCAAGTGCAGAGCAGAAAATAACCAGGGCCTAGAATGAAGCCCATGGTTGTGCCACTCCAACTGCTGAGGGAAAAGGATCCTAACTGAACAATTTAAAGCATTTAATTAAGTCCTAGTGATGCCATTGAAATGAAGCTTAAATTTAAACCAATGAGACATTAGGTCAATGGGATTTAATCACGTGTTTAAATTGTGTACAAGTGTAAGGACCAGATTTTCAGAATGCATTCAGGAAAACAGTGGTAGTTTTCAACAATGGCTAGATGCTAAACTCCCAAGATTCAAATGGGAGTTAGACAGCTAAACACTATCAGAAATTAGATTGAAGCCAAATACCACTCCTCTGCTTTGCTATTTAAATGGCATGTAAGCCATTTGGGCCATGAAATGAGTTTCTGCTTCGTCATGCATCACACCTTAAACACTGCTAAAACAATTCTAATTCTTTACATGTTTCTATTTTTGCCCTAAGCTCTTCCTACTGCAATTCAATACGATCACCAAGGCTTTTAATCCTATTTACTCACTGTTGTAATTGTTTTATTGTGAGTGCACAAAAATGTTGTAAAAGCCTGTCCAAAGCTATAGTCAGGAAACAGCCATGGCTAGTGACTGGTTGACTCTTGATGGTGCTCACCTTTAGCCGTTAGCCTAGCAATTAATACCCTTGCTCAAGACATGTAAAAGTCAGGTTCTAACCCTACCTCACTTAGAGGGAATTGAGCCCTCATCTTCTAGATCACTAGGCCTGTCTGTGTCTTTACATCTCTACAAATATGGCCATAGGTGCTTCAGTGAATTGCAACCCATGGTAGCATGTGCACACGGTTCTTTTCAAAACTATGGAAAAAGCTTGATAAGTTCCCTGTCACAAAACCAATCAGTCCTATCATGCCAATTGGCTTATTTTTCCATGAAAATACCAGTGTTTTCAGGGAACACAACAGGTGCAATATTATGCAACAGTTTCCCTTTAGTCCTACCTTAGTTCTCCTATTATCAAGATAATGTAGGTAAAAAAAGGATGCCTCTCTGCCAGCAGTGAGTCATACCTTGCATCCTTCACTGGGAGAAGGAGAAAGGAGGATGCTATGGCATTTGCTCTATTTTACTCCAGAAAAAGGGCTCTTCAGAATTCAGCCCAGTAGTCTCTACACAACATCTAGATTCCTAAATTTTAGTAGGATGACCTCTATATAATACCATCTCAAATACCAGAGAATAGCTTCCACCTGTCCTCTACTAGTGCATGGCAATAGACCTTTTTTCTCCCCACATGTGTATGAACTATAACCTTGCTGAATTTTCCCACTCTCTTATCTTTTGGGGCTAATGCCCCAGACACACATTTTAGAATCTGAATTAAGAACTTTTGCTGACCCTACTAGGCTGTGGGATCAAACTAAAGTCAAGGCTTTGTCATTGGAAGGGTCCAACATGATGGAGATTTTGTAAAAGCCTTGCTGCAGAATACCAATTCTTTCTCACAGTTACATATCGCTCATATTCTTTATTTCGTAACAGGTTGTTTCCACTGATATGTCCTTCCGGGTGGCCTGAGGGATCAAAGGGTAAGCACCAAAATCAGGATGATAGCATTCTTCCTTAGTAGTAAACAGTACTTCCTCAAGGTCTTCTGCACACAAAAGCTATGTTTGACCTTGATTCATGTCTAAAATAGGACCTATGCCTGGCGTCTGGGAGCAGTATCTTCCTGTTTGCACGTTATGTTAAAATGGATTCCCAAGTAACAAAGCATAGAGAAAGTATGTCCTCATTTCTTCACTATATACCAGAATATTCCTAATCTACATTTATGTGTTTTCATAACCTAAAATTGCTAGCCTTAAGTTCAAGTACCAGGGATCCCTGTAGATTTTAAGACATGCCAAACGTGACAGCTTGTTGATAAACAGATAGCTTCACTTTCCCAAATAAGAAGAACATAAGAGCCACCCCTATAGAAAAAAATAATTGTACCCCAAATTATTTGAACATATATAAGAATTTTAATGAATTCAGCATCATAGTCCAAAATTGGTCATTTTTAATCCCCAGTTCTAAGTGTTATTTTTTCCTCTGCAGATCTAATTCATATTTTCCTTTAGCAAAAGAAACTAAGTTTAAAGATGGATAGTAATGTTATAATGGCATGCCCATGCTGGTTCAACAGAGAGCAGTGAAATACCACAATGTTATTCTACAGTCACACTATTGCGTGATTTATAATGTAAGCTATATGTTTGTTGGCAAACAGCAGATCTTACTCTATTAAATTAGGATATCTGAATTTACTATTGAGGTTTACACTCAAACATTATTCATTGTGAAATAGCTTTTTGATGTCAGTTTATTGATAGAGCTTATATAGTTATGTAATCAAAGAGCATTTTCTTCATAATTAATGCAAATAAAGCAACTGTACTGATCATATATTTTGCATTCTTATGGATTCCTTTAAATTAAAGGATTAAAAAACAACACTTCGTTGAGGAAAGGCTAATTATGGCCTTTTCTCCATAGGGTTTAACTAAAGGACAGAGGGAGTAAGGGAAACATTTGGAAACTTGGGTACCTGAAATGACTCTTAAATTAACATTAAGACCTTGTTCTTACAATCATTTAGTGCAACTTTAAGCAGGTACCTAATTTCACAGAGATCAACAGAAACATTTGCATATGCAGGGGGCATCCTGACGAGTGAGCATGTGCAATTTGCGGGGCCTCAAACCCGTTTGCGGCCCCGCAAACTGCATATGGTGCACATGCACCCATTTGCTGCACAGCTAATTTTCAGCACAGCCGGTTTTTTGACAACAGAAGATCCCAATGCCAAAAAATAAATAAATAAAACACTGCTAAAAAAAGCAGCATGGCACATGCTGCCAGAAATGGAGCCAGGCCACCGAGAGCCATGCTCTGCCTTGCAGGCTGGTGGCCACAGCCTGGCACTGCTACTGCCCTGGGAGGACCCCAGGATCCCAGCTAAGGCTGCTGGGACCAGCACAGGTGCTGGTCCCAGCTTCCCCTACCCCATCCAGGTCAATTTGCAGGGACATGCCTGGAGACATATAGTGGCACAGATATGTGCCACTGCTATTTTTCCCATGGGAAACACATGCCCCTGCACATTGGGCACTCATTGGGGCACACCTCTAGGAATTTCTTTTTCTTTTTTTCCTCTTTAATTACTTCTCCTTTCTTTTCAGCTCATTCATAAAGTAGATAATGGCAGCTCATCTTCACCAGTCCTAACCTAGGGCCATGTACCAGCATTCATTTGTAACCAGGGACAATTTCCACTGCGACCAGTACAAGCGTTCAGGCTGCAGCTACCCCTTCTGTCCTGTTCCTTGCTTCTGTCCAGGACTGGGGGGGGGGGATCCAAGCCTGGGAAAAGCAGCCCTCCTGCCCTTAGGGGGACTGCAGCAGCAAGGCAAAGCCCCCCGCTCCCCCCATTGCTCCTCAGGCCAGGGACTCTGGTGCAGTACAGAGCAGACATTTTCCACCACTAGAAATGAACACTTGTATGTGACCTAGGAGCGTGTTCGGTTGTTGGCCTTAATATTTATTTACATTGTAATATGCCTCCGAGCTCTGAAAGCTGCAAAGAGACATAAAAAATGCATAACATTATTAGGCTGCAAATGTTCTTCAAACCTGCTGATAACTGTCCCTTGTATCCAATTTGGCTACCTAAGCCCTTCCAGTGATTTCCTTATTGCCTCCAAGTCCTTGCCTGCGTTTTGGCTCAGTGAAGAAGAATTTAACGGAATGAACATCACTTCAATTAACATTTAGGCCATGATGCACCACTGTGTTGCTTCAATTTTAAGCTGTTGTTTTGAAATCAGCAGAGTTCCCGTGACATAAAGCTGGAATGAGACAATAGTGAATCAGTACCACGGCGTGTTAATTTCTTACACAATCTGGGCATTGAAACATATAGTTGTTTCCAAATGTATGTAATGTTAATAATCAAAAAGGGGGAATTAATATTTCAAATAAAAGCACCACCAGTGCAGTATAGAAAGCAAGCTCCACTCCCTAGCGATGGTTAGGGAATTACAAATGAGACAATAGTTTTTTGTGATAACAGCTAACACAGTATTTGACAAGCTATACAAGTAATAGAATTCTGCTACTTAGATCTCTTTATAAATATGTTTCCTTCCATTTAAGGAAAAAGCCCTCTAAGTCATAAAAGATAAACTTAAATTATACCATAAAACTTCAGCATCAAGGAGCGGTAGGGTAGGAAGCACAATTTTTAAAGAAACTTGGAAGCACTCCATTAAAGCCTGGTCATTTATTCAGGTTAAAACAGCGATCTACTCAAAAGAAGGCGCAAATCATTCAGGAAGGGGCGGGGGGGGGGAAAAAGATTTTGCTACAAGCTAACTTTGCAATTAATGAATGCAAGGTTAGAAAGCTGGAGCAGCAGAGCCTATTATCTGCCAACAAGATAATTGCAGGTTGAAAAGAACCCATAAGGCTTTGAGGAACTGTTTGATCGGCTCATAAGCTGAGCTACATTTCCCCTGCAATATAGGCAGAACCTTCAGTGTCTCATGGCAGCATGGGTTTTTCACTATTATAGCATATACAACATAATCAAAGATGTCTGGATAAAATAAGCAATGATTACAAAACCTTTGCAGGTGGAGGGAAGGAAAGGATGAAACACTACTATTTCCCACCCTAGTTAAATGGAAAAATAGATTTTCGTTTCACATGTATGACAGTCATGATAGGGGAAAAAATAATGCCACAATTTTAAATGGGTTAACATTTTATTTCCAGTAGGTACACTTCCATTTACACAAGGACAAAGGATGGAGATCGGGAAGAAAAAGAGCCCAAACCTTAGACAGTCCAAGTGGCTTTTTCAATGCAATGCTCCTCTTTGCTTCCACTGGCTCACAATATAGTGTGGTTAGAGAGTCTGAAAGTTTTAAAGGAGCTTCCTGGGGACATTTCTAGATCCTTAATGTTGATTCAGTAAAGCCTGCAAAGCTGGAGACCTCCACAGCATTGAAAAAATGCTAGTATGATTCCAAAGTTTTAAAAGGGTTAACAGAATGCCCCAAGTAATTATAGGCCGGTTAGCTGAACACTGCTCCTGGATACAAATATGCAGCTGCTTATATGGGATCCTATTAATAAGGACCGAGAGGAGGGGTATTTAGTTAATACTATTCGACATGCTATGCTAATGTGAGCAAAATAAATCTGATAATATCTGGCTTATCAGTCAAGCAGACCAAGACCCAATGGCTGGAAGCTGAAACTAGACAACTGCAGACCTGAAATGAGCTGCAAATACTTAGGAGTTAAAGGAATCAAGCATTGGGGTAGGTTGAGCGTTGTAAATCTTCCAGCAGTGGACCTTCCCCCTCTTCCCTCCCCCTCTTCCCCAAGACTTTTCTTAATAGTATTTCCCCTAGTTCAAGCACCATTTTGGGACTTGAAGCAGGCAGTAAATCAGATCTGTATTAAGCAGAAGGTCACACCACAACATTGGTCCCTCCTGATCTTAAAGTCTATAATATTAATAATAACAACAACAACTATTGACGAGCACTGTTTACCCAGGCTGACTTTACACAGCTGGTTTTTGGGGGCTTTTGGGGGAGATATGGGATTTTATTAAAACATTTAAAAAATTGCAGAAATGCCTACAACCATTATACAGCAAACTAACCTAAAAGGGCACAAAGACCCCTGGCACATGTTTATTTAAAGGCCCAATAGGATCTGTTCCCTGATCCCAAAAATTAAACCTGCTGTGCCACATGTTCATGGCAGGTGGCATGGTATTGGAACTGGGGATCAGATCCTAGCCATGCCCTTTTTACCTGCCAGTACAGGGAGAGCCCAGGATCGTGATGCCAGGCTTCCCTTGCACTGGGCAGTTGAAAGCTGGTACCTGCTGGTCTAGGGTTGGGGTCAACAATCAGCCGATCATCAGCACTGGCTCACGACTGCACTGAGGCTGGTATGGTCCCTGGCTGGAAATGACAATCAGCTGACTGTGGCCCTAACCCTGGACCTCAAGTTTGAGACCCTAGTGTGGTCCCAAAGCTAGAGCTGACAACCTGCTACACGTTCAATTTAAGGCACCGTACAAATGAGCCGTAAAAATATTTTACATGTAATGCAGATATAACATATAATGTTCTACATTAGACATTTACATTACACATTTTTACGGTTGGTTTGCTCACTATTTTATGGTGTCTTAAATCGGGTGCATATGTAGCATCCCTGCCATTTATGACACGATTAACACATTAATCACAATATAAATGTAATATGTAGAGGAGGCATAAGGACTAGATAGAGACTTGAACTGCAGCCCAAGGAAATGAGAGGATGAACTCTCTTAGGTCCCTATTTTGGCAACCTGGACTTGTGCTCTGGGTGCAGAGGAGTAAGTAGCGCTAAGCATCTGTTTCTTCCCCTCTGGAAGTCTGTGACAAGGAAGGGACATAAAGCAATGGAGTCTTGGATCCTGCTCCTGTGGACAGGGGTAATAGCTATTGCTACAGACCAGCAGATTAGTAGCTTCTGGGACCAGAAAGGAAACAGCTGTGAAACTGTGGCTCAGGGGAATTATTGAGGATCAGTGTCTCCCAAGGCTCAGTCTGGGGCAGTGGACTTTATGAAAGATTTCTTGCTACAAGCAGTGTCTAAAGGAAAGGGTCTTCTAGCCCTATATATATACCTTTAATGCGCTGTGCACTATTATTGTCCAATTCCCTAGGGTCTTTCCTGCATTTTACATGTATATATGAATGACAGTCAGCACAGGCACCTCTTTGTCTACCACTCAAAAGCTGCTGTTTAAAAAGAACATTACAAAACAGTTTAATGTCCTAATTCTGCAATTCAGTATATATATGAGCTTAAGTGTTCTGCTGAATCTGGCTTAGCATTAGAAAAGAAGAAAAATGCAATATCAAGTTGGGCCTGTATGATAATGTATTGGAGATATGCAAAATGTCATTACCCAAGCTGGCATGTGGCCATGACATTGATATTAAAAAAGGCATTATGATTAGCTTGAGAAAACAGGGTATATTCCCTTTTTCCTTGCTATTTTCTCATTGGATTGTAATTAACTTACTGCTCTGGACATGTTGGATTTTTAATTCATTCAGGTACATAGTTGTTTCATAGCTGGCCAATCTACTGATTAATTGTCCTCATTTGCATTTTTTCAATTATAGGTAAGTAAACCACGGGGACTCCCAAGCAGACCTAGTTATATTTAACAAATTCTGCCTTTTTAATATCGCTTATAATACGATCTGAAAGAACTAGGGTTATTTAGCGTAGAGAAGAGAAGAGAAGACTGAGGTGGGGGTTTGATAACAGTCTTCAAATACCTGAAGGATGACTATAGAGAGGATGGAGATGGGGTTGTTTCCGTAGCTACAAGGGATAGGACTAGGAGCAATATCCTCAAGCTCCAGCAGAGGAAATTTAGATTAGGGAGGACCTTTTGAATTATTAAAATGGTCGAGCATTGGAACAAGCTACCTAAAAAAGTTATGGAGTCTCTGTGCTTGGAAACTTTCAGAAGCATGTTAGACATTTTGAAAGTCAGAGATGATCCTGCCTTGAGCAGAGGATTGGACTAGATGGCCTTATGAGGTCCCTTCCAGCCCTACTTTCCCATGATCCTATGATTTCTCTTACCACAGCAGGAAATAGACAAATGTACCAAAACCTATGGGTACCTGTTCTATATAACAGGAAACATTGCCACTTAAAAAAATGATTTATGATATAAACTTAGTTGGTTACCAGTTTTACTATGACAATATACAAAAAAATAAATATATAAGTAGTATGTTCTTAAATACCTTGTTGAAACTAGAGTCCATTCGACTCACTAATTTACATTGAAATCTACAGAATCTGGTAATGGACAATCTAGTAACTGGCCAGGTTCTTTGTCAGTATAAAATAAACTGATTTCAACAGTTAAGGAAATTCACAGCAGCTTAGCTTCTCGCTTAATGAATCATCTAAACATGCCCCCGCAAATGCAGGATTGGTTCACATTGTAAATTTTCTGGTGCTGCAGAATTACAAAGTTTATAAATGGTAAGACCTGTAACTGTAGGTCAGAAAATCTGATTCGTGTGCTTTAGAAATAACCCATTAGTAGTAATTACATTCCAGATGAAATTTTGGAAATTGCTTCAAAAATGCCATTTTTATGTCAATGGCTGATGTTCCAAATTGTCAGCATTTATCCTTTGAATGAGCTATGATGAGAGTACATATTTTAACACTTGAAATGGATATATAGAACATAAGCCAACTGGAAGCAAGTGAGTGTTAATGGTGCCCAGTTATTTCTATGCAAGTATTATAATTGGCTTCTTTCCAGCTTCATATATCCTAAATATTAAAGATAGTCCTTTCTTCCATGCATCTGTCATAAATTCTACAGGAGGGGGAGACATGGATCTTTGTATGGTCAATTCAGTGGTCTCTTACCAATTAGAAATATTCTGAGATTTTAAACTAGAGTGAATGGCAGTGAAGTTAGAGATATGGGTGAGGACTAGACCATGTTTCTTCAACCAGTTTGACTACCTGGAGAACTGTGTGTTCTCTATCCACATTAAAAATAATTATGCGAGAAAAGTACAAAGTCAACCTATCAAATATAATGAGTTAATAGTATCATTATATTACAGATCACTATGATTCATTTTGGGAACATGTCATCACAGATCCTATTGTATCTTTAATCCATCTCAGGATGGATACAGCTCATGTACACTGTGGCTGAAGCACATCCGAAGGGACCAACCTGAGTATGGCCCTCCCACCTGAGTCATAGATTTCATAGACGTTAGGGCTGGAAGGGACCTCGGAAGATCGAGTCCATACCCCTGCCCGAAGGGCAGGAAGTCAGCTGGGGTTACAGGATCCCAGCAAGATAAGCATCCAATTTTTTTCTTGAAGGTGTTCAATGTAGGTGCTTGAACCACCTCCGATGGCAGGCTGTCCTAGACCTCGGGGGCTCGGACAGTAAAGAACGTCTTCCTTCTGTCCAGCCTGAAACGGTCTTGTAGTAGTTTATAACTGTTAGACCTCATCATCCCTTGGGGCGCTCTTGTGAACCA
>NW_017728948.1:6633126-6661708 GCF_001723895.1 Crocodylus porosus | reverse complement strand
CCAAGGCCGAGTACAAGGGGAGAATGACGTCCTGGGATTTGCTCGAGAAGCATCTATGGATGCAAGCCAGTGTTTTGCTCGCTTTACTAGCTACAGCATCGCATTACAGGCTCATGTTCGTTTTGTGGTCACTGATGGCCCCCAGGTCTCTTTCTTGTGTAGTACTAGCCCTTTGTATATTTATGGGTATAAACAGACTTTGCCAAATGAAGTGGATCAACTATGTGAAAATGTGTTCAGCGGATCTGCTTCATTGGGTGAAACGGATATTGCCCATTGTCCTGCAGGGTCAGGCCTGAGAGTCCAGGGCCTAATTATGTGGAACAACACTATAAATTGGGGAGCCCTACTGGAGAAGGAGTGCCTGAAGAATCCTAGGGGTTTCCTCATTTCCAGAGACGTGCCTCCTGTCCAGGTATTTGTATCTGCAAATGGGGAAACCCTGGATTTCCTACTTTGTAGAGAAATGTGACCAGGGCATCCCAAATAGGGAAACCCAGGCAGGTGCTCCTGTGGCTTCAGGGACCCAATTCTGCATGTCCCAGGAATGGGAATAGAAATGGGAAAGGGTAGTTGGAGAGTGTGGGCAGCTCTGGGCTACCCATGCTCTCCCACTTTAAAGCAATTAGCCGTGTACCTCAAAATAGCAATATAAATTAAATCACCTATGTTGTGGTGACAAATTTGGGGCATCTGTGGTGCAGCCTAGATGTCTGTTTGCTTGGCCTTTGTGCCACTGTAACAATTTCTACAATGGTACAAAGACAAAATCCTATGTGACACATAAATCACAGCATGAAACTTTATTGACTTGTTATTTGGCCTGCTATTGGATACCTGAGAGACCTTTTGTTCTGAGCTTTTACAGTGTTCATGCTGACAGTGTGTCTTCTGTCTGAGCTTGAGATCACAGGGTTTCTTTTATGACCTTGGAGTTATTCCACATATTGTTTGACTGAGCCCATACTGACAAATGCCTTCTGCGGTGTATCTCTTTGGTGGTATTTTATCTTCTCTTCCAAGGTGGGAGCAGGCTTTTACTTCAAATCAAATGTGGCAGGGCCTATTTCTTTTTCTTAATCCACAAAGAATGACAGTCCCAAATGAGTAGCAGAGCAGTGTGAAAGGTTGGATGTGGAAGAGAAGGTGAGAGAACTAGTCGTAGGAGACTCATTTCATGACATATTATGAATGTCATGAAAAATGTTTGCACTTTTATGCCATGTCTACAGATAAAGCAAATAAAATGCAATATCTGCAAATGAAATCCTGGCCCCACTGAATTCAGTGGCAATGCTTCATTGACTTCACAGGACCTGCGTTTTCACTCTTGTTATAGGGAACTGTTCCAGGTTATAGAAATTCTGATTAACCTAAATTGTTTTAATTCAGTAACACAGTTTCAGGTTTTCTAGCTCTGGTTATATGAAAGATCACATGTCATGCTATGTGCTTCTCTAATATCTAAACATGAACTTGAGGCTTCTTGTTTCTATTCAGTAGGTTAAAAATATTCAAGACTTGTAAAATGAAGTTTTCTATTAAGGGCTATGACGTATAATTTCCTCACCTTCACATTTTCTCAGGATTATCTTAAAGATTACTGGGCTCAAACAACATTTGGGGGGGGGGTTATTTTTGGGTTAGTTTCCCCCTTTTGCTATCATAAATTTACTTTAGATAACTTAGCCTTGCAAAAGATGCCTACCTACCACAGCAATAAGACCTTTACAAATCAGATGGGGGAGCAGCACTATTTATTGTTTGTATGTCAGTGGCATCTGTGATGTCTGACTCCTATATCAATAAATGAAATGCAGCAAAAGTCCAATAGTTTAGTCAGATAAACAAAAAGGCCTTACAAGCAAAAAGGTCTTACAAGCAAAAAGTCAGAAATAAAGGTTATGAAAGTCAATATGGCCTCTGACAATCCTATCATTTTAAAAGATGTGAGAATTGTGGTTGAATTTAGTTTTGCTCGGCAGCACCTTGCGTAAGCCTGGTGAGTGCATCTGCACGATCTCAATTCTAGGGCTTAAACCAAGCACTGGTTTTTTGGAAGTGCATAAGAATATGAATGTCAAGCACCATCATTATCACCACAAGGCTCCACTTTGAATGTGGCATTATAGATCATAAGTAAAAACTATGGGCTAAGAACCTAGGTAAAATCCCAGAACTGTCACCCTTCATTCACTATTTTATCTTGGGCTGAGTACCACTTCAAAACTGTTCTTATATATCCAGAGAACAGGCAAAGGAACCCAAAATTTAGTATATGTTGCTTTTCATTATTTGAATTGGAAGGACAACTGTGTCAAGTTGGTTGACTGCTTCACAGTCATGGTCAAGCAGTGTGATCAAGACGCACAAAACAGCTGACTTTTAGCACAACAACATTAATAAAGCATATAAATGGACAGATTTCTTTTCAGAAGACTGTGTTATCCACAGTTACCCCTACTCACTCTATTGGAACGACAGAAAAGGGCAGTGCCGCTTTTCAGCATATACTATAAAAAGGGTGATTGTCCAACTTCCATTCTTTGTGAGGAAATGAGAACAATATATGTGTACATATGAACTCCCCGTTTTCAACTGAAACGACTTGTTGCACTTGGAAGCAAATCCTTTTTTTCAACTAAGTTCAGATACCTGAGGCTGCCTTTGCCCAGGCCAACACCCAGTTTGAAGATATCTGTGCCATAGATGTAAAGTTGTTTTTCTTAGTGAAGAGTATCAAAACGATAAATCAAATGAAGCCCAGAAACAAATAGGACAAGACAGGCTTGCTGAATGGCCGATACTGGTAGGACAACAGTTCATTGCTTCTGTACTGATACAGTGCTTCTGTGTTCTCCACTAAGATTTTGGATCTCATATTAAACATACCAGCACACAAAAGTTGGTACTGGACTCAATCGTGCAAGATGCCAGTCACTTGTGAGATGCTGTGTGCCCTCCATTTGCCCCAAACTCAAAGGGACTGGAAGATATTTGAGGCTTGACCCACAGCCCAATCAGTGGGAAGATCCCTTTTGGTATCAAATTACTCTGGCTCAGTCCTTCATTACGTTGTAGGACTGAGTCCACACTAAAGGAAGAAAGTAAATAAGCCTTGTTAGCAGGAGTAGGGGAAGCATTCAAATCAATATACTAATCTGTCAGGATACGGACCCTCTTCAGCCTCGCAGTAAAGACTCAGCAATGAACAATTTGGCCTCGTGGTATTTAATAAAAAACGTATTTGGCAAATGCCAACATTTTAATTCAAATATATTATTCACAAACACTTGTTTTATTTTATCAGCAAAATGAATGGTGAAATAACCCTTAGTAAGCAGTTTTCCCATTTCTGTCCTGGATGCTGATCAGGTGGTGAATACATTATTTGTGAAGATATATTTCTCTGTTGTTTGTGTAGGTCTAGTTATGGTTGTCCATTAGAACCCTTACCAGAAGTGTCTAGGAACTGGGGAATATTTTGCAAATAAATTGAAACCAAAACCAAAAATTATTAAATTCTTCAGTGATTCTCATAAATAAGGGAAAAAAGAAATAAGAAAAAAGCAATAAAGAAAAAGGAGCTGAAATGATAAAGTACTGCTTATTACTGTAAATTCACAAAAGTAATCTCATATATTTTATGCCTTTAGTTGAGCAGGATTGAAGTAAGTTTTGAGACCAAAGAGACACTTTTATCACCTATGATTACTTCTGCAAATGCTTATGTACTCAAGTAAACCTGCGCACAAGTCATATTAGAGCTCAACATACCAATTTCATGTCCAAGTGTTTGCAAGTCTTGGCTCTAAGTGTATGATCCTCCATGCAGCCAATGTTTACATCAAAGGTCAGTTATTAAGTACTGATAGAAAATACTTACCACATAGGAACTACAGATATTTATCATCTCATCACAGTTGGCTGGTCCAATACTATTTTCTTCAGCAATTACCTGTTATATTTTAGGACAGCATATCTCCTTTGCTCAAAGTTGTATTTTGAGAATCAGCATTTTAGAAGGAGTCTTACTCTAACAACACTGGTGCTTACAATACATTCTGAGTGATTCATATGCTTTAAAGATTTTCCATACCATTATCCTTAGGATAATCATTCCTCTGCATACACAGAATAATGCAACCTGTCTCCAATCCTTCTTTCCAATTTAGAAGTGACCTAGAAATGCTGCAGGGCTAATCTCAGCCTTTACTTTAAAACGAGGTTGAAATAAAATAGAAGCCTCTAGCATTTTTCTTTATGAAGATAGCCTTGATCTAGCCAAAGGATTGTCTGCTATTCATGGTTCTCGCTACAGTTGTCTAGAGCTGGTATATACTGTCTGTAAAAAGCAGGCCTCTGTTTCTTTTGATATTGGGAAGAATCCAAGAATCATTCAGGACTGTAGGAGCAGAGCTCCCTAAGCAGGTTTTGATGGGACTTGAGCACCTTTTCAGGGGTCTGAGCCACTTCTTGTGTTAGTCAAAATCCAGCTACATGTCTGGCCTCAAAAAAAGTGAAGAGCATTAACATGATACAGAGAAAGCAGTTGTTCCTGTTGGTCTAGATGTGGGGGCCACTGCAATCTAATTTGAGCTTCTTCTCAGCTTTGGCCAGCACAATGGCTAGGGACAAACATTACACATACACTGGTTTAAGCGATCAGAAACTTGTTTAAACCTGTAACAGAACAGATGTTCACTGCACATAAACCAGTTTGAAAATGGCTGAAACCAATTTGAAATGAATCTGATACTACATTCATCCAGGTTTAACTGATTTGGCTCAAACTGGTTTATGCAATGTCTGTCCCAGACCCCTTGCTGGTTTAAGATAAACCAGACACCCCCAGCATCCTAGCATACCTCTCTGGGCTGGGCTGGGCAGGGCTCTCTGATTCACAACAGGACTGGCCCCTCCCCTCTGCTCCCTGGCTGGAGCTCCGGCAGAGACTTGCAGGCACAGAGGGGTCTGCCTAGCTTCCCCCTGGCCCTCCCCCCCAACCTTGCTGCTTGCTGGGCAAGCAAGGATCCCCACCTCCCTCCCTCCTATCTCCCACAGCAAGGACCCCAGTCCCATGGATCCCAGGCATGTGATATGTTAGCTGATTCTGAGAGATGTCTGTGTGTGTGTCTCCAATTTCACTGGAACAGGCAGACGGAACAATGACCACTTAGGGCTGTTTGGAGCTAATCAACAGGTCACCTGGTAAGCTGTTTAAGAAGAGTTTGAACTAATGGAGAAAGGCTACTGTTTTGCTGATGAGGTAAAAAACACTGTTATCAGCCCCCTGCTGGCTTGCTTCCCTGTCAGCTTGCTGCAGACAGTATAAAGAAGCAGGGAGGGAGATTGAAAAGCTCCATATCATCAAGAGATGCATGTACTGCACATCCCCCCTTGCTTCAGAGTGTTAGCTGGGGGGTGAAGTCTAGCAACACTCCTGCCCCTTGAGCAGCGAGTGCGTAAAAGCCTGGGATGGTGCAGGCAGACCTCCCTAATCAGAGAGTCTTACCAGGGTCTGGCCATGCCCTCCTCAGCTCAGCACTGTGGAAGGCAGGGAGGGCTGCTCTAGCGCCCCCCAGCATCTAGCTTCAGACACTGCAGGCACATGCCTGCATTTCCTTAGTCCAGAGAAAATGTCTGTCCAGTTACAAACCAGTTCAGCCTAGCCAGGTTAGACTAAACTGCAAAGATTTAATCAATTCAGGCTCAGGCTTTTTGAATGTCTGTCCTTAGCCAGTGGCTGCGTCTACCCGAGACACTAACTGTACAGTAGCCTGGTATTACTGCAGAGTAACATTGCATAGCGAAAACTGTGCCGAGCTGCTACTGAGCAGTAATGTTAGGCTACTGCACAGCAGCATCACTTAAAAGGTGTTTGCCAGTGCTACTGTGCAGCTATTCTGGTTACTGCACATTTATTTAGTACTTGCTTATAGAAGTACTAAATAAATGTGCATTAACCACTACACAGTAGTGGCTTGTGTAGACGCGCCCAGTTAGACCATTTTTTTTTAATGCCTGACATATATGGGGGATTCTGCATGTAAACACCAAAACTGAAGGCTGTTTTTTAGATCCAGCATGTATCCACAGTTCTGATTTAAATACATGAAGGCTCAAAGTTTCTGGAAAAAAATCAGAAAAATTGGGTTTCTCTAATTAAATAGGTCTGCATTCAGGGCAAATAAGAGTAGTGCATATCTTTGAAGATGCCCTTAACCTCTTTGTCTCCCCAAGTATAAGAGGAGGATAATATTAGATTATTTTAACAGATGCTACAATTCTTAAATGAGCCAGTCTTTGTAAAATGAATGATTGGATCTAAGTAAGTAACAATCACAGTGAGATCAGAAAAAAACTCGGGATCTCAGACCAAGATATTCCATTCAGCCTTTAGCACACATGGACACCTTCAGATGCTTTATGCAGCATCCTCTTATTGCTGTTACTGCAAGCTCCCTTTGCAGGCCTATCAGTTTCAGACTGGAGCTCCTAGGAGTCCCTTTTGCTGTGGGAATGATGACTCCATATATCTTTTTTGCCTTTAAATTAGTATAAGGCTTTGCACATGTAAATTATCCTCCTAATGGCTCAGTGCTATCATTTGTAAAATGACAATAAAAATGATATTTGTTTCTGCCACGGGTTTTGTGGTGCTAGAATTGTAATGTGAGTCGAGATCCGTAGATTAGATGCAATAGTATATGGAAGAACATTATTAATTATGAGGGTGAGAACGGCAAGTGACTGAAGAGAATCACTGGAGACTCTCCCACAGATAAAAACCTGGGGTGCAAAAAGCATCATGGCCTCCTTCCTGGTTCTTCTGACCGCTGGTATTCAGCCAAGTAGTGCTAACTTTTTGTTTGATGGCTCACATAAAGAAAGGATGTGCTTTAAAAGGAATGTGATTTAAATCAGCATGAAGGATTCACTTGAATTGTTATAAGTTTGTGATATAAGTTTGTCTTTCCTTTCACTTAAGTAGGGATAAATCAAGAGTAACTCTCTGGATGTCAATGATGTTATACCACTCTAAAACCATTGCAACTGAGGGCAAAATGATGAGCATCCATCTGCCAGCTGACAGTCTTCAAACAGGTGGCACATTTCACTTCCCACATAAAGAAAAAGAGAAGAAACTAGACGGGAATAAGTCCAGAATTTAGAAATCGTGGGGAATGCCCTTAATTACAGTTATACGGTGCACATATCCATGCAGATGAAGTTATATAGGACATAATATATTACACAGATCTTAGCATTATGTGCTAAGGATGTGTCACGTGATTACTGTTTACCTGCTTGCTCACACAAGTACGAATATACTTGAGTTACTTGAGTAATTTTTTGGTTCTGGAGGCAAAGCATGTGCAAAGCCGATCTGTGACAAATGTGGTGTGAGCCTTCTTTAAATAAATTATGCTGTAATTTTCAATTCATAAAATGTTTTGGGAAGGCTTCACTCATTCACAGAACATACATTTAGTGCAAGCTGCTCAGCTTCCTACCTTCCTGATGTTCATATTACCCAGCAAATAAGATCCCCAGAAAAATGAGACTGCAAAATTTTTTACTTTAAGTATGCACAAATACCAGAAACCTAAATATTGCAAATGACAGTATAAAATATTTCATCCAAAGCCATGTGGAATGTAAGTACCTCGTACTACTAAAATTTATTGTCTTTATCATATTTGCCATTAAAATAACCGAACTGGAGAACTCGCTATCTTGATGTATTAATAATAGTCTATTTAGCCTTTCATTCTTTGGCTGCTAAGTCAAACCTAGGCTTAGGTTAGAATGGACTGCCATTTTTTATTAGGAATAGCCATATCATTTTGAATAGCTTCCAGCAACCCAGACGCCTCCTCCCTACTGCCCCTCCTGGAAGATACATTTGAAGAGCTGCCATCTCTGCCTTTAAATGACCTGCACACTGATCCCTCTACTCAAATGACCCCAAAATGGTGATTGAAGCTTGGATCATGGCTAGAAAGGAATTAAAAAGTCTTGGGGACAAAAGAATGAGAAATAGGGAGCCTGACTGAAGCCTGGGAGAATGAGCTCTGCATTCCTCCTAAAAACAGGATTATTTCTATTTCTTAACTATTGACATCTAATATGAAATGCCTCACAAGTGCCAGAAGCATGGACTAGGATGTAGGATTGCTTTTCCTTATCTGAGTTCCCTAAGTTAAAAAGTCACACTGTCCCTTCCTTGTTCTTCTACAGGACCAGAGAAGTGAAAGATGTAGGTTTGAATCTACCTTTGATGAGAAGGGCTTAAAGCCACTAGGTATCCTAGTTCCTGGGTGAGTGCTCTAAGCAGTGGGTTACAGTATAGAATAAGGGAAGTGGCAATACCACTATCATTTATGAGTAAAAGTGAGGGTGAGAACACTGTAGTGAATTTGGTGCTATTAGTGTGTAGTAGATGTGCTTGGAGGCTGCCTAGCAGATTGAAACCCTCTGGTTCAATCACAAGGGAGGTTTCTAGCTGGCTAGACTTAGGGAGTGGGTATAGGTGTACCTAGCTTTCACCCAAGATCTGTCCAGGAGTCTGGATCTAATCCTAATCTAAGGAAATACATCTGGGTCCTGGGTTCTCCTCCCTACCCTATATCTCACTTCTTATAATACTCCCAACCCATTGCTTTCTCATTACTAAGGCAGTCAAAGCAATAGTGGATTATTCTTTATAATATATGAATTATGTGGATAAATAGAGTTCAGTCTCCTGCATCATGAAAGTATAGCTATGTGTGCAACATCATATATGCTAACCAGTGGATTACATATTTAGCTCCAAGCCTTTGCCTTAAAAAATGAATCCCCAAATACCTTTGCTGAGGCAGTCTTGGAAACTTTACTTCTTTGCTGAATATTAAAATAAGTACAAAACAGAAAGAATTCCAGATCCCTCACCAATGCACCTTCCTCTAATCCTCCCACCACTAGAGGAGAAGGCTAAAATCCATGTATCCTTTTTTTTTGGCAACAAGGCAGACACTTAGTAGAGATGCTGCGGTTTTGGTAAAGTGAGTCCCTGTCCTTCAGGAATGTAATTGAGACTACCTGTTCATTCTCAGAAAGGCCAACAAGCCATCTCCAGGTGGTAATGACTTTCTGCCATTGCTAAGCTATGTCCCATATGGGACGAAAGGCTCTGTGTCCTATACCCCGCTCCTCAGAGCCATAAAGTCATCTGAAAAAAAAAATGCATGCCATCAATCAGACCAAAGAACACTTAAGTCGAAAGGCTGTGATCATGTTCTTTTGTCTTTTGATTTATAGACTATGCATTACTGCCTTTTAGTACCTTTCACTGTGATATGACAAGGCCCCACACAGGGCTGGTAAGGAGCTTTAAATGAACAAGAGCAGCAAAATCTCTGCCGTCCCCAGAGGCCAAAGTCCTCACGTGACCCTTTTTCTGCCCTTTAGTATGAGAGTTCTGACATCTTGACAGCTTTAATAGGTACCCAAGAGGCAGAACAAAGAGAAAAGATCTGTACAGTCCATCTTGTCTTCCTAAAATGCTGAGAGTTTTCGAAAAGCCAGGCAGCAGTGCCAGAATCCAAGGAGAAGAAAAAGAAAAGCAAATGTTAAGTGTGCTTAAGCACAGCGTCTATGTTTAAATGCATGTTTAATGTAGACTGCAAGCCATACCGAGAAAATCCAAGAAATCCCGTCTCAGATCATCCTGCTACATCTTTTATTTACAGCGATGTGGACAAGAAAAAAAAAGATCTGACTTTGAATTGCAAATGTTATCAGTTGGCATCTAAATCTTAATCACTTTGTTTGTTCTTAGAGTTGATGGTTAATGGTTCCCTTTTTTTTTTTAATTTGGAGGAAAAAAGATCATTAAGAAACATCATGGGATCAACATTTTGGAACATGCATGTTTAAGATTAAACAGAAAACAAAACTGAGATAGCAGCTATGGAAGAAAGAAACAGCACATCTGTCCTGGAAAAACAGACACATCTGCAGTTAATGATCAATGCAGGAATAATGATACCTTCTCCCTTTATAAATTAGCACCCAAAGCACTTCACAAAGCACATGCCTGATCCTGAATCACCGAAGAAAATGGAAGTTTAGCACCTGATTTCAGAGGGCCCAGGAACTCGCTCTTAAATGGATATGCAAAATATTTTAGAAAGGTCACCTTAATCATCACTCAAATATGACCTCTCCTGAAGAGGAAGGTGCTCATAGCAGCTGTGCATAATCGTTTGGGATGGGGAAAAAAATCCTTTAAAGTTTAGAAAAGAAGCATGCAACTGATTTTGTATGAGCTCTGCACTTAAAAAAAACAAACAAAAACAAAACCAAAAAAACCCCCCAAACTTTTCTCTCCCCCGACAAAACTAAGCAGAGCATGTATATAAAGGTAGAGATTAGAAACGCGGTTTACTCACCATGGAGGAATCACTGCTTCCGTTCTCAAGTGTAGCTCCCTCAGCACAGGTGGGTAGGTGAGTAGAAAGTTGACTAGCCCTGACCCCATCTATGACATCACACTCTACCTCATAAAAGGTAGTGAAAGTGCTCTGAACTCCAGTCTGATTTCCGAGAGATACAGAAAAGAGAGAGTGAGAGAGAGCAAGAGAAATATGGTACCCTAGCGCAGAGGGGAGGAGAGGAGAAAAACGTGCGCTGAAGGAGCTATGCTTGGTAAAGGAAACAGGGACTCTTCCAAGCCGAGTGACCCTGGTGTGTGATGATTTTCTCTCATTTGCTCCATTAGCACAGGTAAAACAAAAAACAAAAACAAAAACAAAAGCAAGTGGCTTGCTAATAGGGAAGAGGGTAAATCATAGTGTCAAATGAGGAAAACCAAAGGGGCAGAAAGGCTATCTGGTTACAAGATTATCACATTGGATTGGGACAAGGGCATTTTGGAATTGGGTTTAAAAGTAACATTTCTTGTAGGGATTTTTTAAACTATGAAAACCGAATGTGACTGTAAGCAGCAGCAACATCAGGGACCAACAGTCACCCAAGTTGAATTTAGTCCATAAGCAAGTAAAAGAAGAGCCAACCATCATGTCTAATCCTTGAGAGAAATCAGACTGGAGGGCATGGCAACTTCACCAGCATTTATGGAAGTCCAACCACGGTGGTCAGGACAAGTTGTGATTTTCTCATGCTGAAGATGAGACTTGCCCCACTGTACTCAGAGAGCGAGTGAGCAAAATGGTAACAAATCTGGGCCAATACTTATTGACAAAGCACACTTTCAGGTTCCATAAATTATCAGCAAAATTACACAGAGGTGAAAGGCTTGGAGACTATCATTTTAGCTTAGGAATTATACACAATGACAGCCTTGCAAACTGAAGCTGGCTCTTGTAGGGACAACTTCCCTATCAGCAAAATTGGATTTTATAAATGGGCACATTCATTCTAATTCACTGTAAATGGAAATTCACTTTCCAAATTCTCTAGAAAGAAGGTTTCACAGTATAAATAATCATGCATATTATCCATTGGTGTTTTGATTTTTTATTAATTTAATTAGGTATCCCAGCTAAATGATTACTATATTTACCATGGACTAATTCAACTAAACTTACTCTCATACTGCTCACAAATTAAGGGACTTTTAGCCACAAGCAAGCTGTCAAGTTGTACTATCTACTCCTTTTGTTTTTGGAAGTGCAAAATGAACACTCGATAAATCTCCTTAGTGCTTATAGCGGTACACTGTGTTAACACTGACATGGTTCCCTAGGCTTTCTTTTGCTACAAGGATCATGAACATTGTAATCTACCCATGATTATTTTTCAGTTTCACCAATTAATGTGAATAACTGTTCTCCTTGTGCTGTTTTTTTTGCACTCCCCCCTTCTGATATGGGAAAAAGAAAGTCTTTTTGATTCCTGTCTTGCACTGGTCATTTCATCTAACAGCAGTTGAGGATTTTTCTTCCTAATCGGAATATCTTTCATTGTATTTGGAGATGCCATCTAAAAACAGTACATTTGCAATGTTTAAAAATCAAAGTACATGTGGAAGAAAGGAAGGGAGTGAGAGAGGGAGAGAGGAAGTGAGGAAAGGAAGGGAGGAAGAGGAAGAAGGAAGAAAAACGATTGTGAGCTATTTCTGAAATCTGGCTAGTAAAAGAAGAGCTACTGTAACTGTCAGAGGTGAAATGTGAATTGAAGAGCCCAGTGCAAAACTAGGCTGCATATGAGCAATGCAAAGCAATGATCGTTCTGTGATTTAAAAGCCTTACTGATTCCTGGTTACGCATTCATGTTTTCATGTTATCCATAGGTTTAAAGGGTGTGGAGGGAGGGGAATGTTTCTTTCTTTTGTAACAGGACTCATTTGTGCTATACCCACCTGACCCTGACCTGGGCCATGGTCTGCTGACATCAGATGGCTGAATTGTTTTCCCTAACTAATAGGGTTTTCCATTTATCTCTTAAATGGAGAGGGGAAACTGATCTTTTAAAGGTTTTTGAGGTTCAATGTGCTTGCTACCATCCAATCACGGCACCCCTTAAAAGATCCTATGGCTTGACACAAGGTTGTTGCTGCCAGATGTGGTAGGAGCACACATGGCACTCTTCAGGGAGCCCCAGAACGTCTGAGGAAGTCTGGAGGCCGCACTAAGGCCAAAAGCACGTGCCTCTGGGAAGTGGAAGTTAAACCAATTGTAGCTGCAGTTCTAAAAATGGATCCACTGGAGAGAAGCAAGTTGTCATCCGCAGGAATTCTTACTGTAAATGGAAATACCGTATTTACTCGAATATAAGACGAGCCTCCCCACCACAATCATCATGAGGGGGAACTCCCCCCCATCTTATATTTGCATTCAAAGTGGAGGGGGAGCAGGGGGCTGCTGTGGCTCTGACTCTGGGCCTGAGCCCATGCTGCAGCCAGATTCAGATCTACAGCAGTCTCCTGCACCAGCTTCTGCTTCCCCTATGCAGCTTCTACCCCTGCCCTGTCCCTCCCTTTCCCTCCCACTTAAGGTTAGTTAACCAGCACCAACCCTGCTGCATGGCCAGGCAAGGACTGAGTTTTCACATGCTGGGCTTTAGGATGGAGCAACCTGAGCAGCATTTGACAGTAAGGAGGAGAAGAGGTAGAGGCTGGAGAGTGGGAGGGGGGAGGAGAGAAGAGGCAGAGACTCGGGGAGTAGGGGAGGGCAGAGGCTATGGGGAACTGGAGGTGGGGAGGTGTAGGTGGCCATGGGTGCAGGAAAGTTGAAGGGGATGAAATGGGTCAGGCAGACAGCAAGGGGGCCACTGCTTTTCCTGCTGTAGCAGGGAGGGGGAGGGGGTGGGTGCAATTCAAGACAACCCTCCAATACTTAGATTGTCTCCCTAGAAAAATTATAACAAAATTATAATTTTTTAAAATATAGAACCTAAGTATTAGGGGGACATCGTATTCAGGGTCATTTTATAGTCGAGTAAATATAATAGCACAGCAAATATCTTTTTGGTGATTGGAAATGGCCTACAACGTTCTCCAGTAACAACGTAAGAAACAAATGAGGCAGCCAAATGCTATTTTTATATAGTATAAACAGCTAGCTAGATTAGATTAGAAAAAATATTAGATTCCATTAGATTATAGATGATCTGAGAGGGCATAACTTATCAGCACTGGTTATACCAAAAAGGTGGTTCTTGACAAAGTAGAAGAAAATCAGAGGGCAGCAAACTATAAGGGGTGGAGAGGATGTAAACCGATATTCATATCAATGGACTGGGTCATAACTAAGGGACAGATAATAAAACTATCAACTTGCAGGACACGATTTATTTCAGAAGAGAGAATAGTCAGTTCAAGTCATTTCAAAGGAGTAGAATTACAAGCAAATGAATAGATGTGAGCAAAAAAACCAAGGCTGAATATCAGGAGGCACTTGATGAGAGTTTTTAGGCTGCAAAATCATTCTTAAGTGATGTGGCGTGGTATAAAAACACAAGAATGGCTATTATCCAAAGGATTTAATAAGAGAATAAAAACATAAATTTGTAATGACTCAATAGCTCTCATCTAAATATCTCGTGACCAAGAAATGGACGTGTCCGGGTTTCATTTCATAACCAAGATCTGTGTGATGAAACAATACAGAGATTGTTTTACAGGAATTCTGCAAAAGTTAGTAAATGAATAGGTTCCTATCAGGTACCGGTAGCTGCCACCAATATAAAGTGTAAGTGCTCTCCGTCAAGACTGTAGAAGGTTGAGAAAGAAATTGGCAGCCTGGGAATAACAATAAATAGATCCACTCATGGACCAACTGTGGAAAGTACAGATGGATCCGCTCTGAAAAACTGAAATGACAACTTAGAAAGTAAGATCAGATCAGAGTATGCTGAGATGCCAGGTTGATGAAGATCTCTGGAGCTGCAAATGTAGAGATTCGCCCTGAAAAGAGTTGCTCTTGTTGAAGTGGATTAAATTTGTATTTATGAATGGATAATGATATTCATTCAAAATATTGCACATCCTATCCAAGGAATAGCCAGATAACATCCTATATATGACGCTGGAGAGTGACACATAACACATTCATGACACTCTGGGCAAATCATCTGAATGTCCTTCTTCATTTTGCTGCTTGTAAAACTGCAGTGCTACTGCTTGGACGCAGGATGTTTGGATGATAAATTAGTTAACATTTGAAGATGAATTAGTAAATGTGCAGAACATGCTTTAACAATATTTTACTGATAGAAAATACCATTTTTAGAATACTAGATACTTATTTTCAACGGATCACTTCCACATTCATGTGCTAAATTGATGATAAAAAAATTGGCTTCTGCTATACACAGTTGCTTTATAATTAAAGACTAATGGTGTGATGTAGAGAACAGACAAAGATTTCCTTTTCTACTATAAAGTTCATAAATAAGATGTTTCAGATTGCACCTGCAGCATGGAAAAAATTACTTCAGAGGTATGACACACTGGGCAATTTTGCAACTTGCAAAGTCTGAATTGCTTCCTTTTTTCCCCAAAGGTTATTACTACGTTGTATGTTTAATGGAATTACTGAGATTTTTATAAACTATGAACAGTAAAACTGTGTGTTTTACTGACATTTTTATAAACTACTATAAGTATTTTCACTTGGCATTTCTGATTAATCCTGCTCAGGTTGGGAAAAGCTGTGTGAAGTTTCTCTCTTTAGGTGTGTGTAGGTGCAACACGTCTACACGTTCATTAATGGCTGTAGTTACTGCTCATTAAGTTTAGCACTTGTATAACCAAGTATTAAATCAATGCACATGACTTTTAGAGATGCTAACTGTGCTATAGCCTAATACTACTGCACAGTAGCGTATTAGGACAGCTTTTACCCTGCATACTACTGTCCAGGAGAATTAAACCACTGAGCAGTTAGTGCCTCGTGTAGGTGTACCCTGTGTGTGTTATTCATCTACAGGTCAAGGTGCCAGGAAGAAGATGGAGATATCTACATGGAAACTGTTATTTCTTTATACCAGAAAGACCCTTGCATGGCAGTACTTTGGAAGGGAGATTAAGTCTCACTACTATCCAAATTAGAAGTTAAATAATAGGTAGAGCTAGAGGGTGCACTGTTAAATTTCAGCGTTAAAGTAATCTAGCAATGCTATTTCCACTGCTGTGCTAAATATGTGGTTACCCAGAGCCAGATCTGTCACTTTTCTAAGCATGGAAAATAAATGCCATTTAGCTAATCATGTTATCTCACCACAGTCAGTCTTAAAGAAATAGCATAAATTTGCCCATCCTACCTTCTGATCTGTGCAAAGGGAAATTTTAACTGTTATAGGCCTGGTTGAACTCAGCTCCCAGAGGAGAGAGCATGACAAAGAAAAGAGGGAGCATGGTTACTGCAGTGTGGAGCTCTGCTAGTCTACAACAATTTTCAGCTGGACGGTAAGTTAGAGCAGCATCTAGGCTGCTCGAACCGCAGGGCCAAGGGCTTGAGAATCAGGAAGCGGTATAATTTGTTTCTGCTCAGTAACAAACGTATCTTGGAACAGGAAAAAACGGTCAACCATGCATCCCTACTGTTGAAGGTGAGCCAATGTGCAGTTCAAGATTCACTGGACCAGAAGGCAAGCAAACATGAATCTATTACCCAGTGATGAAGGCACTCAGCTGACAACATTTTAGTCTTTGCTCTCAGAGTTATTTCTGTTGTGTTTTTAAACAGAGATTGTCCTGAGACCAAGGGTCAGAATTTAGTTTTCCCTTTCCCAGTTCAATGCACATAATACAAGATCAGTCACCACCTTTCCTATTCTTTTAGGGTGCCTGTACATGAGCATGGAGGCTGCTCCAACACACTGTAATTACAGCACATCAAAGCCGACTCAATTAATCGAGTCTGCTGGAGTGCGGCAATTACCGGTTGCAGCAGCCTCCGGCGTCTTGTGTATCACCATCCCTGTGTTTCAAAATGGCAGTGGGGGTACTTTATCTACAGCTCATCCGACAAGCTTTTGTTTAAGCACACCCAGTGCCATTTTGAAACACGGGGATGCTGATGCACGAGAGGTTGCAATGTTTTAATTAGAGTGGATCTTTGAACCGCTCTAATTAAAGCATGCCTCCCCCCCCACATACACACACACCTATTAGCACATGTAAAAGTGCACATGAATCTTGCATTCTTGACTACATGGTGGCCTAGCGCCAGTGGAAGGAGTGGAGGGCTCTCCCGCTCAGGTCGATCAATAGTCTGGCGATTACGGTATTTTGCTGAAGAATGGAAGATGTGTGTTTCGACCCTTCAGGCTGAGGAGGGGCTAGAACTCAGATCTCCTTCCTTTACACCAGGATTTTGTGCAAAAAGTGAGCACCAGTGAACACCATTCAATCAATTAAGAGGGACGATGTATGCGGTACTTTGAAGCAAAATCAATGCTGATTTAGGCTTGCTTTGTTGGGCACCAAAATAATGGGGATTTAGGTGGAATTAGGTACTTTCCCACTGCTGTCTGAATCACAGTCAAGTTTAGGCTGGACTTAAATGCCCAGTTTCTCAAATTGGATTGCTTATGAGTATGTTGAGAAGCTTAACTTTAGGTTCTGTTTGGGGGCAAAATAAAAGCACATCAATAGGTTTGCAGCTCGTTGAGACAGGGCCATTTGGATAGCTTTCTCTGACTTTGGGTGTGGACATATGAAACAAATATAGCAATATTGTTCCCGCTCCATTAAAGCTCCAGTCATGTAGCTGTCATATACCAGTATAGGAGCATGCTGACATAACTGTCGCATCCTAAGAGCTCAGACCCTCTCCTAAGTCGCAATTCTCTCTTGCCTTTAAAGCAGTTGAAAGCTATGTCTATTCACAGCCTAATTAAACTCCAAAATTCCACATACATTGTATTTAGTCGACTAAGTTAAATCTGGCCCATCGGCTTTAAAGGGCATGCTCTTTTGCAGCCTTGTTACAAAATATAGCTGTGCCAGTGAAATTCCAACTGGTGACAATAGCCATGTCATAAATTACGTAGCCGTGTTTTAAACTGCATTTATTATATGCCTTTGATTTCTCCACCTTGATTCAGCCTACTGATCAGTCCCAAGTCTCTCCTGCAGCCTTAGAAGGCCACCATAAAAATCATAATAAAAAAATCAAGCTATCCACACAGCCTCTCCCTGTCACTCTAATGTGGATTTTGGTTTCACTCTTCTATATCAGTAGGAGCTGGCCTTTTTGGTAGGTGTGCCACAAATCAGCCCCATACCTTCCCCAAGTGCTGCTCTACTCCCTTCCCCTTGTCCAATCTGTGCGATCTTCTGCTCTGCTTTCTGCTGCCGGGGCTGTGCTCTGAGGTTGATCTGATGCTGGGTTTTTTGCTTCTTTCCTTTTATTCCCTGACCAACTTGATTCTGTTCTTCCTTATCTGTCGCTGTGCTGCTTGTCCCTTTCCCAATCTGCTGCGTGCAATATATAGAGGCTGCCTGTGTGCCTGTGGCCTCCCTGATGCAGGTTGGTCACCCTTACGCTATACCGCACTTGCTAAAGACTCAAGATGATGGCCTCTTGAAGGCTCAGATCAAGTGTTGATCAATAGTTGGCTAACATTGTATCTCCTGTAACCTAGTTGCACTCCCCTTCTCACCCCCATCCCTCTATTGTTAGTCCCTCGCTCGGGGCTCAGTATTTCCATATCAGCTTTGTCATCTTTTTTCTGGATTCCCAACCCTAAACATTTACTAATAAAAGTCAATTTGCTCAGTCCAATGCCTAGCTGTAACCCATGGAGCTAGAAACAGTAATAGACATTTCTCAGGTTTCCTGCAGAACCCCATACTTGTTGGTAGCTCTGGAAGGGCCTAAGGTTATGGATTATGGGTGGGACACTGGTATATTTAAAAAAGCTATGTTAGCTCTGTTTTAGCGGCATTTCAAATATATTAATGGTCATTTCCCTGTCCCTCGTTGAGCTCTTTCTTTAGACATTTTGTAATTAGAACACCTGGCTTTACAGGTGCAAAAAAAGAAAGATTATGCTGTTTTAAGCTCACAGAAATGTCTGAATCAGTATTTCTGTAAAGCGCACAGTATGCACGGAGTTCATGATCATACAGCATAAAGGTTTTATCTGCAGTCGCTCTGGATAGCCTGCATAACTCATTTGTGCCATCCTCCTTTGTGAGTAATGAAAGTGACCCAATATCAGCCTGATAGGATCTTTACACCACATCAGCATGTATTCCTTATTTCATATATTTATGGGTCGGTGTGCTCTAGCATAAAGCTTGGGCTGGGGATATCTGCATTAGTCACGAGGAGCTAAGACAAACAGTTCATTCCAAGTGAAGGCGGATAAAACCATTATGTTGTTCCATCATGTGCCCTATACATGCCATAAACTTAATAGAAACCACATTTTAGAGAATTTTAAATAACTCCTATGTGTCCATTTCTCCATATATACATGAAGTATGCTAGCTGGGTGATTAAGACCCCAAGCTTCATCTCCAAAAGTATGAGCTTAAGCCCTGATTTGGGCTTATACAAAGACTGCATCTCTGAACTGAGTTGCAAGTGGGTACCAAGTCATTCTGGCTGAGGAGACAAAGGCAGCTGCATGTTATGATAGCCATATACCTCCCTTGCGTGCTTCTACCTATAGAAACTGGTGTGTTGTAACCAAGCCAGTCAAATGAGCTGTTTGGCTTAGGCAGACCTTTGATAGTTTTGACTACACAGATACACACACACACATCGAATAACTTACATACATCTCCACTCAGACAGGTTTACTCAAATGGCCTTATGCATCTGATATGGTCATTTCTTCTAAAGCAGGCAGTGTTAGCTACAGCTACACATGTGGGATACGTCTCCGGGTGCTGTTGGAGGTTACATTTCAAATGTTCTAGCTCTGTGCAATAGAAGACCCTCATCACGCTAGCAGTTTCAGAGCAGTCACAGGTTAACACTTAATGCTGTCTTGGACCGACTCGCTATGAGAGGGCCAGGAGCATGGGGAGAAGCTACGACTTCTCTGTCATCTGGAGTGGGAGAAGGGCAGGGAGGGTGCCATGCAGCTCAGAGGTGGGAAAAACAGCATGGAGGTGGTGGGTTCTTCACTCTGCTGCCAGCCGCAGAGGGAAGAAATCTTAAAAAATAAATAAATAACCTGTTGGAAGAGAATGGGCTGGTGGGAGAAGTAAAGAGAAAGAAGTGAATTAAAAAATGACTTTTTTTTAAGGACCAAAATCTTGCATGTCTTTCAGGGAATGGGGATTGGATTGGTGGGGGAGAAGGGGTTGGGTTAGTTACCATACCAGAGCAAAGATGAGACTTAGCAGGCTTGCTGTATGCCACACCAGGGCAGGCATTGGGTTATCGCTTTTACCAGGGTAGAGCCGAAACCCAGCAGGCCTGCTACACGCATGCCACACTGGGGCAATGCTGAGACCCAGCTGAGAATGGTTTCCATTCTCTCCATCATTTTCTTCATGGAGATAGCCGGTAGGATTGCTGTTGCTGTTTGCACAGGGTTGCTAGAGCAAGCAGCAATGCGTGTGATGCACTTAGGTGCTCAGAGTGATCAGGGGTATGCTGGGGTTGCACCCCTGTGGGTGGCGGGAGTGTTGGCTTGGGGCCAGCACAACCCCCCCGGGGCAATCAAGTTCAGAAGGGCTCAAAGTTTGCCCAGAGGCCAAATCAATGGGAAGGGCTGGGAATGCTGCATCCTGGGATGCTGGAGGCATGAAAATAGTGTGTTTCATGTGCCTGGACCTGACTAATGATACCATGGAATGACCTGGGTAAAACAGATCCAACCCTCACCTGAAGTGACATAAATTTAAAACATTTAGAGGGTACTTAGGAGAGGTTAATACCCTTTAATGCGTGAATACTCCCATTTTAAGAGCCTTTATGCTGGTTTAAGGTAACCTGTAACACCAGCCTATGTCTTTAGGTCCCCACATCTACTGCGTTTCCTTTCCTAGGAGGTGTTCAATCACAGTGGCCACTTTAGAACTGAAAGCTGGATCCTGTTCTTTTTTTTTCCTTCTTGATTGCTCTACTGCAGTTATCCTGTTAGTCCCACCTTGATCTCACAGCTCTTGGCAACCACAGCTCTCCCCTACCCTGTTATCCATTGGGATTTTTCCTTTTCTTCTCCTCTTCATTCCTCAGCTTTCATCCACGCTTACTTCCCCCATCCATTCCCTGTCATTTTTAACCCACTTCAATATCAAAGGTCCAAACCAAACTTCAATTTCCCTTCAACTGTTCTGAACCCAAGCACTTATGTTAAAAAAAAATACATGTGAAGTAATAGCCAAAAAACATATAGTCACCTGGAAATAAAAAAAAAGGCCCCAAATAAAAAACAAATACCCACAATCTAAAATCCAATTATTTCTAAGCATCTGCACAGTCTTCTATTGGGATGCTTGTCCACCTTTCATCCTCCCTACACCCTTTGTCTGACAATCACCCCTTGTCTTATTTTTACAGAGGTCCCCATTATTCAATAAGGTTATAGTGCTGTATGGTTTCTCCCTGAAGCACCTAAAGCCATGTGTAGACAAAATGAGAGGCATGTGTGCACTTCAAAGTGAGATAAATGCTTTGGCACTGCTTTAACAGTGTCGGTGTTTGCACACTTTAGTGGCATATTGAGCATTAATTCCAGCCGCTGTCGGAAATTCGATGGCATATTGCATCTTAAATGACTTGGGACGCAGCAAACTAAAACTCCTTCGAGGAGTTTTAGTTTGCTGCCCCTACAACTCAACTACAAAGTGAACCTCTGGGCTCTGTGCAGCCTTGCGGCTCTGCAGAAAGCCCTGCAGACAGCCTGGCAGCAGCCTGGGAAAGCAGACTCCATCCAAGGAAAGCGGTGAGCCTGATCTTTTTTTTTTTTGTTCTCTCTGGAGCCTGCCTGCCTCCCTGAGGTGTGCGGGGGGGTCGGTGTTTCCCTCCACACCTGCGGTGCCCCTGGGACTAGCTGAACCGGGTGCCTGTGGGCAGGTGCTGCCACTGCTGCAGAGGGATACACCAGCCCCTGCCCGCCCCCAGCCCAGGGACCGCTCCACCCACCAGCAGCTTGCCCTCCCTTCCCTTCCCCGCCAGAGAGGCAGGTAAGTCAGTGGGGGATGTGCACGACACAGGGTTTTAATCAGCCCTAAATTGAAGTGGTGTTTTTTAAAAACCACCACTTCAGTTTAGGACCCCCTGTTTCTTCTATACATGCCCTAATGCACTTTTTGGTTCCATAAAAATCAGTATTATCTAGAAAGGATAATAAACCCTAGTTTAGTTGCTTCTCCTACACTAAGTGTTATTCAAACAGAAGGTAGGGCTCTTATTACCAACCACCACTATTCACAAGCAGAGGGAAATTATTGTTGTCTTTTAACAAAAGCAGATGGGAGGATTTTTTTTTTTTTTTAAATCACACTGCCTGAAAAACTATGTATTTTCACTCCATTTTCTTTCACTGAAAAATATGAGAACAACAGTCCAAAAAGTCTAGCTCGCAGATGCCTCAAGAAAACATTATACTTCCATTTATATTTAAATTCAGTTTTAAAACATACTCCGCTAATGGCTAGAAAATAAGATAGTAGGACCTCTGACGATCCCAAATGAAAGAAAGGTGACACTCTTGTCATTTTATCAAATCTTTCTTTCCTCACACTGTCTTCTTTGCACATAATACTAAATTTTTACCCAATTAACGAAAGGATTAAAGTACCGTACATTACAAGACTGGACAATAAGGTGCTGACACAAAGAAATAGAAAGAAACATAAAACTCAGAACCAAAATTCATAATTAATAAATCTGATTCTATGAACAGAACAGAGCTGGTGCCTGTGCCAACAGACACACACACAAGTTCCTTTTGTCTAAGTTATATATCTATATAGAGTCAATCTGGACCATTGAGAAAGTAGCATCCCAAAGTCTGAGGATGTCTGAATTCTGATTTGGATCAAAACTTCATGGCTCATGCCTATTTGCAGCAACAGCAGCAGCAATGCATTAACATTTAGAAAGCAATGGGCACGCCTACATGAGATGCTACACTGCCAGAGCGATGAGCTATGGCGATGCAGCATCAGTGGGCACTAACTGTGACATTGCTGCTACTGTGCGGTACCGAGGGGGACTGTGCAGTCATTTAGTACTAAGGAACTGTGCAGTACCAACTGCACAGTCAGGGGCACATGTAGATGCACCCAATGAGTACCATATTGTCTCACATATCATCCCCCCTCCCCCAAATAAGACACACACCTTGTTTGGGGAAGGTTGAATGAAGAAAAGGAGACAATCTCCAGCCATGGATTAATGCTGAATCAGGAAATCCTGACTGCAGTGGCTATGAGTGGGAAAATATTGCACCTCTTTGAAACTAATCGCACTTCTACCTAAGGTGAATTCCATGTCAGCTCCCGGGAAAAATATGGCAGCCATCTTGCAGCAGTGTTTCCCTGCTTCTATTTTCTCATGTGACTATTCCAGTGAAGAAAAAAGCAGTGCCCCTGCTTAAGACATGCCTTCCCACTTGGGAGGGTTGATTTGTATGCGTGTGTATGGTATGTGAGTAAGTATGGTATCTTTAACAGCCATTTAGTTAAATGGGCGTAGCCCATGCTCAGTGCCTGATAGTACCCTAGCCAACTGAAGGATGCTTTCTTATTGATAAAACAAATAACCATACTTCGGTATTGAGTGCGCTCTGAGGGCATAGGCGGAGGAAACCAATTCTGAATTTAATCTGTTCACTGCTTTGGAATAGTGTTACCATGGCTTAACAGGAAGTACCTTGAGTTATTCTTACACAGGACATTTAATTAGATATTCAAAAGTTAAATTGCAGTAATACAGGGGGTACAAACAAAACCAAGGCAAAGGATGGAAGTTCAGTCAATGGGGTTTTTGCCGTTGACTTTAATAGGGCCAAGATTTCACCCAAGGTGTTTAGAAGCTATCTAAAAATACTTTTAAGCCTCACAATTGTTCCTCCTCTTTCCCGCTATTAATAGTTGTTTTTCCCTCTCTTTTTGCTTTCCCTACTACCTTATCATGTCTATGGATTAATGAGGTTGTTAACCACAGAACAGCTATCTGTGCTTTTTTTTTTTTCTTTCCCAAATTGCAAAACTGAAGTCATAGGAACTAAAAGGCTCCTAATGTGAACACACAAATATAGAGTCAGGTCATCAGCTGTAGTAAATCAACCTCCTTCCACTGAGATTAACAGAATGCCAATTTACACTAGCTGAAGATCTGGCACCTGAGATTTACCTGGGGAAAAGAGACTTGCTGACTTAGAGACAGGAATCTTGTTGGGAACAAATGAGGGAAGTGAAACTAGGGGGGAAAGGGATGGGGCAAGCGAGTCAAAGCAGTCTTTGCTCTTATTGAAATAATTTCCTTTTCAGGAATGTTGAAAAGCTCATTTTCTTTGTTTTTAATATATTCATCAGCCTATGAGCAGGCAAATTATGATAAAAAGAAAAAATTAATGTTCATACATAACATACGTCACATTAATATACAGAGGAACAAAATCAGAGAGACTGAGTTTAAGATGGATTGTAAACTCGATTGCACTATTGCCTTCTGGAGACTATAAAGAAATATCACTTTTGCCAGAAGGCATACACTGCATTTTTTAAGTTGTTTCAGGCATACACTGTATTTTTAAGTTGTTGCAACCCATTTTCCATGCCAGAACAGGGCTGTAGTAACCGAGGAACAGATTACACATTTGCCTTAAGTTCAATTTGGATTTTTATACATTTATTTTCACATGACTGCACACACACATGCACACAGACATACATATGCACACACACACAAGCCCATATTCATTTTCTTAAAAAATATGAAGTAATATTCCTAATACAGCAGAAATTCAAGCAGAAGCTATGTTCACTAGAATAGTTTTACAAATACACCTGAATTTCCAGCTTTGAAAAAAAAAATACTGAATTATATGATGATTTCTTGAAAATACAGAAATATATTATGTTCCATCCCTTCAAAATGTGGTAAATGTCAAATACTAAGGTGACTATTATAGTACAGAAAATATCTGATATAATGCCTTCACTGTGATTTTCCTGCTATTGTCAACCTTTTCGGAAGCATGAGCTTCAGATTTCCACTGTACTTTCAATTTCACTGTACGTACTGTATGCAGGTTGCCAAACAATGGTATTTCTTTTTCATGCAAATAAAGTGCTATTTATTTGCAATTGGCTATCCAAGAGAGAATGAAGAACAGGATGGAAGCAGAAGTGACAAGTGGACAAGCAGGCTATAAATGTAGATGTGGAATTGGATTCCAGAACCCTGGATAGTCCTGAAGATGGCAAAGGAGCATACAGTATCCAGACCCCTTAAGATATGCAGCATGTCCTGTGCTACCAGAAAGGCTTTGCATTATTTTGCTGCGGCAAGCTTTAAGATATAGTTCTCAAAAAGGGATGCACAACAGCTCAACTCTCTGCATGATCTCCACTAAGCCCAGGGTGGAGCAGCAATTGAAGAAGCCATCTTTGTTGATGCTATGAACAATGAGACTTGGGAGTCAAGTAAATAATAATTGGACTAGATGAAGATAGTACGGCTTTTGACTACAGCTGAATGCAAAAAAAAAATAAATAAAAAAGACAATGGTGATGATGCCTGGGAAGCAGCAGATGCTAACAATGCCAGACTGGAAATGAAGAAGTCAAGCAATTTGGCCACTCAAATTTCACAGCGAATGGTGATGTTCCAATAATAAACAGATGCTAGATATCCACAATGTCCCATTCTACATCCATGTGTAGTAAATAGAGTTGAAACAGAAACAAACAAAAGTACAAAAGCCAGATGATATAAGCACTGAATCATGTAACTATTATAGATAAGGGAGTGTCAAAACTAAATGGGAATGAGAAGGGAGAGCCAAATGGCAGCAAGTAAGAAAAGGCCTAAAGCATTTGATGTACAGTGGAGTTGGCAGTGATATAACAGAAGATTACTTGGGTAATACCAAGACAATGGAAGGATGTTTTCATTGCTGTGGGAAGATCAAGATTTTAAAATTACAATATTTTCTACATATGTCAAGAGGAAGAGACCTCTGCAGAAGAGGCAAAGAAACAGTATATTTGCAAAGTCTGCTTCTAGGTTTGCATGCATGATTTTAGAATCGTGTTTCCAAATAAGCCTGGACAACTCTTATGACCTCCTACTACACTTAGCAAAATCATGAGTTTTTGTATGTGTGTGTATATATAGTATGTATCTATATGTATATGCATGTAGGTATGTATGTATTTTAAAATTAGGGTATATATTCTGATCTCAGTTAGCTCTGGGCAGGCCCACTGATTTAACTGGAGTTGTATGGATTAAATCAGGGGTGGCAAACTCATTTGGCCCTCTAGGCCAGATGAGTGCTGTGGGACTAGTCCATGGGCCAGAACAGGCCCACAGACTGCCCTCTGCCCCACTCCACCCATGCCCGATCCAGGACCTGCAGGTGCTTGCTTTGGGCAGTCCAGGACTACACCACATGCAGTGCCCACTCTGGCTGGATTGAGATGTGAGCAATATGCAGCAGCTACTCCAACAGGTCTGGGGTGGATGCCACATGCAGCATGATTACTGGATAGCTGGACTGGGCACTGCTTGTGGCACAACCTGAACCAGCCAATGTGGATGCCAGCTCTGGCATGCAGGGGTACACAGAGCCCCCTCACTCATGACAAAACAAATACAGCACTCACTCTGGCACATCTTGGATGCCACTACATGCGGGGCCCACTCAGGAAACTGAGCTACAGAGATGCAGCTTATGTTCCCAACAAGCCAGAGTGGGTGGTATGTGTGGCACAGTCCTGGATAGGCCAGAGTGGGCATCACAGGCACTGGATCCAGCATGAAGGGTAACGTGGGAGACTGGTCCTATGTGGGGACAGCAGCAGGGGATGGATGATGTGGCTCCATTGGCAGCTTCCAGACTGCAGGCCATATCTTTCACACCCCTGATTAACTGAAGAGTCCAGTTTATCACAACAGTCATCATACTTGTTTCAGTTTAAGTGGTGAGGGTTGATTTTTTCGAATGACCTTGTTTTAAGTGCCTCTGTTTTTATAAATGACTATTATATTAAATGTAATGGGGATAGTGGAATATAGTGGACATTGTGATATGCACATGGAATAACATTATTTATCTGTATACATGTAGGCCCAGATCCAGTTCCACCTACTAGGCATCTAAGCCTGTATAACCACTCACCCAAAAATATTACTTGTCTCATAAGAGTAATCTGCTTTTTGTCATGAAATACATCTCTCTCCCATTCTCTCATCAGACTTCCTCATATACCTCCAGAGCATGTGAGCAGATACCTCCAGACAGAACATTATATATTTCCTAGGGCTGTGCAAAGCTTTGGTAGCTGATTCAACTCAGAGAAAATTCAACTCGATTCGGGGACCAAATCTCCAAATCCAAATCAAATTGGAAGACCAAGTAAAAGCTCCAAATTTATTTGAAGCATCTGAATCAATTCATTAAAAGATTCAGAAAAGATTTGGTGGATTCAGAAATTTGGACATAGACTAAACAGGCAGCTGACAGCTGCCTCCAGCTGGTAAGTATGTTGGGATTGGTGGAGTGGTTAGGGAAGAGGCATGGGGGAGGGACGGATTGGGGCTGGGACAAACTGCCCAGCCAAGTGGGGTTGTGTTACTTGGGGAGGGGGGCAGGAGGGGTGTGGGATGTGGCACAGCAGCACTGGGAGTGGGGGCTCTGCTTGCTCAATAGATGAAACAGAGGAGAGTGGGATACGGGCATGGCTCACTCCAGGTGGAAGGGGGCAAGTGGCAGCAGGGCAGAACCCCCACTCCCAGCACCGCTGAACCTGCATCCCACACCTTCCACACAGGTGCAGCACAGCTCAGCAGGGCACCACATGCTGTCTGGGAGCTGGGGCAGCTCCACCAGTCAGCCAGAGCCCAGCAGAACTCAGCCCCAGCAACTCCAGCTCTCAGCCAGCATGCACTGATGCACCCACACACTAGGGCAACTGCCGTGTGGGTGCCAAGGGCGGGGGGATCCCTACTGCCTTCCATTGTCCTGTGCTGCATGGGGGGGCTCTGCCACGAACACCCAGAGACCCCAATCACCACTGCTGCAGCTGGTAAGTGCGGGGCTTTTTTTTTTTTTAATTGCCAGGATGCTGGGGCCAGGCAAGGCAGCCATCAGAGGTGGAGCTTGGCAGGGAGGAGAAGATCAGGGAGCAGGGGCTGCACAGCGGGGATCTGCCATGTGGCCTCAGAGCCTGCACAGCTGCTGCTACTGCTGACACGTGCTGGGTTGTTTTTTTGGGGGGGAGGGACGTTATTCCTGGGCTGCTGCAGTCACTGAGTGAGGGGCTTTTATTAATTTTTTTATGTGCTAGGGCTTGGTGCATTGGGGAGGAGAAGATCAGGGAGCAGGGGCTGCACAGGGGGGGCTTTTCCACATGGCCTCAGGGCCTCCACAGTGCAGGGCCTTTTTTATTTTTTATTTTTTTTAAGTGCTGGAAGGCTGGGCTGGGGAGAGGATGGGGCTGAGCAGGGCAACCATGCGGGCTTCTCCCATGGCTCCTCTGGCTGTGCCTGCCACTGCCCTGGCAGGGGGAGCTTTGGGGGCTCTGTCTGCTGCTGCTTGCCCAGCCAGTGCAGGGGGGCATGATGCCCCTGCTCCCAGTGCTGCTGCACCCACATCAGCGCTGGGAGCAGGGGCTCTGCCCTACCGCTGCTTGCCAGCTGGCATGGGGTACACAGGATGTGGGTGTGGGACCACTGACTGTGGGGGCTATGCCCTGCTGCCACTTGCCCCCTTCCACCTGAAGGAGCCACACATGCATCCCACCCCACCCTCGCATCCTGCCCCACCCGACTGGGCTAGCGGCAGCAGGGCAGAGCCCCTGTTCCCAGCGCTGTCCTGCCCTGCCCACATCCCATGTCTTCCCGCCCCTGTCACTCAGTAAGTGCCCCTCCACCCTGGCTGGGCAGCTTCTCCCAGCCACAATCCTCCCTCCCCTTCTGTCCCC
>NW_017728948.1:6603202-6633026 GCF_001723895.1 Crocodylus porosus | reverse complement strand
CTCTGCCAAGAGGCCCCACAGCCCCTGCTGAAGCCAGTGAGTGTGGAGCTTTTTTTCCTTTTTTTTTAAGTGCCAGGACTAGACTGGTGCCGGGCAGGGGATGGGGCAGGACAGCCATGAGGACTTCTCCTGTGGCTTCCCCCACCTGGGGAGAGGCAGGCACAGCCAGAGGAGCTATCAGAGAACCTGCAGCCACCCAGTTGTGCCTGCCTCTTCCTGGCCAATCCAAATCACTGAATCTCTCCAAATCAGCACTGAATCAAGTCAGGACAGTGATTTGAATCTCTAAATCAAACCACTGTCTTCCAAATTGGCCAAATATGAATTGAATACTTCCCTATTCGCACATGCCTAATATGTCCCTCACTTTGGGGGAAGTGTGGGACACTGATACATGAGATGCTGCTGGTGCTTTAATCAGAGTGACTCTGAGAGCCTGGGGGTGGGAAGGGATGGGAGATCAAGAGATGGTCCAGTTTAGTCAGCCACCCACATCTGCCCAGTAGCCTAGTAGACAGGGCACTACTGTAGGAAATGGGAGACCTGGGTTATACATGCTGCTCAACCTGACAAGGTTTAAACACACATCCGCTGTGCCTGAAAATAGTGCCAAAATCTCCAGGCTATGGAAGCACATTCTTCATCCCTCATCTTGGAGCTGGGCCATTGGGTGGAAAGGAATGCAAAAAATCATAAAACTAGAGAACCTGATTAGGAAGCCTCATAAGAATGGCCCACCTCTGATAAGAAGAAAGCTCTGGGCTCTGCTCCCTACTCCTAGTGCTGTCCATGCATTGCATCCAACAAATATTCAAAACAAAATGCATAAACAATATTAAGAGCAAATCCCAGGAATCCCTGCTTCCCAGTGAAGACCCCTCCTGACTGGGATATCTCTGTCAAAACAGATGCTCCTTTTTCACAATCTCCTCTGGACCCCCAGGAATATTATATTCTGCTAAATGGGCCAACTTCAACAGAAGGGATGGAAAAATGCCCTCTGTTATGCTTAGCACTTAGCTGGATGGTTAAGGCAGTTTTCTGGGAAGTAGCGTGTATTGGTTCCTATATCCTCAGGCTGAGAAAAGCCTAGAGCTTAATGGTGCCTGTTCACATGCAAGGCGGCTGGTCCAACATGCCATAATTCCAGTGTGTCAGAGCAGACTTGATTAACTGAATCTGCTGGAACGTGCTAATAAACATACCTCCAGTAGCTTCTGCATCTCATGTATTAGCATCCATGCATTTCAAAATGGCAGTGGGAATGCTTTAACTAAAACTCATTTGACCTTGGCACACATGCAACAATTCCCAGGGTTTCCAACTACCTAGGCAAGTGACTTAACCACTGTTGGTCAAAAGACGACCCCACCACTTATAGCTTAGGTGCTCAAAGCCATTAGGAAGGTATGTTTCAGAAGTCGGCACATCAACAGTTTTTCAGGGATCTAAGCAGGGTGGAATTATCAGTGCAATTAGAAATTTAGGTACCTAATATGTGGACAAGGATTTGGGCTACAATCCGATTTTTTTTTTTATTTTTTTTTAGAGTGTGACCAAAGTATGACTGTGCCAAAATAGAGTGGATAGTACAATGGAAAACACAGAAGTCATGAAAAACAATAGTTGGTAGTACTTGTCTATGGGTCTTACAGAGACAGATGGCTCAAGGTGAGGTGAAGGGAAGAAAAAAGTGTCTTAAAAATATAGCAAAGATATGAATTATAAGCTGACTATCTCTATGCCTGTGTGTTGGACCAAAATTGGTTTATTATAGGTAAAACTGTGTTTTCATTAAAAAAAAAACAACCCTGAGGTAATTGAGCGGAAGGATGTAGAAGTCCTTGTTAAGTTTGGCATCTGTATTTGGAAACAGAACATGCATTTAAAAAATGGCTGGCCTTCCAAAGTTTTTGCTAAACCTAGCATGCTTTGGAACCCAAGTGAATGAAATCCTATTAGTTGTGACCATCTTAACAATATGCACTTCATACGGAGAAGTGCTGGATCCTGCACAGAGGAAGGAAATTACTAGTACTAACAAAGGAAAGTAGATTTATAATGAGCAAATATACAAAAGCTCCAAATAATTATAATATTCACAGCTTGGCAATGAGTTTTTGGACTACAAAATAGCTTTTCTCTTGGAAGAATGAAGATTTTATAAGGTTAGTGTAAACAAAGGGTAATTGGAAAATCAAATTGCTCTACATAAGTTATTGTAAGGTCTGGAATAATGGTGATAACATTTTTAAAAAGCCTGCTTATGAATCACTATGTTTTTTTGTCTTCTACGTTATTGTCACCAAAAATGCTCCCTTGCAAGTGCTACAATGAGAAACATAAACCGCTAAATACGAAGACCAGCTTACCCCTGACACAATAAGTTCTCCTCCCAGGTTCTGGACTTCTGCCTTCACCTTGCTGCATATGTTGAGCTGGTGGCAATAGAGGGCAATGCGTTGGAGATATGCTAACAAATCCTGCTTGCAAGCTGAATCAGGGCACTGAAGGGGGGAAAAGCAAAAGAAAGCTTGATTAATTTAGCTCAGGGTATTGGATCCTTATACAAAGGCAATCAGCGGAAATAGTAGCCATGTTTGTCAGATTAGAAGCCGCCATTTCTCTTAACCCTTCAATAAGACTTTTGATGAAAGCTGAAAGCACATTCTTTACCTCTTCCTTAGCCTGACTCTCATGAATTAAAAGATGAAAATGCACACAGACTCTATAAAAATAAATCATTTGTCAGTTACCTGATGAACTGTAAAGGAAACAAAATAATCGCCATAGTTGTTCCCTAGGACATCATTCAGTTTGCGCTAAATGCAGGAGTCTACTGATGCATACTTCTCTAGTCTGTCTATGCTGGAAGGAAATTATTTATGGTAATATGAGCACCATGTCACAGAATCTTTCAGGAGATGCTTTCAAGTTTGCAGTCCTTAATAAGAAGGAAATGAAATTATTTGGTCCCCTTGAATGTCTAAGTGATACTTCTTGCTACTACAGGAAGGCTATCTATATAGTACTGTACCATTTTGACACATTTTGCAGATCAAATGTGTGTGCATAGAAATTACCCCGGGGCAAACTAACTAGGCTCAGTGAAGCTTTCATAATCAATATAGCCAGAGAAGACCCAACTGCAATTTATTTATTGTCCATTGAAATACATCCTTAATAGAAACTGTACCATCCCCAACAATATCAACAGCATAATAAGCAGCATAGAGCTGGTTAATATTCCAAGTCGTGCCTCCAGAGTAGAGACCTCTATAATTCACCCAAATGAAACCCAGCAGAAAGGCCTGGCTCCTAATAGCATGTGTCCAATAACCACTTTTCAGGGGTACACAGCAAAGCCTGCCTTCCCATGTTGTCTGCATATATTTCTACAGAGATCAAAGATTCAGTGACTTTCAAACACGCTTCTTTAGGGCATTAAATGTTCCATATTCGATTTTCCATGTTGAAAAATAAAATAACTTCATGGCACCTAAGCTAAGTATGATAAAATTAAACATTCGCAGCCTAATGGCTCCACAATTATTGACTTAAAGAGCTACTTTATCTATGACAAATAAGGCACAGGGGAAATGTTGTTACAATGCATTCAGCAGTAAAACAGGAGGACTGGATATACGCGCTGTAGCCTATAACCCTGAAAGCCGCACCTGCGTGCTTCTTTTCCTTTTCCATCTATCAGTAAAGAAGGGCTGGGAGTTCACCGAGGCTGCTAGGTTTAATCTGTTCTATATTTATGATAATGCTACTTTGTCTTTCTCTCAGTTGCCACATGCTTGAAGAGTGAATTCCCGGAGACTTCTTCTCCCTACCTCTGACAATTTAATACAGTAATATTTAGTCTCCTCTTGAGGCTTATGAAGTGAAAAAAATGAACGTTAAAGTGATACCACCAGACAGCTGACAAGGCTTTAAATACAAGTACCTTAGAGCAAATTAAAATGGAAGATCTCTCTCACTGGAACAGTAATTAAAATGCAACGGTCCATAAAAAGTTTATATTGCATGCATGTCTCTAAAGTTCTGTAAAACATCATTAAGGCCAAGGCATTAAAACAAGCACCTAATTCTCACACTGGTCTCTTAACGTGTGTATTTTAAAGGTTGTATGCCTCATCCTCCTGGAGGGAGAAAGATTAAAACAGAACTCAAGCCAGCATTCTTTAAACAGAATGGGTTTTCCTAGTTGATTTTTTGTTCCTTTAATTTCTTCCATCTGTAAAAGCACCAAGTGTGAAAACTGAAATATTTTGCAAATGTTCCTTAATGTTCCTTAACAGCTGTTTCCACAGTGGGAACTTTGCTAACATATTGGGTGGATTTCCCCAAACACACAGAAACGGTATTAAGGTGTGAACGGGCAAAGTGGGTGGATGAGCCACAAGATACACCACCAAGACTCCTTCCAACTCTGCCTCAGATTCCCTGGCCTAGACATCTGGTGCCATTTCCACCAGAAGTTAAAATTCCTGTGACCAGCAGACGTTCCCATTTCAAAGGGAGGGAGGAAGGAGAGCTGAAATCCAGAACTGTGATAGCAAATACTTGTGGAAGAACTTTTATCCTTTTACAGTCCCTACCAATAGACTTTATCAAAGAAGGAGATGCTCCAGCTTCTACCCTGGCTGGACAGTAGACAATTACAAACAAATGTCCATACTTTGGTATCTAAAAAGGGTCACTTTCTTTCATATTAAGGACAGCATAGGGGACTTGGGGATGTTCTCATTGTTAAGGATCTACAATTATAGCATTAATTGCACTTTGGGTTGAAGGTTGTGTTTCAAGAGCTTAGTTTTACTTGCTTGTACTCCAGGAAACAAGAAATGAGGTTTAGTGTTAATTAAACTTGCAAAAAAGCAAACATGGGAGAAATTAAACATAATCAAATCATTTCAAACTAAAAAAACACAAACAGCTCCAAGTTTTCAATTTAACCAGCTTGTTTATTCTTTTCTTCCTCTCACTAAATCCCTCTAAAGGCAAATGCCATTCCTGGAGAATCTCATAAATAAGATCATTTGAGCAAAAGAGAGAGAATCAATTTTGCAGCAAGAGAAAGAGTCATTTTTAGTTGCTTAAACACACAAATATGCATTTAGCTATAGGCATCCATATTTGAAATTTGGTCCTCAATATTTTTTTTTATTTGATGCCTTTATATATAGGTAGACAGATAATATAATAGAAGAACCACTGGAAGCAATATAACAGGATTAAGAAAAATTAGGCTGAATATCAGGAACATCTTCTGAAATGTGGAAAGCATTAGTCTGCAAAATAATCTCCCAAGGGAAGTGATGAAAGTCCTGTTCCCTGAGTTGTTCAAAATTGGATTGGATGAAGCAGTATACAGTGTACAGGGGGGAAAAAATCCTGTACTAATATGAAAGTAGTCTAGCTAAGCCAATACATCTTTTTCATTTTGTAGAAAAGATTATAACACTCCATTCCTACCTCATTGGTCAATTATTCCAGAATAAGGATGGCAAAAGAAAAAGAAAAAATAACAACTCAAAAACCTAAATCAAAGAACGAGCCCACTCATGGTTACTGCTTTTCTGGGTTGCTCTGTAAGAGATCAGGATAAAAATATCAGGGCATGTTATTGACTAAGAATGTCTTGGAATAACAGAAAATCGGTAATGTTTTTAGGGCAAAAAACCCCCCAACCTTGCAAAGCCATACTCTCAATCATTTGGCTGTTCTCTGCCTGTATCATGACAACTTTTAAGAAGCTTAGCAATAAACCCCCAAATTTTAGAGAATGTTCCGCTTATGTGGGAAGAAATGTATTTGCTTTGGTCAAATTAAAAAAACAATGAGAAAGGAAAACCTAAGAACCACCTTTTCATATGGGGGGCAGAACCCACAGCTGCAACCACCACTAATGTTTACAGCTCAAAGCCCCGTTGATAGAAGCCATTAACACTGCTCCACAAAACCATCCACACTACTCCAACCATACCTGCCCTTGCCATAGAATTTAAAATGTTGACATCTCGAGTGACTTATTCTACAGGCAGAACAAAAAGCCATACCAATGGTGGGGGAAGGAGGAAGAGGAGACATTTAGGGGCACTGGCACAGAAGGAACTATTTGGGGAAAGCTGTTATGTCACATCCTGAGCTCCTGACACATGATGGAGAGCGGAATGGGAGAGGATACAGAGTTGTGGGCACAGAAAGGAGGACAAAATACCCTGGTCAGAGGACCAGAGACCAGGGCACACTGACTTTCCACTGGAATGAAGAAAGAAGAGAAGGTGACAGACTGGGAATTTGTGAAAAGATGGCACAATGCAGAGTCCCTAGTGCGTGCAGAGAGCGCGGCCTACAGAAGCTACAACACACATCAACTTTTAATAATTTTATTCAGCAACGTTCAAGTGGGATCCTTATTTGTCTCTCCCTCTGGTTTCACAGGCCCACCTTAACTAAAGCCTGCTGTCTCCTCCTGTCTTGAACAATCTCCTTCCCCCTTGTCGCATCTTTGCCTGTCCCTTCCAAATCAGTTTTTATATTATCTTCCCATTTTTTTTTTGCCTTGGTCTGCCTCGATGTCTGATACCCTCCACTTCAGCTTCCAAAATCTGACTCACAAGCCCTCTCTTGGCAGTCCTTAGGATATGCCCTGCCCATTTCCTTCTCTGCACTCTTACCTTGCTCAGGACATCAGATCTTTGGAAAAGGTCGGTCTGCAAACTCAGCATTTGTAGCATGCTTTTTTTTTTATAGACTAGAGATACGATGTTATAGTAGAAGGCAGGGCTTTCTAGAGTTTGTAGACTAATTTATAGTCTAAAAGATATACACATCAAACAGAGGAGAGCATATGTTATCTGATTTTAAGAAGAGTTAACAGTTTGGAGGTTGGTCTGTTTCTGCTTTGCATGGTATTCTCATCCATGAGAGCTGATTCTGCTATTATTTAACAGTCTTAACTTCTCAGTGAATTAAAGGGTGTAATATCAGTCTCACTCAATTGACAATGATTTTACCAACCTGCCTGCTTCTGTAGAAACAGCCTGCTTATCATCACTAGATCAGATTACTTAGCAAGGGACTTCGTGCAAAGGATCCTTTGGCAACAAAAAATGTTTTGATACTTCCCCTGCAAAATGCCACTGATTGACTTGAGTCATTAATTTTTTATTTGTTTACAACGTTACCTGATCAGCTACAGCTCGTGCCAATTTGTCCATCCTAGAGCCTGCTTCTGCAATCTTCTTGGCTGCATTAATGACATCAGATGTATTCTTCAATGGGCCTTTACCTCTGTAAAATACAATATAATTATGCTGCAATCTAATTAAATCATGAAAGCAAACAGTTTTAGTGTCCTAGCTCAGTATTTGATTTTTTTTAGAACTGTACTAGGAATGCCTACCTAATTTACTGCAACTTCACCTTTTAACTACTTATTATAGTACAGCTTGATTAAGAAATGGGTCTGCTGTATTTCCTTTCACATATAAAATGCCTCACTAGCAGTTTAGTTTGATAGTGCCTTCCAGCACATGAACAATGTTTAATAGTATGTGCATTTTTAAGTGCTCATTAAGAAGCGGTCCCTGCTCACATACAAAACTTTTTTTTTTTTTTAATTATGTTATTCCCAGACCCATGCTTAACACTAAGTCTGCCAAGTGCAGGAATGTCACATTAGAAAATCTCTTTCCTTAGATTTCTGACAAAAACCAGCTAAACTACTTGAAGCATAATCCTTCTATGCTTAAATCTTGCTTGATTTCTCTTCATCCTTACTAATGATCTAGCTCCTTTGGTATTTATATGATGATGTAAGAAATGCACATTCTAATAAATACATTTACCAAAACTTATACAAAAGGAAGGAAAGTATCTGAGCCAACTCAGACTTGCCTCATTTTATTTCTGACTCAAACTCATATCAAATTTATTTTAAAAGGTTCAATAATGCTCAGTTTCAATGGAACATGTATTTTTGTATGTTTGCATTCAAGCTATATATAAGGGTGCAGACAGAAGAGACAATTTTTGCCTGATCTGGCCACAGAAAGTGATTTATAGCCATGACCAAACACAAGTGCATGGCTGCAGAACAGTTAAAAATGGCAGACTGGGCAAAAATCTGAACCTGACACATGATGATAAAGATATTTCAAAACAGAGTGTCTTCTGTAACTTGTGTCTGCACTGCCTCCCAGCCTCCAAGCTGTTTTCAGAATGGGAGGGGGCTAAAGGGAGCAGAGGGAGTTCAGTGTCAGCCCTTGCCGGAGAGTGGAGAGGATTTCCCCCACCTCACCCTCCAGTGCTAGCTGGGGAGCCCCTAGAACAAGCACCTTCCGTTCCCTTTCCCTGCTCCCAATCTGCAAATAGCATGGGCTGGTATTGTGCTGGCTGGAGAAGGAGCCATTGCTAGGGGAAATTGCCTGCAGACTCCCAACCAGCAGCAAAATTCCCCCCAAGAGTGAACTTCTGTTTGGTCCGTGGGGTCGTTGCAACTCAGAGCACTTCTTGCAAAGCATTCTCAGTTACAGCGGGGAGCCACAATTCTGTCTGTGCCCTAAAACACAATTCCTCATCCTTTTGATGGAAAATCAGGTGATTTTATGCTTTGTTTCACTTTATATTCTTAGGGCTTTTATTGACCCCCAAGCTCAAACAAAACGTTAGCAGCAACATCTGTCAGGTTTGCAAAAGCGTGTGAGTATGGTGTGTGAGGCCCAGGGATATGAGAGAAGCCATGATTTTAAGGTGAGATAATTGTATTTAATGGACAAATTTTAATAGTTGAGAGAAATAACAGGCATGCCTTCCAGCTTCGTGTAGCTATACTCATATCTGGCGGGGAAAGCCATCACAGCCCGAAGTAAGTAAAAATTAGATTTCCTGTGCATACGCTTTCAAAGTAGGTGTGATTGTTTAGTTTGCTTTCTTTTTCCTTCACATTGAGCTGTCTCCCTTTTATGTAGCAGATTCCAACATCTAACATGTAAAAGTGGTGCTGTAGCTGTGATGGTCCAGGGATATGAGAGGAGCAAAGTTTATTTAGCTTGGATTGTGACTGTTTGAAACCTGATAATTTTCTTATCTCTCTCAACTACATGCATTAGTTCAATAAAAGACATCATCTTACTCTAGAAACCTTATTTTTCTCCTTGTTAAATACTGTGGATGCTGTATCTGAACAACACTGTACATGTCTTTTTGTTATAAACTTGCCAAAACCTTGCTTGAGTCAAAGGGTAATTAAAAATGGCATCCACTGAGTCATAAGACTGTTTATGAACAACCAGAAATAAATAGCAACTTATAACGCGAATAAATGCTATCACTCAGATTATAAAATTCAAACTGTTTGGACAATAAATTGGCATTATGACAGCTGTTCTAATTGCTATTACTACAGCAATAAAATACAACTTAGTGTGCATCAGCACACACAACCAACATTTACAGATAAGTAGCATTGCAGCAGGATACATTCCCTCTACAAAGAACATTGAAAGTATGGTAATTTGACGGTAAGGGGGGTGGGAAATGGGCATTTTTTCATCTTCGAATTACCTACAGTGCTGTCAAAAACACAATGGAACATTCCGTAAGATTTAATTTCCATCTCAAATGAATACCAAAGCATAATATATATCACATCTTCATCACACTTGGACCCTAACAACCTTAACACCAACCTCATATACTTTTCTATCCATTATATCAATGGATCCACACATCTGACTGTCACCCGCTGCACATATTTGGGAAGTTATTCTATTTTAACATTGCTGAGGTCACTGTAGACCAAGGAGGTATGAAGGGTTTTGTTTAGTTTTGATTTTAATGGAATACATTAAAGGTGTTTTTATTAAATCTAATGCAGATAGAGACAGAAAGGTCCACTTTGAATTTTTTATTTTTAATTTACTGCAAACATGACAGTAAGGTTGCTCTCAGCCTCACATTATTCCCGTTCTTTTGATGCCAGAAAAATCTGATTACCAGACTTGCAACTTGAAGCATAATAATGGATTCAAAACTAGTCCAGCAAATTGTAAAGAAACATTCATATTTCAGTCCATTGCAGAAGTTACTAGATAATACCCTTTTCCCCTGCACTCTTGGGGAAGAGCTCTTACTCTGCTTCAGGGCCAAATGGACAGATGCAAGTACAAAGCAATATTCTTTCCATGCTTTTGAAGTATGGCACAAAGAGATTTTTCTTTCCTGCCACAAACTTTAGGGAAGGGTTCTGGACATACAGTTCGGAAAGGATACCCAGAAGATGGTTTTTCTGCCTTGGGAAAATGAAAGGGAAGACTTAGATGACATTTTTTTTTCAGAGCTGCAGTCATGTGGCAAAAAATATTCAAATACCAGCCCTGGGAAGGATCTGGTTCACCACTTAGTCCCCAAGCCTGCAAGAACTGGAGCACTGCATCAGTAATTCATTTTCTAAAAGCAGAATTAATCACTACAGCATTTACTGGCCAGAGATTTATGATGATGCAATATGGACACAGATACTGAAAGGTAAGTATGGACCAAGAACAATCCAATCCCAGATTCTGGCCAGATTTCCTTTCCACTGGGGCCTTCACTGGAGGAGTTTGCACCATGATGATTTATGCCAAGCATTAGGTAGACAAGACTGGTGAATGCTACCGCTAAGCAAAGATGAAGCAAGGGAACTATTTTTCATTCTGTTTTAGGACAGTTAAGTGAGAAGTCAGGACTAAAAAAACAGTCTTTATGATCTTTATTTATTCAGAAAGTTGTATGATGATCACTTTTTGAAGTGAAGGCTAACTGCCATAGCCCAGACATTCAAAGGTCTATACATACTTGATTCATAAGTGAAAATACTTGTGATTGTGAATGCAAATGAGTCAGGTGTATGCACAGATATTCATGTTATACATTGAATTAGAGTATGCGCACACATATGTACACAGAAAAGAGTCAATGCAGCAATTATTGCGACTGAATTGGGGGGGAAGCTCTGGTCACAAAAGCAAATCAACAGCTAAGGCAGAATAAGAAATGTGACAGAAGATTCTACTAAATAACGGGATGCCTGGTTTTAATATACTACAGAAAAACGTGATGATTTTCATCCAGTTGTATTTCATCATCATTTGATTAATGCCATTTCTGCTTTTCAAAGCTCTATTAATAAGAAAAATGAATACATTGGCTTTAATTGATTATGGTAATGTGTAATTCAAAAACTCACGTAACACCGTCTCCCTGGTGTGATTAACAATGTGCCTGGATTTAAACAAAATTTGTATTCAAAAACTTGTATGACAGTAAGCCACTGACGTAAAGGCTAGAATTTGTTTAAATGATATCATTAATGAATTACTTTTTGAAGCACTGTAATTAGAAATGAGTAAGGTGACTTTGGAGAGAGGAGTTGGAAATGAAAGGTAGAAAAAGAGTCATGCTCACTGACAAGTCCTGATGAAGGTGAATACTAGCTAAAATGATAGTGTTTGGTTGGGGAGGGGTTAGGTGGAGGGGGAGGGTTGTAAAAATTTAGTCTTCAAAATGGAAGTTCTGTCATTATTTTTTATTGACGTAAATTGTGAGAGTGCAGGCAGATATGTTCACCTAGACCAATACCAAGTGAAATAGCTTTCGAGAGTCTGTGGCCGCAAGTATCATTGCTGTGCCATTGTGTTAAAATTAAAGAAGACATATTTAATATGAAGTGGCTAGTTCAGTTGTATCTGTACTTGAACTGGCTTTCTGCCCCAAAAGAAATGCATTGTTAAGGAGACTCAGCTATTAAAAAAAATGTTAGTTTTATGTTTTGGCCTGCTAGTGAGTAATAAAATATCTTTGCCACTGATTTCAGTGGAACTAGCCATGTGTGTCAAGTTAAGCTTATGCATAAATGCTTTGCTACATCAGGACCTTCATGGTGAATGCTGTTTAAACAACAATGCAGAGCACCTTTATGTCAAAATAATGGCACGGATATTATAGATACAGCCTGAGGACTGAACTAGATACATTACCTAAACACAGTAAATACACTCAATCATCCCAACATTCATCATCATAAAAATAAATGTTCTCATCATCATCAAAATAAATGTTCTGAGTTTGGGAAGAAGCCCTCCACACAGAGTCTTTGGTCCTTACCTTGTAAAATCTGTCATTTCCATCATAATCATGCACATCTGCTTTGCCAAGACAATGATGTCATTACCACTGTCATCCCACTTAGCCACCTCAGCATCCAGTTTACTTTTTTCTTGGTGGAATATCTCCACCTGCTCTGCAATCTTGGCCTTCTCCTCCTGGGGGAGTTGAGCCATGATAGCCTGGGTGAAACGTAAAGAAAGTGCACATTAAAAACAGAAGCAAGATACTATTTTAGTTCCTCAGAACCCTGGCTCATAGACGTAGCTTCCCTGGAAAGGACTGCCCCTGGCATATAACACCAAAATACATTTCACAAGTCCCTAACTCTGTATAACACAGTAGACAAGGAACCATCAAAGCTCTACAGGATGTAGCAGCAGATCCTCCGCTGATGTACATCACAATAACTCCACTCATTTCACAGCTCAAGTACACCGATTTACCCTGAGGGTCTGGCCCCTACGAGGAAAACTCTTAAGTGGATCAGGTTATCTACCATCAGTTTCAAGGAAAACTGAAGTGGAAGCTTCAGGGCAAGCTTCAGAATGGTCTCTTAAAGCGGGCTGCCTATTAGCGATGGTCTTCAGTGCACATTTTACTGGAAGAAATTCTCATTATTAAAATGTTTTCAAATAAAAGAATATGCAGGTAAGACCTTGGTCCAAAATGTGGTTTCGATACATCAGCTATATCTAGAAAAAAAGGCCTTTTTATAGTCCTGTTAAGCCTCTGGATATTTAAAGACTGTATTCCTATGAAACCAGAATGTGGTAAGAGAGTGTGCAGAAGCCACTACAGTCAAATGGGAAGACAGGAGTTGTCATTGTCGCTTAAACTTTAGGCAGAGCAAAAGGAAACCTAACCCATAGACCTAGAGGTTTGCTAATTTTCAGTCGTATAATCGGAAGGTTGGAAAGGACCATCTAGTCAACTTCCGGCAAAAATACAGGATGTGCTATTCCTAACCCATCGCAGACAAATTCAGCTGCTTGAAAACTGCCAAAGAAGAAGCCACAGCCTTCTTAGACAAAGTATTCCACTGGTCGATAAGTTGTACAGTGATGGCATTTTTTCCAGAGATTTAGATCTAATCTTCTTTGATGCAGTTTCAAGTCCCCAGCCCCTGTGGCAAGGGAGAACTATGTTTCTCAGTCTTCTTTATGGCAGCCTTTCAAATATCTGAAAGAGTGGTAGCACATCCTGGCTATCATTCACATCTCTCCCAGCCACACCATCAGTCAGATCCGATGCAGCTTTCTCTGACTCCAACATGGAAATAAGCTATGATGTGTGGGGGAATACGCTTAATATAAACTGAAATGAACATACCTTTCAATAATGTTTAGTGGTTTAATTGGTTTGGGGATGATATGCAAAATGGCACTAAACAGGTTGATTCTAATTTGCCGTGACATTATCAACAAAGCAAAAATAAAGTTACAAAATATTGCAAAATTATAATAATTGCTTCTGAAGATCAAATGGACACTTCCAACAATGATTTCCAAGCTGAGATACTACTTGGCTTCGGGGTTCTGAAGACCACATTATGTATTTAATGGGGTGTGACATATATTTAAGTGTCATTATATTTTTTCTTGTTTATGTCACTTTCAATCAGCTGAAGTCTTTCTCTACATATTCTTAAACTGCTCTTGGCTTTTAAAAATTCATAATTGACCTTTTCCAAAACTGAAATTAAAAAAGGTTATCTATAAACAGTAGATCAGAAAATGAGGAATTTGCAAGTTAATCAAATTAAAATTCAACACATGAGTTTTAATTAGGACTTATCAATGTAACTCAGCAGTTTCAAATGTTAACACATTAGTCTTTCAACCAAAAAATGCAATGCAAGTCAAATTAATAAATAATATAAATATAAATATATATCTCACACTAGAACAGAAGAATTAATTGAAACTAATTAGAGGAGGCATGTGACATTAAAGTTCTGTATGACCAGAAAGATATTAAGGCCAATCTGTATTACTTCCGTGTGGTTTCTGTCATTGACGGCAGTTTAACTAGCAAGCAGTAAAGCCTGCGCACGGGTACCTGCCTTAAGATGTTCATCCAGCATGACATGGGGTGCCACCTTCAAAGTGCTCAGAACCATCATGCTTGCAATGGTATATGCCCCAGCAGAATATTGTGCTCCTCTATGGTCCACAAGTTGTCATACTAAAAAGTTTGACACTGTACTTAACAGTGCACTGAGACTCTTGACAGGCTGTATAACTCTCTCACACACACAGATGTACTTCCTGTACTCTTGAACATTTGATCAAGTGCTACAAGAAGACAGAGCTTAACATCATTACTGGCAACAGAAGCAAGAGATGACAAAAATCACCTGTTCCATCAACTGTTAACTGAGGACCCAAATGGATGGAGGGTTAAGAGTCATAAACCACTTATACAAGGATCCCAGAAGCCCCTGGAAGAGACTGAGGATACTGAACCAAACCTAAGGACAGCAATGGAGTGAGCCAACTGCTGGGAAAGGTCAGATCTATTCCTACAGCATTTTACACCAACACCAAACGAGGCCCCCATTGGGCACAACCTTGACAAACAAGCATGGGTCAAGCTAAACAGACAGATTGGGATAAAGACACTTCAAAACAACACTTTGCAAGATCCACATATTGGACAGCCCCCTATGTGAATGGGTTGTCCAACAAACCGAACAGGCCAGGTTCTCTGAGTAGATGCGATATTGTTTATTGGACCAACTGAGTAGTTGGAAAAAAGGTCTTAGCAAGCTTTCAGGTGCAGCCACCCTTCATCAGGCATAGGGAGTCTCTGCTGGTCTGAGACTCCAAGTAATGAGAGAAGTTAAAAGTGAGGGGGGATCATTCCTTGGAGTCTCAGGCCAGCAGAGACTTCCTATGACTGAAGATGGGCGACTGCGCCCAAAAACTTGCAAAGAACATTTTCCCAACTACTCAGCTGGTCCAATAAAAGATATCGCATCTACCCAAAGAACCTTACCTGCTTGTGTCCTTAGACCAACATGGCTACAACCAAAAACCCAGCAACAGAGCAGCACTTAATCAAAACCCGCAATCTTTACAAATGCCCAGATGGGGCAGATGGAATCTGCAAATTGAGCAATAATACCAGCCAGTGGCTCATAGATTACGAAGCTGATATCTGGTGCCAAACAAAACACTGAGAAGAACTACCACACATATCAACACCAGTATTTTATAACTTTAAAACTATTTCCATTGCTCTTGCATTCCTCCAGAGCTCTATCTACTAGCAAATGAAGTTCATGTATTCAAATTTCATTTCCAGGCAAATGCTAACAGGTTTTATGGAGCAGGCATATATAGGCAGAGGGCTGAGAGAGACATCAATGGTCAGCTACTTACACATTTTCTGGAGATGGAGGGGGTGGCTTTAATTAGAGCAGCTCTCAGGAGATGCTGTAATTAAAGAGCCTGCAACGGCTCATGAACTTAGCATCCCAGGCTTCAAAATAGCATCAGGTGCACTTTAACCAAAGCTCGTTCAATAAGCTTTAGTTAAAGTGCCCCCGCTGCCATTCTGAAGTGCAGGGATGCTGAATACGTGAGATGCTGAGGCGCGCTCTAGCAAACTCAATTAATCAAGTCTGCTCTGATGCGCTGTAATTACAGTACAGCTGAGCAGACATCCTGCATGTCTACAGGCACCCTTAGCCTATAATCCAGGGGTGGCAAAATATGGATTGCATGGTGGTGACAGTGTGGGCTGGGAGCCAGGGCAGAGCAGGAATCCACTCCCTGAAGTCTGTGAGGGATCCCCGGCCCCGCACTGTTACAGCTCCAAGATCCCAGGGTCTTCATGGAGACCAGCAGGGAGCTGCGCTGGCAGACCTTGCAGCTGGGCAGGGGGCTGCATCTAGGGTGAGAGCCAGCATTGTGGGGAGGTGCCAAGGGCTGGGGCAGACCTGTGATCCACTCCCTGCATGCCCCTGCCGGGGGAACTCATGCCATTGCAGGGGTGTGTGGGCAGTGGATTGTGACTCGGCCCAGGCCCCAGCACTGCTCGGTCACTGTCCCAAAATCCTGGGGTCTCCCTGGCCCCACCAGCCCATTCACTCCCGGATGCAGCTCCCTGCCAGCCGTGACCCCATCCCAGCCACCCAACTGCATGCCCTGCCCAGTGTGGGTGCCTGGACAGTGGCACTGGATCCAGAAGTGGCAGCCAGAAGGAGCCACTTGTACTGGGGTTGCTGGGACATGGAGCATAGTTGTGTACTGGTCAACATCCCTCTGTGGGCTGGATCCAGCCTGTGGGTCATATTTTGCCCCCTCCACTCCCATCGTATTCTTTTTGGGGCAGGACCTTTTTTTTTGTTTTGGGGGGTTTTTTGGGGGGGCGGTATTTTTTTTAACTGTTGTATTTTAGTGCCTAGCACAGTGGAGCTAAGGGCTATAGGTTCAACAGCAGCAGCAACCACTGGATTTCAGCTCCGTCAGCCCCTATAGCTGGAATGAGTCCTTAAAAAATGCTCTTATCCCTACTTAGGTGTTTATTTATAATCTCGTGTTATTTTAGTCTCATTTTGATTACTGAAAGAACCGTGTGATGCCGCAGTCCCAGATTTAGGCAGGAGAAGATTAAAAGCGGAATTTGAATTAACTGAGCTTCATCAGGAACATTTTACACTTGTGTTTATTTCAGGCATCAGTCTTTCTCCATACATTAGGGGTTCTTTCCTGTGCGTTAAAGGATTAAAATACCTCCAAGACACATTTATGATGGTTCCTGGGGCACCTGCCCCTTCTGGCATAATTTTCCAGTCCCCTTCCAAGGGGCAGGCTCCCGAGGATGGGATTTTGTGCCGCAACTCGTCCAAACTGGATTATTCCCATGTTTGCCCATTCTGGTTATTAGACATGATATCCTGCCGGCTCAATAGACTACGTACTTACAAGAATTCTCTTTGGGGGCCTGTGTACAGTAATAATATGCAGTGACACAGAAGCAACATCCTTGAAACAAAGTATCTTGGGTTGTTGTTTTGTTTTTGTTTTTTGCTAAACTGTTCACTGAACCTGGAGAAAGGGATTTAAAACAAATCAGGGACCTATGCATATTCTGTCTTTCTTATGCAGCTTTCTCAGACTCAAAGGGAGGACACTACATCTCCTCTCAACCTACATCCGTAAGGTCCTCAGTAGCTGACCCTACATTTCCTCTCGTGACCAAAGTACAGTCTGCTTGCTATAGTCTCTGACTGTAAGTTTGTGGCAGCCTGCAGTGTACCTTTCCTCTTCCAAGTCTGCATAATGGCTCTTTTTACTCATTGGGTATCTTTTGATGAGGTAGTTAGCCTGGCAAAATAGGTATGTCACCATGACTGGGATTGGGAGTCACCTCTTCACAAATACTGACTGACAGAGCTCCTTGGGTAGATGTGATATCCTTTATTAGACCAACTAAATAGTTGGGAAAATTGTTCTTTGCAAGCTTTCAGGCACAAATGCCCTTCTTCAGGCATGGGGGGGGGGGGTCTGCTGGTATGTGCACGCTCTCCTGGAAGCCAATATGCAAAATGCAGGGGTGTGAAAATGCAAATGCTTGGCAGTGAGGATCAACCCCAAATACTGACTTAGATTTTCCTTAGGAGGCCACTGAATTGTCTTTCCACCTTGGTGACCATAACAGTCAATTTTTAATCTGAGGCTAAATATCATGCATCCGATCCAAAACAAAGACCCAGAGGTGCATACAATATTCATGAAAAACTACAGGATGTCTTAGATTTTCACAGCATCTCTCCACTACTTCAGTAGCAGAATGAAAGGAAGAAGGATGAGGGGGTGAGGGGGAGTGTGTGATTTGTAACCGTCTTGGAAGTCAAATAGACTTTCACGTTGTCGATTGCTAGCAACCTGGTATCCTGTTGCTGTCTTATCTGAGTTCAGCAGCCTACTTAGCACAAGGTAAACATTAATCAGAGATTGACATAATCTGGACGGTCAACAAACTTCACTTCTCCGGCATCTCTGACCCTTGAAGCACCTTGCCAGCTTAATTTGCAAGCCCCATCCATAAGTTAAGGTCACAAATCACAATGCCTCCATTCTATCATGATATAATTACACTGGTAAAATTGCATTGACTCAGTAGCAAATGTCTTCAATTATAGTTAAATTATAGGGACTACTCAGCACCTTAACCAGCTCTCTCAGACAACGCAGCACACAGGGAAACATGACTAATGCAAGACTTCTCTTGGCACTACACTTTGTGCCCTAAAGGATTTTTTTTTTTAATTTACTGAACGCTCTGACAGCTACAGTATATTCTATGTATGCAGGGCCTCCTGCTGTGGCGTTGGCTTTTGGGTGAATGGTTGATGCAAGATACAACAGAAGCCTGGGAGAACCATTTAATAAACTTTCTTACGATGATGAACATGAAATGTCTTTAAATTTTGAAGCCTGCAGAACAAAATTGCCCCCCAGACTTTCTGACATGACCCTGAAGATTTCAAATTACCAAATCTGCTTTCAGAGGCATAACTTTACATTTGGAGCTACATACAGAGTAAACGGAGTACTTGGATTTTATGCTCACCCTTGCACTCTGCCCAGCAATAAGCTGGTCATCTTCAGTCTGAACACTTGTTCGGCTGCGGACATCATAATCTTCCTGTTCAAAGTCTGAATCATCCTCTAATTCTTCGGGGGTCTGGAAAGAAAGAAAGAGAAAGTGCAAGGAAAGAGAGAGAGAGAAAGACTATGAGGCGACAGGCATATAAAGGATAAAGACAAACTCGTATGTACAGTAAGTTCTTATTTCATCGACTACCTGCCCAGGCAATGCTGTATCTTTTTTCTTTTAAATTAACTTGCCTGCCTAGGCAGTCAGGATCTGAAATTGAATCCTCCAAAAAATTAACTTGTTTCAACTATGGTTTCTTTTACAAATGGCATTCATCATCACCTTGCTGTGATTTTTCCTAACTCTGTTAGCGTGATGAATGCCGTTTCAAGAACGAATATTCTTTGCATGCATTCGCCACAGGAATGCTATATTTCAAAATAATACGACTCTAGTCTATACAAGGAGACCAGTGCTATTATATTGCCTGAACCACTGCACAATCCTTAAGATAGAAAGTAAGTATCTGAGAAAAAGTAACCAACAAGCAAATATAAAATACAAAATAAGACAAAAAAGAGCTGTCCCCAAAGACAACAGGAGATTCCCCTTGCAAGAAAATGTAAATGATGTTGTCAACTGTTTTTAAAGCAAGTATAAGGCGTATGCTGCTCAGCTGGAAACAGAAAGAAACCTCTATTTTGCTCCAGATTTCTGGAAGTTGTCTCTTTCCCAGGTTGGTTACAAGGTTCAAAGCATGTTTCTCTCTTGGTAGGGAATTAGTACTGGGTACAGCTGGGTAAAGAGGCATGGTAACTTTGGGGGATTCTGTGAAACAGCCGATGAGGTCACATTAGAGTTGTATATGTTCAATTCATGTTGGCATTGAGTTATTTGATTTGATTGGTGGAGACTGAGCATGCTATTTAGTAAAGTATTATCTTCACATCTATGCACTGGATATTAAAAAAAACAACAACCTCAAACCGAAACCATTAATGGCTACATATCACTATATTAATAGGCTGGCAATTTTAGTATTTAATCACATGTTTAATATGACATGGTTCACAATAGAGAGATAAAATCCATTCAAACTGTAAGCTCCCTAGGGAGGGGGCTGCTCTTTTGTTCAGCGTTTGCATAATGTCTAAGACAATAGGCTCCTAGTTAGCGACCCAGCATTACTGTAACACAACCCCAAACAGTGACAACCACAATGATGGTAAGAAAGAACAAAGAGATGCAGACGTGAGCAATGATATCTTCCTCATCGCCCCATTCAAATGCCTCAACCTTCCTCTGGACAGCCTTTTTCTATGGGAGAAAGTCTCCATATTCACATACCTTGCTTGAGAGCACTGTCGAGAAGCGGAGGTGATAATCATTGCCACTTGTCATTACAGTTTTGTCTTGTGGATGCTTGTTCTCTAGAAACTGGTCCAAACCCTCTAACTCAAAGTTGAGAGTCCTTTGACTCTATTTAGAGTGGAGCTTAATTTTCAACATAAAGTGCATGTCACTGCCTATACGGGGAAAAATCAGCTGTTTTATGGGTTACATGGTTATATGCACTTGAGGTAGAAGGGAAAACTGAGCCATCTTCATTTGGCTCAAACAGTGCGAGTTAAATGCATGTTTTGACACTGAGCACTGAAGGGAAAAATAACAAAGTATGACAGTATGGTAATGAAACTCGGGCAGAATCACTGAAGGGATACATATACAAATAGTGCATATAACAGGTTAGACAAGAGATAAAGTGGAGGTGAAAAAATTAGATTGTCTTCTCTCTTCTAAAACAGGGAAAGCTGCTGACTGCTACCTATCATTAAAACATCCCCATATCTGGTTGTCCACTTTTCTTTAAGCACTTTATTCCCCATGCTTAACTGCCCAAGGGCTAGAGGTGACTTTAAAAAACTGTCCTCATTATGGCAGTGGTGGTGCGGAGAGGCTCTTCTCTAGGAGCAAAGTAGGGTTGCACATCCGTGTCAAAGACCATTTCTTCACCTGCTCACCCCTTGTTCTGGGGGCTGGTAAACCACAACGGGGTAATAATGGTATCTCATTACTTCCCTAAGCAGCCGAGTGAAGGCTGTGACAATCTAGCCTTGAGAGAACTGCCAGGGATAACATTCAAAAGATTAGGTACAAATGACATGAAGTGAGGTAGCTTGTGAACGAGGTAAGACGCATGCAGACAGCTCTGCATTTACACGGTTTATTCCCAGGAAAACCTTCTAAAACAAAGCACAGCTGTTCCTTCGGTGTTTGACATTTGCTGTTTTATAAACCAACAGTCATCTGAAGACAGACAGCCATGCATCTGGGTTAGGTGTTCAGCTTAAGAGACTGAATTGTACAAAACGAGGGACACGTTAAGGGTCACACTTGAGGAATAAGTGTACGTCTCCTTTTGGCACAAATCATACTTAACCCCGCACCGGCTTTACACATCCACCTAGTTTTCTGCAACTGCTTTTTACAGGAATGAAATGTCCTCATTTGCTGCTGGAATCATTTCTTTTCCTGAATTAAGACCCACAGCAGCTATTGCATGGTTTAATTCCTACCTTTTAAACAAGCATTTCTGAAGATACCCAAGCACATGTATGCCAATTCATGCAGGTGCAAAAGGTGCGATTGTACTTTTGTAAGAGGCAGGCATCTTTGGGAGTGGTATTATCTTTTACTGAACCAGATCACCCCAGATGAAGAATACCTTGCATCTGAAATCATGTCTGACTTTATGCCAATCATGCTGTTGGCCCAGTAAAATATATTACCTGCCAAAAATCCTGGCCTCTCGTAGAATCCCTGGACCATGACAGCCGCAGCATCACTTGAACACTTGAATACTTCTGAAAATTTGGGACTAACAAAATCCTATCTCGTTTCTCCAAGCTATTATTTACTATAGCAGCGCTACTTTCCCCCAGCCTGTCTCTTTAGGGATGCAACTGAATGTGAATTAGCTTTTCAGTTTGCTTGGAGACAGAGTAAAGGATTGCAAGCCATTTTTTATATCAGAGTTACCATGACTTTCAAAGCATTTCCATTCCAGAGGCCAGGTCTTATGAAGCGTATCATAGAATCTTTAATGCCCATGCACAGCAGACAGGACCTGGCTTTTTAGAAGCTAGTCTCTAAGACAACAAAATAAAGTCTGGGACATAAATTATCTAAGTTGGAAGAATAAAGAACTCAGTTCCCCAAGGACTTGAACTTATGGCTGCATGGACCAAATAACCCCTACAACAATCTTTTTTTCCCCCATCCAGGACAGTTTCCAAGCCAAATTCCATTCAGCATGGAACTAAGAGGAGAGAGATCTAACTAGGTTACTGAAATTCATAGAAATGTCATAGAAACTGATAGAATAGATAATTCATTCTTGATATTCACAATCGCCAAAAGGGTACATGTTGACTGTCTGGATTACACAAATAATAGGACATCCCTGGGTTAATTACTGCTGCAAATCCAATTGCTGGGCTTCAATTGGTGCATATCTTCTAGGGACAAAAAAATCCAATTCTGTTTTAGGATTTCCCAGTGATACAATCCTTTGGTAAATTGGTCCAACGACTAATTATTCTCATTCTTAAACAGCTATTGTTCCAATGACTAGTTACTCTCATTCTTAAACATGTGTACCTTATTTCTAACTTAAATTGGTCTTATTTTACCATCTAGCCTTTGAGTCTTTTTATATCTTTGTGCGATACAGTTAAAAGCATGCTAGGAGCAAAGTATCTTTCACCAAAAAAGCTGTTCTAACCTCCATGACAGCCAGTAGGAAGGGTAAAATTAAAAAGGGGTATTTGTTTTTCATTTAATTCATTTAAACACATTTCCCAAACACAAAAGATTTGTATGCATCTGTGGGCCTAAAAAAAATGCAATTACGTTAACAAACCCACCACTGATTTACCTCCAACAAGCCAATCTAACCCTCTTCATAAGAGAGAAACAAAAATGAAAGAAATTCCTCTATTCTCCTAATACTAAGAAACCATTCGTAGACTTCTTCCTGCTGTCCCAAAATAGGGAAAATAAATAAATTGATTGACCAGAATAGTCATAATGAAAAATTAGCATTGCAACGTTCCCTTCTGGTCAAACCTGAGCCATTTTAGACCGAGACGTTCTATAATCAAAAGGGCCACACGGAAAGTGTGCTGCTAGCAACCTCTTCTCTTTTATGCTGAGGCAGCTGCAGATTGAGTCACTCATCTGATTGCAATACAGCCTGATGGGAAAGGACAGAGAGGAAGTCTCACAGTTGGTCTTCAGCTTTTCAGAGCTTTATAGGTCAAACCCAGCACCTTAAATCAACTTGGAAACCTACAAGCAGCCAGCGTGGACCAGAGGGCACAGCTCTAATATGCTTGTAAGCTACACAAGGTTTCAAGCAGATGATTGAGTTCTCCACCAGCCCAAGTTTCCAAGTGGATATGAGAAGCAAGAGCATGCCGAGCACACTTGAATAATATGATCTTGAGGTGGCAAAGCCACGGATGATAATAAGAAAGTCTGCATCCGAAAGGGAAAGAATTAACCCTCCTGGTCAAATAAAAATGACTAAAGTTGCCACTGTGATGGTTGCTAATTGTATAGCGGGTTTTGCTTGAATAACTGGGAAAATCTAATAAGCAGTTGTGAAAAAAAACCCAGTGTGTAACAGGCCCCCAGCCAGTGATACAAAAGATGACATAATTAACTTATTATTTTCCATCTTAATTTTAGGTTATATAATTGTACACTATGCTCTTTCAAGCTTGGAAATGGATACTTTTTTCCTCTACAGATCGTATTCTTATTTCCCAACACTATAATGATCATCTTTTCTCTTCCAAAGGGATAGTAAAGCTAAAAAATGAAGAGATAAGAGTTGTCTTTCCCTTTCTTTAGCTTATTAAAAGTCATAATGTTAGGAAAAAACAAGCTTAAAAGAATGGGGCTTGTTTCCCCCATGGACTCAAACGATCATCTGAGATAAACTCAACCTTCTGTGACATGCTCCTGAACAATTATTGTGGGGTGAGAATTTTTTTCTGACAGAAGCTCCAACAAGATTACAAGTAACGTTAATACTGAGAGAAAATTTAAAGCATAGACTATGTGAACATTACTGCGTCATCAGTTAGGAGTATGTCAGAGATCGCTTTTTAAAGTAACGCCCCACAACTTTTCATTGATGTGCACTGCAAGATTCATTTGGGATCCTGGAGCTCATTTAGGATTCAACTGTTTGGTCTGAAGAGGAAAGGTTAATTGACAAGAAAAATCCTACTTTTTCTGCCAGCAACTTTGTGAGCAGTCTCATCCTCTGCCTGATGATGATAATCCCACTGTTATTCATATACTAACCTTCCTCGGTTAAGTCTCAACCAAGTCAAAATAGAAGAATCAGCACTGCTACTTCCTGATATCATTTAATGAAGTCAATGTCTCCTGCCTTGTAGAGGGGTAGGTTACACGGACATTGTCAACACTGGAACTCATATTTCTTTCTGACGTTCAATACCCACTATAACTCTTAGCGGAGGTACAGTGGCAGACTGTTTAAGGTATCCTACTACTCGCCACAGGAACGAGTGTGAGCTCTGCAGTCGTTTATACCAAAAGCTGCTCTCAGTCGACTCACCTGAAAATGGTTACCTGGTCATTCAGGCAAAGGAGTCAAAGATGGTCAAATATAATGTTTAGCTGCATTTCTCCCTTGCATGCCACTGGCTACAGGAACTGACATGGCCTTAACCATACCAGTCCCATAAGTTGCTCTCTTGACAAGACCTTTGACCTCGAACTTTTGATAGCTATTAATAAGACAAAGGCAAATACTCATCATGCAAATTTATGCACTTTAGCTGCCCTACAGAACTTGCAAGAGCACTGACCGGCATCCATGGATTCACCTGTCTTTTCTCCAGCAAAATCAGCATGAGCTTTGCTTTTTGGGTCAGTTTCTATATCCTGGTTAATTTCTTGAAAATATCGTTTTAGTCTTATAATGTACCTCTGCAGAATTCACCAGTTCAGATTACACAAAAAAAACCCCAAAGTGTCAGAATGATATAATGAAAAACATAACTTGGGATATCTTCCTAGCATGGGTGACTAGTGTCTCCTGAGTCTGGGGAGGGGGAGGCACCAGATCATCGACGGGGGTAGAGTTGGGGGGATGTTCCCCAGCAGCCGATCACTAAGCCAGCAGCGAAACCAGAAGTGCACTTCTGGTTTTGTAGCTGGTACCTCCAGGGAGTGCATGGCCAATCTCAGGGGGTGAACCTGCATGCACCCCTATGCATCACCAATGCTTCCTAGATCTCATGTGGCCAGAATACTGCTTAGTTTAACAAGGTTAAGATGATAGTAGAGTAATAAGGGTGGAGAAAAATGGAATGAGTCTCCAGAATTACATAGACGATTTTAGAGGTAAGGGAAAACCAAGCTATCTCTTGCCTGCAAATGGAAGTTCCCCTGCCAACACGTTAGATGTTGTTCTATTTTATATGGGGAGATGGTGTATGCCAGGGCTCTGAACAGGGGGAACAGGTGAAAGGTTGATTTGTGGCAGCTTATATTAGACAGGGGGGGAAGCATAGGCACAGGTGAACTGGAAGATCCTTTAATATGAGGATCTTGTCATTTCACTCCCATCTGGGAGGGTGATACATGCATCTGAGGCTCAATGGCTTAGAGGAAGAAGAATTACTTCCACAACTGTATTTCCCCAACCATCTGGGCTTTGCACCAGCCACTAGAACCCATACATGACAAATAGAAAATTGGGGGTCTAAATAAGTGCATGAAATGATATCTGGTAACAGGAAAAATGGGAGAGAGAAAAAACATTTTAAAGTGATCTGACTGCCCCAAATCTTTCCAAATATTTCCTCATTGCCATGCTTACTCAGAAGCACAATCTCATAGTTGAGAGCTACATGAAATCTACTTAAAGGGATGGTAGTTGTTTCAGGGCTGCCAGTTGTCTAAATAGGGGAAACTTGCTTTTTATGTTTTAAGATTCTTCATAGGAATCTGTTGTTCTGTTTATAGGTGATTTTCACCTGGCCTAGTCCGGGAGCTAAGGAGTTAAAGTTTCCCTTAGCTTCAGCAACTCAGAACCAAGTCTTTCATGCTTTGTTTCTGGATGACAATGAAAACTAAGACAGAGACTGACTCCAGGGTTCATGTTATTTAGCTCATTATTAAAATAACAACAAAAAAGGATGTCTGAGCAAACTGAATTAGATGATTAGGCAACTTTGGAATGATGTTTTCTTTACCCGAAAAAACATTCAAAACCATCCCTTTCAATAAGGAGTATGTTAATTTATTTCTTAATTTAGGTATTAATAACACTTAACTCAAAACATGGACACCATGCATACACTAGGAAGATAACACTCCCCACCAATAGTCAAGGCCTTAATAGAACAATTACACTAATGAAGAACTACTTCTACTGTAATAGACTTTTCACCTGCAATGATCAAATGACCTCTTAGACAATTAAGCTAGGGACAGACATCACACAAATTGGTTTAAGTGATCAGAAACTGGTTTAAACCTGTAACAGAATGGAAGTTGAATGCACATAAACTGGTTTCAAAATGGTTGAAACCAGTTTAAGATACACCTGTATGGATGCAGTATTAGACTTCAGTGATTTAGATTAAACCAGTCCATCAAACTTCTGTCCCAGATCCCCTCCCTACTCAAATTACCCTATTGCCCACCAGCATCCCATGATCCTTTGCATGCCCATGCTCTCTACTTTGCAGAACCAGGCCAATCCCACTAAAGGCTGTCAAACTGCTGAGGCAGCAAAGCCTCTTCTCCCTAGCACTGTGTCTTGCCCGTGCCTGCCAGTAGCAGTGTGGGAGGAAGAGAGTAGATGAGTGGAGACACCACAACGTGAGGGCCCCCCACAACTGTGCTTGCTCTGGTCTACAGGGGGCTGGGCTCCCCACCCCCTGGCACTGCCTGGCTGACAAGCCGCACAGCTCTCAGCCCTGCTCCTGCTTAGCTATGTCAGCCTTGCTAGCTATGCTAGGCAGGACAGTAGGATAGTATTACCCTACTATCATCTTAACCTTGTTAAGCTAATGCAGACTCCCCAGCTGTCCTCGCTTGGATGAGTGCTGTGGCTGGGCCCAAGGGGTGGGGGCTCTGCTCCTCCCTGCCCACCACATGCAGAAGCTCTCATCCTGCAGAACTAGACCCAGCCCCTAACCTAGACCTGAGCAAGCACATCTGGGGGCATCCTGCACTCCCATAACCTTCCCCCATCCCTGATATAGACATGCAGGAGCAGGGCTTAAAAGCTGCTTGGGCTGTCAGCTGAGCCAGCCAACATGAGGGAATGATGGGGACCAAAGCCCCCGCTATCTCCCAGCTGTGCTTGCTTGGGCCTGGGAGAGTAGGGGCTGGGCCTGCAGGGTGGGGGCTTTGCTCCCCTCCTCCCCCCAGCTGCTGCTTTACTTGGCTGACATGGGGAGGCAGAAGCCAGGGATGAGCACCACACCAGGATGCCACTCAGTGCTGGGGTTGGGAGTGCAGAAGCCCCCACCCTGCAGGCCTGGCCCCAGCCCCTCCAGATCCAAACAAGCACAGCTGGGAGTAGGGGCTCTGCTCCCCATCATCCCCACATGCTGCTGGGTTCATCTGCCAGCCTGCACGGCTCTAAGCCCTACTCCTGCCTGCCCATGTCAGCCAAGCCGGGCAGGGCAGGGGAAAGGTGGAGGAGTGTAGGTTCCCCCCAGCTGTGCTCGCTCAGTTCAGGGGAGGCTGGGTCCTGGCCTGTGGGGAAGAGGCTTTCACTCCCCACTCCCAGCACTGAGCAGCTCAGCTAACAGTCCTGGCATGGTCTTAGTCCCAACTCATGCTTGCCAAGTTAAGCAGTGGTGGAGGGTAGGGAGTAACAGAGCCCCTGCCCCATGGGCCTGACCCCAGTCCCCTAGACCCGAGCAAGTACAGCTGGGGGGGGGAAGGTGGCCCACTGCTGCTGACAGGGCCACTGGCAGGTGGGGTGGGGCTGGCCCCATGGGGAGGCATGCAAGAGTGGCCCCTCCCTTCTGCCTTGGCCAGTCAAAGCATCTGCATGCCTCCTCCAACCCAATATCATTCTGGTCACTCCTGGTTCAGTTCATGCGGCTCAGAGAAACCTGGGTTGATTGAATCGGTTCCATCCACTTCAGGTTTTTTGAATGTCTATACTCACCCTTACTAAAAATAGAGTTGGTGCTTCTCATTAACTTATAGAGAACTAAGCCCCATGCAATGTCAACCTCAGTTCTAGGGGGGTGAGTAAAACAGCACACAGTAATCGATTGTGATTCATGTGCACGGATGGTTGTTAGTAGAAGCTATGCATGCAAACTCTGCCACATCTGAATTATTTTATAAATTTTGCATTCATTTACAGGCGTGAAAACATCTGAATCTCTTTGCTTAAAACATCTTGCTGCTGCCACACACTGTCGTTCCACATTCTACATCTTCTTCCATGTTAAACTATTCTGGCTGATTAAGAAGCAATGTCGGTACCACACAGCTTTTATAGTCCTCTCATCTTCTATGATACTTTCCTTTAAGCCCCCACTTTTATTTCCCAGGTGCCTTACATACCCTTATCATCAGAACAGCTTTCCTGATGTCACGAACTCCATCATAAACCAAGCGGGAAGCATCTATGAATTCATTCTCTTCAAATGGCTGTGGGACATTCGCACTCAAAGCTTCAATGGCAACCTCAACTTGTTCAGCAAAACGTGGCATAACTAGATTAAACAAAATGAAAAGCAGTAAGATTACAGACCTTCTTTCATGTATATTTTCCCCTGCCCCTGGGCATAAATGTTTTCCAGCAGGCATGGGACACGCTGCTGTCACAGTTTCAAGGCTCAGGAAGGTTTACCGACTGGATTTGTGCTGACTAGATATGTGCAGTTTTCTGCTACATTTTGTCAAAGAAAAAACCCCGCAACAATTGCCTTCATGTATTTACCTCACATTACATCACAAAGCATTTACAACATTTTTCATGAAGTAAAATTCACTGTCTTAAAAAAAAAATCTAGGTTATCTGAGGTGTCAGTAAATTACAGAGTATTTCCAGCAAATCTCAACTTGAAATGCATACCATAGAAATGAGAAAATTATTGATAAAATGACCAAAGCACCATTTAATCATCATTCTGATTAACTTATATGAACTAATCAGCTACAGCCTTTACTGCTAGTGCATTAAAAACAAACAAACATAAAAAGGCAGAGCATTTTTCAGACGCAAAAATCTGGTAAATGCTATTTGGAAAGGTAGGTGAGAGAGCACTGATTCCTCATTACAGAAATGTGTATAATGTGCAAGCTAGCTATAAACAGCTGCAAATATTATTGACTGTTGTCTATGTATGCTTTATGAATGCATAAATGAAAATAATGTTTATTTGGTTTAGTAGTTTGCAGGCATTCTATAGCTTTTGTTAGTGGAGTAACTGTAAAATCTTAGGATCCTTGCTTGTAAAATTTCCTAAACAATCCCTTTGAAGCTACAGTAATTACCACAATGCTGAATAATAAATATACCAAGAATCAAATTCTTAAGGAACTAAACCCAAATCCTGCAAACAAGCAGTGCTGTTGACTTCAACAAGGAGACTACTCTGATATTTAAAGGAAAGCAGATGTATAACTATTTGCAGTTTCACAGTTTCATAGTTTGTAGGGTCAGAAGGGACCTGAGCAGATCATCAAGTCCGAGCCCCTGCCATGACAGGAGAGAGTACTGGGCTCAAACGACCCTAACAAGGTGTTCATCCAGCCTCCTCTTAAAGACCCCCAGAGTAGGAGTCAGCACCTCTTCTCTTGGAAGTTGGTTCCAGATCCTAGATGCCCTGATCGTGAAGTCGCACCTCCTGATGTCTAGTCTGAATCTTCCCTCTGCCAGCTTGTGATCGTTATTTCTGGTCACTCCTGGTAGTGCTCAGGGGAAACAGGGACTCCCCCAGTGCCTGCTGGTCCCCTCTGACTAGTT
>NW_017728948.1:6568146-6603102 GCF_001723895.1 Crocodylus porosus | reverse complement strand
GGGGGTGGTGGCTGTTACAGACCCTGCTCAGAAAAATAGAGGCAAAGAAATCATTAAATATGTTAGCTTTGTTGTCTAGTGTGACGACCAAATTTTCTAGTGTGTCCTGCATGGGCCCCACATTACCCGGAACCTTCTTTTTGCCCCCTATGTATTTAAAAAAGGACTTCTTGTTGTCCTCGATCCAGGAAGCTAGTCCCAGTCCCATCTCCGCCTTGGCCTTCCTGACTGCCCCCCTGCATCCCTGAACAACCGCAGTATAATCCTCCCTGGTGATGGCCCCTCCCTTCCATTGGTTGTACACCTCCCTTTTAGCTAGGAGACACTCCCGGATGCTTTTGGTGAGCCATGGGGGTTTTGCGCCCTCCTGCCCCCTTTGATCTGTGTTGAGATTACCTCCTTAAGGAGCGACCACTCTTCTTGGACACCTGGCTTCCCTCCCTTCTGGGACCTCAGTGCCTCCCTGACTATTCTCCTTAGCTCATTGAAGTCCCCCCTCCTGAAATCTAGGGCTGCTGCCTTGCTGTAGGCCTTTGCCACCTTGCGCTGGATGGTGAATTCAGTATTGGAGTCTTATACATGACAGAATTAATATAAACAATGCATGACCAAAGAGTTGTTGAAGATAGTCCCCATTGAGACAGTAGGCTCTATCAGGATTTAGAGGAATGGTTTTATAGATATCTGGCTCTCTTTTCCTACATTTACGTAATTGCTGCTGTTTATTATTCACTATACAGAAGCCCTGGTTAGGTACCAGGGCCCCACTGAGCTATGTCCTGTACAGACATTGAGCAAAAATATAGTTTCTGCCCCAAAGAGCCTGCAATCAAATTCAGTGCTTTTCCTTATTATTTTAGTTTTTTATCATCCTAGCCTGCTGTTTCCCCACTCTCTCCTGATGCTGAGTCCTTCATTGTGTATAAAAAGGAAGCTCCCATCAGTAGCAACAGAAATTTTACCTGACACATGCTCATTGCTGCAGTATATAAACATATGCCCTTTTTGTCCCTTTTTTGATTCCTTTGGAAATACATACAACCATACAGATGGTGCAATAAGAGACATTACCCACAAAAAAATTCTTGCCTCTGGAAATAGTGTTTCTCAATACAACAACATTACTTGACAAAAAATGTATTTAAATATGTTAATATCAACTTTCTCTGAAAAAGCCCAAAAACTATGAAAAAAGAATATCTCCTGATTAGGAGACTAGCTGACAGCAATAGAAGCCTTGCCCTTTCTATTTCTGAGCTTTATGCATGATTTGACGTATTTATTTCCATCTGAGTTTGGCATGAACAAACTCTTAAATTAGGCGTTATTCATTAGACATGACTCACTATAGTACAGGCTGTTAAAGGAATAAATCTATTAAAAACACCATTTATTCTCTTAATACACTATTCTTTTACATATATATTATGTAAGAGGATAGTGGAGCTTTCTTTAATACATATAAATATGTATAAATTAGGACAGGAGAAGACGTGTCCAGTGAGTTCTTGGCATGTGTTGGGGACAGGTTTTTTAGTGGATCAGGTAATCAGGGAGCAGCTATTTTAGAAATCAGATGCAAATCTGAAAAAAAGGGAGGTGATTTGGGTGAAAGCATGTTGGTGATTCCAAGAAAAGGGGTAATGACAGTGAATTAAAAAAAAAAAAATGAAGCCTAAATTAGGAAGATCAGGGAATTGATAGGTCAGATCCTACAGGAAGGAAGTCTAAGGGAGAAACGAGTTCAGAAGAGCTGACATTTTCAAAAAGTGTTAATATTAAAGGCACAGAAACAAACTATCATTATGCAGAGATGAGTAAAAAGTATAGTAATGCTTCTATAAAGACTCCTTGATGTCATAATTATCATAGAAAAAACGGGGAAAAGAACACAACGTGAATAATGAATATAAAACAAGAACATCAATATAATATGTAAGGACAAAAGGACAAAACGTAGGATGCAAATGAGTTACAACTGAAAGGTAATATGAAACGGTAATTGAAGAAGCAAAGAAAAGAAGCACTGTAGGCTCAGAGTGGAAAGTGAGCAAATATTAGACGACAAAGTGGACAGAAATGTTCATTTTGCTTCAGTCTTCACAAAACAGTTAGTTGTGACCAGCTGCTAAACACTATTAACATTAACTGCAACAGACTTTTGAGCAAATTATTAAGCAATCAATTTGTAAGCAGCTAGAGAACTACAAAAAAGATAACAACACAAAATGGAATTATCAAGAACAAACCATATCAGACCCATTTAACAGAGAGAGGATAACTGGTCAGGACAAAGTTGTTGATGTGATATATCTTAATTCTAAAAGACATGGTACTCTTATAATGAAACTCAGAAAAATTACCCTGATTAAACTACTATAAATGGGGTGAACAACAGGTTGAAAAACCATACTCAAACAGTAGCCATCAAGAGTTCACTGCCAAACTGAGAGGCCATATCAAATGAGGTCATTATTGGGTGCATTTGGCGTATACATAGATTTTTACTAATGACTTGGATAATGAAATTAAGAGTCCACTTACAACATTTATGGCTGACACCCAGCTGGGAAGAATTGCAAGCACTCTTGCAGACAGAATGAAATTCACAGAGATCTTGAGAAATTGAAGAAATAGTTTAAAAGAGAAAAGATGAAAATCAATAAAAACAGTGGAAAGTTTAAACACTTAAGAAGAAAAATTCAAATCTGGTAAATAGGTGACTAGGAAACAATGCTAAAGAAAAGGACTTACAGTGTAATTGGGAAAAAAATCTAATTCTGGGATGTATTAACAAGAGTAGAGTATATAAGACATATATAGAAACTATTTTGCAGCACTTGGTGATACAGAGGTCTAAGTTTGGGACACTGTATCCAGCACTAAGCACCACACTTTAAGAAAAGCATGGAGAACGTAGAGAAAATGCAGAGGATAGCAACAAAGATGACAATAGGTTTAGAAAATAATTCTCAATTTTGCATCTTCCTATGTGATTCTCAGAAATCATCTAGTGCAATGTAGGAGTCTTCTCTACTGCATACCTAAAAGCTAATTCTAGCTTAGTTTTAAGTGAATCAAATGATGGAACTTTTCCTACTTCCTTAAGGAGATTAATAGATCAAACAGATGGGATTTTTTTTTCCTCAAGAGATTCCACATATGGCTCTGTATCACTTTCTTTCCTGACTGAAATTCTTCTCCCTGTTAGTAATATATCTTGCAATTTATATTTATCAAGTAGGCTTCATAGTTGGGCGATATTTATTTTTGTCCTAAATTTTGACTTGATCTACACACTCAGAGGTATGGAAATTAAAGAACAGAAAGAAGAAAAAAAAAGCTCAGTACTGTAAATTTCTGCTAGCTTGGTCAGAAGCAGACCCGCTGAAATTGTAGCCTTAGGCCTGGGGGATCTTCAAACGAGAATATAACCTTGGAATATTTTAAGGGATTATTTACTTGATAAATCATGACTGCTCCTCTGGTATCATGGAAATATATACTTAAAATGTTTAAAAGCAGCTGCATTCACTTTATTCACTACAACAGCCTGTAAGTTTATATGGTAAGAAACACTTCTCACCACAGATAAACTTCATATTACATTTTTTAAGTGAGTTTGAAACTCACACATTATTTTACTGATATACTGATATACTGCAATAAGATGTATTAGTGTTAGGGATCTCCATACGTCATGCCGGAAGTGCCCCCCACAGCGGCTCCTTTACTGTTTTTCATTTCATCGCTTGCCCCCACTACCCTGACTGGTGGAGCAGCCTCACTGGCTGGGCCATTTGCCACTGATCCCCCCTGAAAGCAAAAATTGTGGCATATTTAAAAACAGTTTTTTGCTTTCCTGGTGATCAGTGGCAAATGGCCCATTTGGCGGGGCTGGCAAGCGGCGAAATGAAAAGCATTAAAGGAGCTGCTGTGGGGGCACTTCCAGCATGATTTATGGAAATCCCTAATTCTTGTGCATCATGCATGGCTAAAGCAATACAGTAAGCATTTAATAGCAAGCTATTGTTGCATGCAACCTAAGGGCCCGTGCACTTTTAGTCATGTGTGAAGGGCCCATCTGTCTATATGCAGAAGCTTGAGAATTTAGGGCCATTAGCTAATCCTTCCCAGTTCATTCCTGCAGGTGTAGCGACAGCTGTAATTTCAGGCCATGAGCTATGAGCCACAAGCAATAGTCATAAACATTTAGCCACTAGAAGGGGTGAAGAGCCAGTTTTCCTTAGCTTGGCTGATACCGCAACACTACCTATTGTCGCCATCAGGGTTTAAAGGCCTGTGCGGGAGGCACTACCCTAAAGGAATCCTTTCCCCCAGGATAGCACAAGAACTACAATTGTGGGAACGACAAGTCCTGCGGTGTGGGAAACTGCCCTTGCACCTTCTCATCCAGTTGATGCTTGCAGGATCCTGTCAGAATCTAGCCTTTAATATCAACTGTTATTCTCTCACACAATCTTATCATCAGTTCCAGAAAAAAGCAAAAAGCCCATGGCAGAACACTAATCTCTGTGGACTGGGGAGGATCCAGGGGGAGAAGGAGGTGCAGCGGTGCAGTTAAACCCTCCCTGCCCCTTGCCCTTTAATTCCTGCTCTACCCAAAGATTAAAAACAAAAGAAACAAACAAACAAACAAACAAAAAAAACCCAACTCCCTGGTTGGGGCAGTGGCATTTCTATTTGGGCAGCCTGATGAAGTCAACTGAATTCATGGCTCATTATCACCTCCCTGATTCCTGCTAATCTCTCCCCACTCTACAGTACTGGTGTTAATGACCCTCTCACTTTTTTAAAGGTCTCGATGCTCCACTATTCAAGCTAGTCTTTCATTTGCAATACTGGCATCTGTTAGTCATTTTCAGTAATGTTTGTCTCCTATTTCATAGCCCTTCAGACTGTTTTTAGCTCTAGCTAAAAACCTTCACTCAGGAATAGTAATATTAAATTAGGTGTAGAAATGACTGACAGTGAAGTATTAGAGGCACTGTCAAGATGCTCAAGAAGACTACATTTTGTTTCACAAATCTGAATAAGAGTTGTACATTTAACTGTAATTTCTACAGGACTAATGACACAATATTTTTTAACTATTTTTGCCTAGTCTGTTGTGTTTAATTTAATAAATAATCTAGCAAATGCATGCACATACCAATAGTTACATTTGTTTTTGCTTTGAACTTACACTGAATAACAAAACATTAATCCCTAGCCTAATAGTAAAGCTTTTAGTTTCTCTTTAATGAGAGAAGAATATGTATTGTGTTATATGTGATACCACACCATATGCATCCCATTTTTCTAAATCCTATATCTGCTCTTGCCCAGGATCTTCCATCACTAACTTCAGAATAGCCATGCTTATAATATAAGAAAATATTATAAACCACATGGAACACAGAATTGGGGGACCGGGGGGGTGGGGGCGGATCACGAACAGACTACATTGTATTAGCCATCATATCAACAGGGACCATGGTTTCTTATCCCATTATCCAAGCTAGTTGTTAACTCTGATATCCATCAAAGTGTTAACGGCTTTACTCATTTCAAATGATTACTGACTTTCTTAGCAGTGTCCCCTCTCCCCAGCTCTTCCCCTCTATATAGACATTTTTCTTTCTGCCAGTCTCCTTTTAGCATCTGACAAAGTGAGTTGTTGCCTAAGGCGGTGTAAAGAAATTCAGAGAGGTTAGGGGGATGTTAGATCATGTTAAAAATGGCCACCTGATCTAACTTAGTTTACCCAGGTGCAGACCTTTCACTAGTTAGGTGGATCTACATGTGAACTATACAGAAGTTCAGGGCAGTTAGATCAGTCTAAAAATGGTCATCCTGATCTAAGTTAAGTGTACCCCTAACTTTGCGTGGCTCTGGTGACACTGATTTAACTGAACTTCTGTACAGTTTCCAATGCACTTTTCCTATCCCCTCCTTGGCACTGGGCTGTTTTGAGCCACCTAGCCCTCCCCCCGCTCCTAGATGGGCAGCTCCCACCCACACCCATCCCCCATCCCACAAGCCACTCCCAGTGCCTTTTTTATATATTCTCACCAATGCTGGGAGCTGAGGAAGTAAGCTGGGATGGGGGGGAGCGTGCATGTAGGAGGAATGAGGGGTAGGTGCACTGAGGGGGTGGGGAGGTCATGGAGCTAAAATTAGCCCCTGGACTCAGGGGTTGGTGGATAAAGTCCCTCCATCTGCTTCTCCAATCCCTCCTGTGGACTCTACCTGCCCCTCTGATCCCCCTAAAAAGCCTATTGCCCCTCTTGGTCCCCACAAATACATCCCCAGCTCCCCCATCCTGACTTACCTTAGATTAGGGTGGATATTTTTAATGCAACCTCACCTTCCTAAATGTCTGTATGCAGCCCAAAGAAGCTCATGCTTCTCTGAACCAGCTAATCTCTAAGGCTCCACCCTGCCTGACTTCATCCTACCCCAGTTTCCCGCTTCTGTTGCACACACACCTTATGCTCTTTTTTCACTGTACAATGCAAGAGTAAATTATATCACAAATGGCTTGTTTGCCATTTTGCACTTATCAATATATACTTGCTTATGGTTGAACAAGCATGAAAAAATACCTTATACCACTAAACTGTTCCTTATTGTTTCTGTAAGCATACACGTTCACTTTGCACCATAACATTTTTGGAAACCGAGTAAAAAAATCCATTATTCTTCAGGGAAAACTTCTGAACCACACTTAAAAATACTGTAGCAGTGGTGTATGATGGGTACATATCTTTGTTGCTCTCAAAAAATGACATATTCCACACTGTCAGGCCCGCATCTGTGCAGAATGGGATTTTCCAGTGTACAGAGAACAACCAGAACCAAAATTTCAAATAGAAAAAGTGCATGTGAACACGTGAAGTTCATGAATAGGTCAAGGGGTTGGTTCACCTTATTTATTAAAGAGAAAGAGGCTGACCACAAACTCTGGATTCAGAGATTAATCTGATTTTTCCTAGAGCTCTGGGGAGGTGAGATCTTGGGTTCTGCTTCATGCTACAGGCTTACAAACATTTACACATGTATTTAATTTGTAAGCACACAAACATATGTGATAGCAATAGGTCTATTTACATAGATAAATTTAAGCCTGTGCAAATATTTGTAGGATCAAGTTAACAGGAATACTGGAAGTTTTAGTGCTTGTCAGTTAATTTAGTGGGTTTAAATGTTTCTATAAAGATGAGACTGATTTCCAGGGCTCTCCAAAGTAAAGCCAGACAAATGTAGACACAAACCTGTTAAATTTCATATTTTACAGTTAAAAAAGAAAAGTTAGGAAATGCAAAACATAAAGCTCCCTCAGCTACATTTATGAAGCCATGTTTAATAGACTTGTATATGGGATTTATTCCTTCTTTTCTCTTTCAAGCAGATTTAAAAACCTCTGTTTATTTTGCTACATGTATGCCATCAAACTGCAAGGGCAATATGGATTAATTTCACTGCAAGAATATTTTGATTTCCTGCCTTATTTAAATTGTATTTTTACTGTGTAATTCCCACATTTAGAGTTTTCATTCAACATTACTGGAACCATAAAGTTAGTGTACAGTTATGATGTTTCTTGATCAAATGATGGTCATTTAGGGTATTTTTACGTGTGTTTTTAATGCTGCGCTAATTAAAAGTGCTCATGCATCACATGTATCAGTGGTACAGCACATCCCTGTGCTGAGAAAATGGCAGCGGGGTGCTTTGAACTAAAGCACATTGAACGTGTTTTAGTTCAAAGCAAACGACTGCCATTTTCTCTGCACAAAGATCTGCTGCACTGCAGATACACATGATGTGAGAGGCTACCACAGCATATCAATTTATGTGCTCCCACAGACTCGATTAATCGAGTCTGCCCCAATGCACTGCATTTCCAGACTAATTGAGTCTGCTCCAATGCACTGGCTTTCCAACACATCATGTGTATAAATACCCTTAATGCTTATTCCATAGTAACTAACCTTAAATTCTTTTAATTATTTCTTGTTTACAAACATGGTAGCAAATATTAATTTAGATTCATTTGTTGATACATTGTCAATAACATACCACATGAACACTCACAAAGTCACAGAATAGTGTTGCTATTCAAGAGCAGAATGCATGAACTTTGATTGAACCCTTATTTTTATATAATTAAAACAACATATATTTTTAGAATAAATGGTACTAAAGCAAGCTTTAGGCACCTTTGCTATTTATATACTCCCACTGCCACAATATCTGAGAAATTCAGATAATGCTCCACCCCACCGTAGCTCACTGTGAGAGTCAACAGATTGAAGAGGGTGCTTCTCCATCTATTGAGCCTCACAATGGGCTAGGGGCTACAACAGTTTATATGTTACCATTTAAAGGTGGGAATATTCAGACTTAAAGAATCTAAGGTCTTTAAGGTCTTTAAGGTCTTTATCCCCAAAGGTATATAGGCATCTTGGTCCCAGTGAAAACAGTGGGATTAGACATCTAAATACTTTGGAGGATCTGGGCCTAAGTAATTTGAAAAAGTCTGTGGTGGACAGGCATTTGAGCTTAGGCTTCCCATGATGTAGGCTAGGGATCTAAACATGAAATCATCCTCCCTATTTTTGATTCTCCAAAACATAACATGGGTAATTCCTCTTGAAGCTCTAAATACAGCCAAATGACATAGCTGTGCTGTTAAAAGTGAAAGATACATACGAAGTCCCTAGAAAGGATTTATATTTGTATAGTGCACCATACTTGCAAACGCCTCTTAGGTGGAAAGGAATTATTTAGGATGATTGATGGGGTTACAAACAAAAAGGAAGAGGAAAATATTAAAATAGCAACATTTCATAAATGATGTACCGCCTAATAAATTGTATTTTGTGGAACTATCCAGATTTAGGTTGGGATTATTTCACTACAAAAACAATAATAAAAAAAATGTTAATTCACAATACAGTATTTTCTTGTCTGACTAATGTTTATCAGGGTCTTAATTTGCTTACCTGAGAAAAGGACATAGTCTATAGGGAAATTTAAGTATTTGAAACAGGTATTTCCAGAATAATCCCTGTGGGATAACAGACTTGCTGTGTAAAAGATGGCACAGTTTCTCAATTTACCTTGAGGAATGAATAAAGAATTGAACATGACACCTTATTTAGCTTGAAATGTTTGTCAATGTCTAGTTCTATAAGGATTGTAACCTCCTTGTCAGAACCTTTCATATAAGGTTTATACAGAAAAAAGACACAATAAGAGCATAATTATCAAAATTTTCAGCCATGTTCATTATGTGGGAAATTAAAAAGAATATGCTTTTTGCCATAATATTGTACCACAGCTTGGCACAGGGCTAAACTGTTTTTCAGACATGCAGATTTGATCGGATATGAATCATATATGATTCAAATGCTGTCTTAAAGATCAGAATGATGGTCTCAGGGATTTTCATTCAAAAAACAAATCAATTTATTATGACTGAGATTTTTTAAAGGATTCAGACGCTCAATGGGCATGTCTACACATGCATTAATGCACCTTTACTAATGCACATTAAATTTATTTTCTCCAGTGTGAGGTCATTTATACACATACTCTGAGAGTGGTGGGGAAGTGCTTTAAGTAGAGCATCTTTGAGAGCTGCTTTACTTAAAGTGCCCAGAGCATTTCTTGTATCACTGTCCCTGCATTTCAAAATAGCAATGGGGGTAATTATCTAAAGCTCATCAAATGAGCATTGGATATGGCACCCCCATGGCATTTTGAAGTTTGGGAATGCTGACACATGAGATGTGGGAAGCTGCTAGAGCACGGTAATTATCACACTCCAGCAGACATGGTTAATCGAGTCTGCTTCAATGCACTGTAATTACAGCACATCAGAGCAGCTTCCCCGCTCATGTACAGGCACCCTGAGGTGCTAAATTAATGCGCATTGTGCAGTAGCTCATTTCCATGCTTTTTAAGTGACAATGCACAATAGATTATTTTACTATGTTTTAGTGTAACGTCACATTTTTACATGACACTTTAATACACAGTAAAATAATCTATCATGCATTACAGCGCACATGTATACATGCCCAATGCCAACTTAAAATTAATAGGAATTTTGTACCCAAGTCACACCAGTGCCTTTGAATATTCCCCTCCTGTCTATCTGTAGCTAAATTGAAATACACACCTTTGACAAAAGGTATACAAAGATATATAAAGAGAATAATTTCAATTGCAAAAACCAACCCCTGCCAGTTGGGAAATGCTGCCTGTGCAACCTCAGTTCAGCTACCTGATGCCACAGCCCTGTTTATTTTTATTCTGTTTCTTCTGTTCTTTTAAAATAGCATATTTACCATTTCATGGCACTTCATGCATTCAGAGTACAGACTTTAGCTGCACTTGTGAGCGCTTAGCACTTTGGAAAATTAAACCCCATGTGGCTCAAGCTTGTCACTCATAAAAGGAAAATCTCATCTGATTTAAATGACTGTCCCAGTATCACACAGGAATTTTTGGTTGCCTCCACTGATATTTAGAGTCACCCTACAAGTCACCCTCAGTCAACTTGAGCCATATGAGCTGACTTTGCCCATATTATAGCCTTCGTCAATGTAATCCACACTGAAAGTCTTATTTGTGAAGCAAAGCCCTTCTAAAAAGCAGCCTAAGACCTACTTAGAAAAAATCAGATTTATTTCTGAATCCAGAGTTTGTGGTCAGCCTCTTTCTCTATAAAAAATAAGATGAGCATTCTGATGTACATATACTTAGAGTAGTAGAGAGATGAAGGGTAAGGGAAGGGTCAAAACAGCTGGAAGTCAGGAACAAGAAATTGTGCGATTTCAGCTAGCAGATATCATAGGCATCTATACATGAGGGGGAGGTGCTATAATTAGAGCATCTCTGGGAGTCACTCTAATAAAGCACCCACTGAATTATGTGAATTCAGTGTCCTGTGCTTCAGTATGGCAGTGGGAGTGCTTGAACTAAAATTTGTTCAATGAGCTTTAGTTAAAGCCTGCCCACTGCCACTTTGAAACAAGGGGATGCTGAACAGACATGCACTAATTAGCATATGTTGGAGCAGATGTCTAGCATGTGTACAGGTGTCCTATATGTTTCTGGTATGGAGCATGTGGGTAGACTCCAGACACACTGAAGAAAGGAGCAGACTAGGAAGTGAACAGGGCAGGCTTAACTTTATACTAAGAAATTCAGCACAACTTCCAGGATGAGTGAGGATGGTGAATGGGAAAAGGCTTTAGTCTGTCTAACTATAAGCAAAGACATACATTTTGTGGCGGCTTCAAGGATAAAATCTACTTCAACAACTGCCTTAAACCAGGAGTCTATCTTTTCTCTTCCCTGTCTCAATCTCTATACACCTTGCAAATTGTTCAACAAATAATGCTTGGGCCCCGGGAAGCCCTGATTCATTGCTTTGGGTCTTGCCCATTCTGTGCAATGAAGAAGAGGTCCAGTGGAAAATATGCCACATGCTGATACAATTAAAGACTGTATTATAAATGCCTATGAACTGGGAGACCAAAATAAGGCTCCACAGCTGTATCCCTCAGTATATGCCTATCCTGTGATCAAAGAAATGCTCAATATGTATGCACTGATCTCTGTGCTGTTGCAGCTGGACTACTACCAGTACTAAGCTACCTAATTTAAAACTAGCTCTGCTCCCTTTACCCTACACTAAGTGCAGTAGAGATATAACTTTATACACATGCATGCATACACACTCCTCAGGCACACTGCACTAGAAATATTACAACTACTAAATATAACAGAACTCCCTTCGAGGTAACACACTACAAATAGCAATTTCAGATCTTCCTAAAATATAGGTGACAAAATAATGTTGTCACACTGGGCTTGCTCCATCTGGTTTATATAACCAAAAGTATAACAGTGTGCCAATTCTGCCTTCAACTTAAAGACAGAGAGAGTGTGTGATGCAGGGAGATAACATCTTTATTAAAAAAAGATAAAGGTCTAGCTACGATTATATTTTGCCAAAGAGTCTTCTGGTGCTACTTCATCTTCACTGCATTTTCTGCCTATATTTTCTATAATTGCACTTTCCACCTATATTTTCTCAAAAATCTGGGGCTAAACTTTTCTTTGATTCAGCAACTGTATCCAGATTCTGAATGGCACTTCAGGCTTTTAGATAAAATTTTGGGGAAGGATTTGCAAAACAATTATATAATAAAAGCATATGTAAATATATATTTCTGTTGTATTATTCAGCCATTCATTAGTTCGTCTGCCTGTTATGTCGCCTCTTACTCTCCTCCTATTCAATTTCATCATTTTAATCTCTCCCTACATTTAATTTCCCTTTGCTGTCTCTCTATGTCCTTAATCATTTTGTGACCCTTATCTCAAACTTTTTCTATTTCTACTAGCTCTTTGAGTTGTGGTGATCAAAACTGAAAGTGGTCTTCAGGATACTGAATGAATATCTTCGCTAACATATAGCCTAATATCTTATATACTGAGTGTTATTGTGTACCAAGCTAATATTTTTACTGAGTTGCCCACAATGATGCCTAGATATTTCTTCTGAGACATTCACCTCACTCAGAACCAATCACTTTGGACATAAGTTGTTTAAATGGTTTCTTTTACCTTGTGAAATGGAATAAGGGTGGCCAAGATTTGGAATGGGCTTCCAAGGGAGGTGGTGTTCTCCCCTAACTTGGGGGTCTTCAAGGGAAGGCTGGATCGGCATCTGGCTGGGGTCATCTGACCCCAGCACACTTTCCTGCCCGGGCAGGGGGTCAGACCTGATGATCTGTCAAGGTCCCGTCCAACTCTAGCAACTATGAAAATCCCTTTTTCACGCACCCTTCTGAAAAGTCTTCCCATGTGTAGACAGCCATGGGACTTGTGATTCTTACAGCAATATTTTTGCTTTGTCACAATGCACCTATTAATCAATATTATACAACACCAACTACAGCAAGGACCCCCTGGAGCATCATAGATCGATCTCTTTTTCCATGGTGAGAATTGGCCCTTCATTCCTCACCTCCATCACTTCACAATTCTTAATCTGTCAAAGGTCTTTAGTTTCACCACAGAATGACCAGTTTCCCAAGCAGCACCTTGCTAAACAACTTTATTTAAAGCTTTTCAAAAATCTAAATAAATTAAATTTTATCCTCTCATTTTTCTTTCATAGTAAATTTTCATACTAAATTTTATTTTTTTAAACTTGTCAAAAATTGTAACAGATAAGGAAAATATGATTTAAACTTACAGACGCCATGCTGAGTGACTGATTCATCTCTTAGGATTTTCATTCACTGTGTTATCACTTGATTTGGAATGTTTTTCCATTCTTTCTCCTAGCATTGAATAAGTATGTCTCTGGTGAATAATGCTTAGGATCACAACGGACCTCTTCTTTTTTTTTCCCCAAAGATATGTAGGATGTTGCAAATCACAATGTCCTTTTGTGTAACAGCTTTTGGTAGAGATAAATTGGATATTTTTATTCCCCATGGGGCTGTCTGGATATTTAAGTCACAATCCTGCAAAGCACTTTAAGAGTAGGCTGAAGTGTTTTGCTGAATCAGGGCCTTTTGCTCATTTAAACGTCTCGGGTTTTTTGTCCTGGAATTCCTAAGTTGAAACATACCCAGCTGAAAGTCATCCAAATCCAAACATTAATACTCAGCACTTTCAACTATTCTCCAGCCTAGTATTTTGCAGCTCTGCCTTCTGTCATGCTCTCACTATCCCGTCTAAGACTGAACTCATGTTCCTTCCTCTCACAGCTTCTCCTATCCTTTGTCAATGCTGACAAACTCCACCATCCTCCTTGCTAGCCCATCTTCTCATCACCTTTGAAGCTTTGCTCTTCTTCTGCCCTCATAGCTAGAACTTTAGGATATCAAACTGACTTTCTCTCCCTAGTGATGTATGTTAAAAAAAATGCCTTTCCATCTCTAGCAATACCAGTAAGTCTGTCGTTATAACATACTTTTATTTTTGTAGAGCAGAGTGGGGCTTTTTTGATGAAACCATATTTTCATTCAAAGACAATTTGTTAAACTGAAAGTTTCTGTGGGAAAGCGTGTACGAGTTTTGACAAAGATGGAATGGAATTCCATTCAAATTGAGGGGAAAAAAACTAAAGCCAACAAGCTGATAGAGCATTTATGGGATGCTGTGATTCATCTCCCTGCTCTGACATAAATATTTAAACTTTTTTTTCCCCCACATCCCAGGTAAATGTCTTTACCGCTAGACTATTAGCTGTTCTGTTACAGTTGAAAAACCTCTGGTTTTATCCTTCAGAAAGTCTTGGTCTCATCCAATATGTAATAAGAAAATGTTTGAACTCTAGAAAATTTTCACTGGATAAAGGGGAAAAAAAAGACTTTCCTGACTTGCTCTCATTCCTGCCTGTCTGAGTTCCATGTTCTCTGCCTTCCTCTTTGTTCATCCTCTTTTTTTTTTAATCTCTGTAAAAGCTTCCCTGGTTCTTCCACAGCCAGTTTAGTCCCCTGGCCTCAAACGCATCACATAGTTTTGTTCCTGGTTATATCTTCGAGCTCATTTAATATTACAGCCAATCTCATTTCCTGTTTCTCACATAGCCTTTCTCCAAATGATTCCCTTTGCCTATTTTGGGGTAGGAAAAAACAAATTTTAGCCTCTTTAAAGGGGAGGAGAGCTGTAGCTCAGGAGCACAGGGGAGCTATTATAGTCTTAGAACCTCTCTACATGCACAGGTAAAGGTGCAACGGGATCTAATGAATGGTAGGTGGTGTGACTGTGAGATCACAAATTTGATCCCATCACACTTTATTGCCAGTGCAGGGGGAGCCCAGGATTGGCTGTGGCAAGAAGCAAGCTCCCATGGCTAGCCCCCTCAGTTGACACCCACAGCTGGGAGGCACAGCTGCTGGGATCTCCCACCCTTGGTGGTGCATGAAACCCCTGAGGCTGGAAGATCACAGCTGCTGCAATCTCCTAACCTCTGGAGTATGTGAAATGCCTGGGGCTGAAAGATTCCAGCTGCCATGATCTCCCAGTGGTGCATGAAACTGGGAAATCATGGCAGCTGCCAGGACCCAGAGCCAGCAGCTGCTGGGGTTGTGAATCCCCTCAGTTGTGGGACTCCCAGCCCTGGCTGGACATGGTGCATCCCTGTGGCTGGGATCCCCTTCAGATGACAGGGCTCCCAACCATAGGGGAGAGCCGGCTACATGTGCAGATTAAAGCTTGGTAGCAACCAGGTACAAAGTTAGTACACATTTTGAAGGTCCACCTTTATAGCTGCTTGGAGCATTTTATGGTGGGATAGGTACTTTGCACATGTAGTTGGTCTCAAGATAATTGCAGAATTAACCAGTTAATTGTGCGATACTTGTAATGTGTAGAGGGACCTAAATATTATGTCTAGATGAGCGTGTAGTAATACAAGTGAGCTCATAATTTTGATGTTAGGTGAAACAGGGTTCAGGTTACAGTAATTTTACTACCAGAGTGATACAAATGTAACATATTCATCATAACAACTTGTATCCATATCCTTTGATATTGATACAATTGCTACATCTGACTATACTGCTGATTCTCAACCACAGTTGCTTGTGATCCTTTCAGAGGTGCCATGGGATGCCACAAAAAGTTAGCACTGTTAAGTCTACAAACATGAGTCACAAGATAAACCAAACAAGATCAAATCAGAATCCATTGGGCTAAAAAGAATAATCTGTTGCAGTCTTTCTGAGTTTTCTGCAACAGAAAAAAATGTCTCTATTATTTTTCCATAGTTAAAAACTTAGTGAAAGCTAAAAGCTGCCAGGTTGCAAGGACTGCCTACAGTCTAACAAAGGATGCCTTTAGTCCAAATGAGGGATGCCTCAAGACTAAAACAGCTGAGAATCACTGTTTTATATATTCTGAATCTTCCCGTTTCCACGGCCTAATTGGTAAAGCTGCCCTATCAGTATTTAGCTAGGCTTTCTATTGCTTGTTGAGCTCAATGCCATTTTTTATCATTGGCTTTTCTGTGAGCTAAATTCAAGTCAAGTCAAGTCAGTCCCAGGGCTGCTTGGGGCACCTTAGATGTTGTACCAACTCCCCTAGGGCTGTATTTCGCTCCTTTAAACACCTTCAAACTATTCTTAAGAGAATCTCACAGCTTTTCTATACTCGTATCCAAATGGAAATCCACCTTTCTCTTCTAACATTTCTGGTTCTGTGGTCTGTGTCTCTATTTAGATTTTAAGCTCCTCAGCACAGTTTCATGGCATGTTTGTTTCCCTGGCTATGCAATTTCATTGCACTGTACAAATAATAGATAATAATACAACAGTGTATTAAGAAGAAATGTCAAATTAATGAAAAATAACATGAAAAAATATTTTTTACTCCATTTACAATAGCCACCAGACAATTGTTAGCTACACCCAGAAGCGATTAGTGGCATGGATGTGAAAAAATATTAGCACAATCTCACCAAGTCAAGTGTACCTGAGAGAGTTTTTGAGGTTATTCAAATTATTCCTTACAACCTGTTTGTATCTATTTGTAATAACAGTGCAAACTATACAGGGGATAGTTTGGAAACTAAAATTATGCTTTGTCATAGAACGTTGCACAGAATAAAAAGAAACAAAACAAAACCCTATGGCACTGTTTTCTCATTTCAGGATACGAGTAACACCCACTGAAATCCCTAAAAATGTTGCTTTTATACTTCCAAGATGCTCCTTAGACTTTGTGGTTTCTAGGTTTTCCCTTCAATTTCCATGAATTTCACAAAGTAGAAATCAAGCGCCTGCTTTTAAAGGGAAACGAAACTATGTCATTTTTTAAAATGAATTCTAAAAGAACGTCATTAGTTCATGCTTAATATCACAGATATTAACATGCTAAATATAATCAGGACTGGTCCCGACAAGCACAGGAGTTTATATATGATCAGTTTACTAAACATAATTGGAAAAGTTGTAGAAAAATGAAACAAAACCACAAATTCTAAAAGAGAAGATAATACTGATGTGAAATGAAGGAGTGGACTGTGAGTTAAAGAGCACAGGAATCTAGGGCTGGAAGGGACCTCCTGGGCCTGTGAATCCAGTCCCCCTGTATTCAAAAGCAATCTATATAGGCAGAGGATCCTTAGGTAAGGGTGAGGTATCCAAATCTTATTTTGTGAACATGGGGGCAACTTCCATGACATCACCAGGGTTGCTTTCATTGATGATGGAACATGGCCTCAATCAACTCTTTATCTGTAAGCTTATTGCTCCATTCTTATACCTCAGCAGAGATGATTGTCAGTAAGACTAAGCTGGTTTACAGCTGCTGGAGATCAGGCCCAATCAGCCTTGGTAGAAGCTATTTCTGTGCTCTCTCTCTCTACTAAAGGTGGTAGTCAGGGCTACTGCTCCAGTTGCTCTTCCTCCCCTCCAGTGCTACTACTGAGGCCAGTATCTTCAAAGGGCTATGAAGTAATTGGGAAATGGTGCCTTACAACTTAGTAGTGAGATAGTTCACATGATTGGACTACTGTTATGGATGGGTATTACTTGTTCATGCAGGATAATCAGGAGAAAAAAGGAGCAGGTGCTGCCCTTATAAAGCAGACGTACATATGTTAGATGCGCCACAAAGGGAAAGGTAGGACTCTTGAAAGCCTCTGGGTAAAGATTATAGGGGGTAAAGCAGGGGAGGAGATGTCATAGTGAGCGTCTGCTATATGGCACCAAAGCAAGAGGAAAAGGTGGATGAGGCCTACTTTAAGCAACTGACAGATGTTTTGAAATCATAGCACCTGGGTCTCATGGGCAACTTTAATTACCATGACATCTATTGGGAGGGAAACACAGCAGTGCAAAACAGTCCAGCAAATTTCTGGAGTGCACTATGGATAATATAGATGGTAAACAGGTCAACTAGGGAAGAATCTCATCTCAACTTGCTGCTTACAAACTGGGAAGAATTGGTTGAAAATATACGGGTAGAAGGTAACTTGCATGACCATGAAATGGTAAAGTCCCTCTGGAGGGCGACATTAGGATCCAGAATGACCTGGAGGAACTGAAGAAATGGTCTGCAATCAAACAGATAAAATTCAACAAGGACAAGTGCAAAGTCCTGTATTTAGGATGGAATAACTGCATGCACAAATACAGGTTGGGGAATGACTGTTAGGCTGCAGTACTGCAGAAAAGGAACTGCAGATTACAGTAGATCATAAGATGAATATGAGCCAACAGCATCCTTTGGCTTCAAAAAAGAACTGAAAGCATAATGTATTAACATAAGTAACCCATGAAAATCAAAGGAAATGATCTGGAGTACTGAAGTATGTCAAGTTTTGGGCCTCACACTTCAAGGAAGATGTAGCCATATTGCAGAGAATCTAAGGAAGCTATAAAAAGACCTGAGATGCATGGCTTATAAAGAAAGACCAAAGAACCTAGTTCTTTCATCCTGTAGAAATGAAGAGTGAGGGGGAATTTGATAACAGTCTTCAAATATCTATAGAGTAATTATAGAGAAGATGGGATTGTGGCCATAACAGACGGGACTAGGAAAAATGGTCTCAGTCTGCAGCAAAGGAAATTTAAATTGGAGATTAGGAGGAGCTTTCTGACTATGAGGGTGGTCTAGCTTTATGTGACAAAGGCACCTTCCAGGCTTGATACCGGCCCCGCCCTTGACTCTGGGCAAACCGTCAGCCTTGGTCGCCTGCCACGCCTTGTTTGTAAATGATTATGATGTCAGATAGGCGGGAAGCTGTCCTTCATATGCCCCAAATGATGACAGGAAATCTGTACATGTTCCTATGAACCCTACATATGTCCCCTGCCTTGTTGATGTCATGCCATAAACAAACAGCTCCGGCTTACAGGCATCTTGAACATAGACCCTTGTAAGGCTGTTCACATACTGCCCTACTTGGGCCTCTCTCTGACTGCCCCCTCTCACAAGGGCCTCTTACACTCTGCTCCCCTCTCATAAGGGCCTCTTACATGATGCCCATCCAGGCCATACTCCCACCGCTGTACTCCAGAGAGATCCTCAGGCTTGTCCATTCATATTTCAGACAGCTCTGGCCCAGTCTTTTGGGTCCTTTGTGACCCTCATCTGGGCAGTGACCACTGATTCACCCCACTCTGGGCTCTCTCAGCCCTAGCCTCTCATCAGGCCATTCCTTACTCCCGCCCCTTTGGGCAAGCACACCACACCTCCTACTGGGACCCATGGTCGAACACTCCCTTGGGACTCAGCCACTCCTCTCTCAGCTTAACTGGCCCACTACTCCACCCTGTCACTCTCAGGGCCTGGGGTCTTGCACCCCTACAGGCTCAGGTGCTTCACAAAGTGTGTCTGGCCCCTTTTAGCTCTCAAGGTAACCCACCCAAAGGTGGGGACAGGGGTTTAGGCACCCTGACTTGCCTTACACCAGGGTGGTTCTTAGTCCTGGTATTTATATGGCCCTGCCCTGTCACAGACAGGACCACCAGACCTCCCTATCTTGGCAGAGTGCAGTTTTAGGTCACGCCCAGGACCAATGAGGCCTCCTCCTTCTGCATAGCCTCATCCTTTCCTCTGAGATATTCCTGGAACAGGAACTCCACTGGGCGATGTTACTCCCAGCTTGCTGATCTAAAAAATGCTCTGCTCTTATAACAGAGCTCTCTAAAAATGTCTGCTCTCCAAAATGGCCACTCTCGTTAGCCACTTGGCAGCTCCCTGATCCAGCCCGTAAAGTGACAGACACTCGAAAGGGTGTTCTGTCACACTTTAGAACAGGCCACCGAAAGAAATTGTGGTCTCTCTATATATGGCAATTTCCAAGAGCATGTCAATCAGACACTTGGCTGCAGTGGTTTAGTCAACGATGATTCTGCCTTGAGCCGGTGGCTGGACTAGATGACATCAAAAGACCCTTTCTGGTCCAACTTTTCTATGGACTGAAGACCTAAGTCTCAACTTCCAGCTCTAGCACTAACTCAAAATGTGGCCCTGCCCAAGTCCCTTCACCTCTTTGGATTTCAGTTTCATCCTGTGCAGATTAACGATGATTATGCCATAGAAATTCTTCATGATCTCCTGACACATATCATTACATCTGTTAAAAACAAAGGGCTAATTACCTGATTATTAGTTTAGTTTTCCTCCATGATGTTGTCTATAAGGCACACAACTTGTGAAAAGGGAATTTCAATGGGTGTCCATTTTTGGGAGGCAGCAGTTAAGGTGCTGGCTTAGTATTTAAATGACTGAGCACTATTTTAATGATTAAATTCCTTACTCAGCCATAGACTTCCTATGTGATCTTTGAGAAATCATATAGGCCTCAGTCCTCAGAGGCAAGGTATTGAGGTACTTGAATTCCAGTGATTTCAACGGGAGTTAGATACCTAAATATCACCAAGGATATGAACCTCAGCTCTCTATCTGCAAAATGAGAAAAAGTGCCACTTCCACAGCTCATGCAGGCTTTTTGAGACACACATTAAACATGGTTAAATGTTCCAGTGCTAGTGTTGGGGATGGGGCATGTAAATACCTAAAATATATGACAGAATGGACTTCAGTATGCGATTTAAATTGAAACAACTGTAATCTGGAGTGTTGCTACTAAATATTTGCTTGTGATCCCCATACAAAGACTTGGTCAAGTATGCACTACAAAGCTGTTAGCACTTCACTATAATTCAGGTTTTAATAAAGAGCACATCAAATATGCAATGTAAGTATTTAATGTGCCTACTCTAGGCCCAGTTTATTGTGTTCTTATCATTATAAATGGGTTCAATGAAAAATGAATAGGCAAAAATTATACATAATGTTGGCTCAGAAATTTTAGCATAATAATGTCAGAAAATTAATTATTTTTTTATTTAGCAATGAATTCACAGTGATAAAAAGGACCCTTCAAAATCTATCATTTAATTAATGAAGAGTTTAATAAATGTCTATTACACACTGTTTTGGCAGTCTGTGAATTTATATCAACTGACCTGTCAAACTGGACAGATCAGATTTTCCTCCTATGACCCCATGATGGCTACAGTTTGCTGTTATAGTTTATACTCTTTTATTAACAAATTGCATTTGTACAGCAAAGATGTAATTAGTAATTTTATCTTTTATTGATTCTGTAATAAATAGGATTATAATAATCATTCTCTAATCATCAGTATTTCCTTTACTAAGAACTCCCCAAAATTTTCCAGTGGATGCACCCTGTGATGAGAGAGCAACATTCCAGCACCTCCAAAGATATTTTGGAGCAAATAGTGGTTCTCTTTGGGTTTAGCCAAAAGTAACAAGACTAAGAGAGAAATTTAAGGGAGGCAAGAGAAGCAAGGCTAGATGGCAATGTATGTTATACAACATACCACATATGTTCCCAGTTGCTAAATTCTTCTTTGAAACAGCCCTGAACAGTTTAAGACAAGCCGCTTGTGGAAAGGGAATTTTACAAGTTGTGAGGAGATGCAACTTTCTGGTTAAAATCCATCTGTTATCCATCCGCCTGTAATTCTATCTGTAATCTCCAATTCATGACACTGAAAACTGTAGGGAAGAGAATTTCCAGATTTTGTTCATGGAGGGGTCAAAGGAGACCAGCTGTGACTGCTGTCATCAGAATATGTTCACTACGCTCAAGAAACCAATAAGGAATTGCAATATGTGAATCACAATAGTTTGTTAGTTTGCTTTGTAACCTGAATTATAGATTGTGAATATTACCAGTGATAAGAATGTTGTATCACTTGTGTGGACCAATATATTTGATTTATAGAGATATTACATTTGCTTATGTTACCTGGTGTTATATGCTTTTTAAAATCTTTTTGGTTAACTGTCAAAAGTGCATGTGCCCCAATGAATGTAAAGCCGAGGTGAGCTGCTGAAGTCAATAACTTGTGAGAGCAAGGCTAAAAAACGTGATTCTCTATGTTTCTTTCTTTCTAGCTATCATTCTTATGAAGCACTCCTAAAATGACACAGTGATTTTTCAGTTGGTCAAACATAGCTTCATCAAACCATGTTGTTAATGCTGAGGTTTTTCAAAAAGAATATGAGGTTCCATAATGAACTGTGTTTTTTGGAGGGGTTTTTCCTCTATTTTTCTTAAAACATGTCACTGTGTTTTCTGTAGGGTTGGAGTGTTGTTGTAGCCATGATGGTCCAGGAAATGTTGAGAGCAATCTTCCCTCTAAGGAGAAAGGGGCTGGGGCCAGATGCTGGAGCCAGATGCCAGGAGCCAGGGGCTGGGACCAGAGGTCAGGGGCTGGGGCCGGTGGATGGGCCTGGAGGCCATGGGCCAGAAGCTGGAGCTGGGAGCCACAGCCTGGAGCCGAGGGCCAGAGGCTGGAGCCAGGAGCTGGGGGCCAGGGCCTGGAGGCTGGGGATCAGGGGCTGGAGCCAGAGCTGGTGCGGGCTCTGCCGGCTCCGGGGAAGTGCTCCACTCCCCAACACTGATGCAGGGGAGCAGAGCACTTCCTTGGAGCCAGCGAAGCCTGCACCGGCCCCCCGCCCCAGCCTCTCCTGGTACGTGGCTTTGAAAAGGCGGTGCACAGCCACACTTTTAGTTGTGCATAGCCACACACATGCGCACCTTAGAGGGAACCTTGGTTAATAGACAAATCTTTTTTGTAATATCTTTTATTGAACTGACTGTATAGCTAGGAAAGCTCCTGGACATACTTTTGGAAGTCAAGTGTCCTGCTTCAGACCTAAGGACACCTTGAGACCTGAAGAAGGCTCCTTGACACCTGTCCAAAACCTCTCCCAACTACACAATTATTCCAATAAAAGATATCATAAAAGGCTACCTGTCAATGATGTCTCTCTTCATTATTTTATTTTGAAGTATACACTTTATTCACTAACAGGCAGGTAAGTAATTTATTCACTAGCAAGCAGATCCACCCACACTGATCATTGGCTAAAGTTTATTCCTTAATGTAAATAAGACATTTTATTATTTCCGCCCCTTAGGAGCAAGAACTTTGACAATTTTCCCTCCACCCTCTCAGAAAAGACATATAATAAGTTTTGAAAGTAATATACTTAATATATACAACAACGTTTGAAGAGAATATTCTAGAGAATAGAAAAAGTGTGGATCATTTGCTTCCCTGTGACATGTACAAAGAAACTGAACCTATTACCCTTTGCTTTGATGGAGCAAACTGTATATAATGGATTACTGAGTTTCTTCTTGCATACTGCTCTGGTTAACATGACTTGTGCATGAGCATGAAGCAGAGAATAAAATAATCTCATGTGTAGTCACTTATTCACTAGTCACATCATTCATTTGGAGAGCACGTATGCCCATCTTGAAAATATAGATCTGAAATGGTAAGAAAGGTGATTTTTCAGAAAGATTATTTTGAATAAGCTTACCAGTCTCAGAGAGCAATTTTGTTGCTTCCAATACCTTCTCGGTATAAACTCCAGTCTCATAGTTTTCCATCTCAGCATTAATGATGTGAATAACTCTGGCTGCACGGCCCCGTATTGCACCTGCAGTTCTGTCCAGGGTATCAACATCCCCCTCTTGAAGAGCTATCACACATTTATTCACATCCTCCAGAATATGATTTTCTGCAGACAGAACACACACATCATGTTCAGTTCATAGACAATGTCCTTTTGTATATGGCAGTCATTGATCCATAGAGACCAATCTGTTTGTCCCTAATATTTTTTTTTGTGTAAAACAAAACATTTTTTTTTTAAATCACTGGGCTGGAGGATGGCAAGATTTCCTTGCAGTACTGACATAGACACAACAACTTATTATGTTACCACTAACTCATTTTAGGCTGTTTTGTAAAATACTGTACTGTCTCTTTTTTGTAAGGATAGAAAATATGAATTTGGGTGCATGCACTATGGGTAAGCTAGAACAGGAATTTACAGTGTATCATCTGGACTGCATAAACTGTCTTTATGGGCTTTCTTCCTTCCAGGTGAATTTGAGGGGCAAGCTCACTTGTATTTGGCAAGGGGTAAGAGCACACATATAGGCAGCTGCTACAGCGAAGCTTAAGCACTCTAAGTTCACGCTGTAGTTTACTTTGAGGAAACTCGTTTATATGCCAGTAAATCATGATGCCCATATCACTGTTCTGAATTTGGGTCTACATCCATAATGACCACAATTAATTACAGAGTGATGACTGTTTACTAACCTGTTCTCTGTAAATCAGATTAATTAGGTTTTACCTGCAAAAAAGGTTAATCTACTTAACTGGCATTAACTAAAGGGGAAGTTACATGTTAAACTTAGACCCTACTTAACTCATCCTGAATGACTCTGATTGTCTCACAGTTATGCCACTTCAGGTAAGGGAAACCTCTGGGCTGTGCTACCCAGCTCATGTCAGGGTAACTTCAGTCTGCTTTACAGAATTGAAATGAGCAATATGCAGTCTCCCAGCATCCCAGGATGCACTATTCCCAGCCTTCTCATCCCCCTTTCTCTTCCCCTGAGCAGGAATACAGTCCAGACGTCCTGGCTCATAGTCACACCCTTAAACACTAGCCTTCTAGTGGCAACTCAGAGCCACACAGGCAAGGAATGGTATTAACACTGAACATGTGACTGCTCACAGCATGTGCTAAGTTTAAAACCATGTAACATTCCACAAATTTAGTATGGTCTAAGTGTAACGTGTAACTTCATAACACTTGAACACCTAAATCCCACTCTTGACAATCTCAATACAATGGGCTAAAGTATAAATTTACTACTAAAACAAAACTGCTCTTCCAATGCTAAATATGGTCTCTCCAGGATGACAGTTAAGGGACGCAGCTAACTGAACAGATATTCCAAGAACAAATAGGGCACTTGGAATTCCAAATGTTGTCAATGGAACTTTTTAGAAACATTCACATTAACTTTAAGTAAGAACTCTTCATGTGTTGTTAAACGAGTTACTAAAATAATTGCAAATCAACATGGAGTGTATAGCCTGTAATGACTATGCACACTGCTTTGAAAAGCAGTTAGTCATTTTTTTGGATTAGGTTACTTATATTTGAAAATATTTAGGATTTGAATTGCAAAGGTGACTATAGGAATTAGGGAACCAATTCCTAGTGAATGTCACTGGAAGCTGGGAGTCTGACTCTCTACTCTAAATCATTGAAAATCCTACTGTAGAGAGATAATGGCTGAAGTCTGGTCCAGTGTAGACGGTGTGCACAGGCTTAGCAGATAGTATGAGACAGCACAACAGCTGAGAACCTACCTTGTCCACTGTCTTGCCTGCACTCCTGTACCTTCATAAGAGATCCTGTTAGTACAGCAATTTATCCTGTAGCACTGGTGTTGGGAATCCTGGATGAAATGCTGTTTTTAGTGAAATCAATGGGAATTTTGCCACTGACTTCACTCACATCAAGAATTTACCTGAGAGCTCTTTAGGGTGAATACATGGCTCAGGGTTTACCTCTCATTTGACATTTCATAGATTTCATAGACATTAGGGCTGGAAGGGACCTCAGGAGATCATCGAGTCCAGCCCCCTGCCCAAAGGGCAGGAAGTCAGCTGGGGTCATAGGATCCCAGCAAGATAAGCATCCAATTTACAATTTCACTTTGTTTTGTAAATATCTTTTTTTTTCTTTTATATTTTTTTACCTTTTACACAATTATTTCCCACTATCTCCACCACTGCTCACTGCAAAGTCTTTTGTGGCAACGGTGGTAAAGAATTTGGATAGAATGTTAAGAAGTTCCTCTTGTCTTCTCTATGTGGAATTGGCAGAAGAATAAAGGACTAAGAGCTAGTCTGTGGGTGCGTCTGCATGAGACGCTTACTGTGGAGTTGCTTAATTAGCTCCACAGTAAAATGTCAGCATCTACACATGCAGCACTATTAGGCTGCAATAAACTAATAAATGGTGCCATAGCATCCTAGTGCCTGGCACACATACTATCCTACAGAAGCATTACATGGATGCCCGTGCAAACAGTACACCCAGAAGCAATACACTCTGTCGTGCATTGCAGTGGAGTTTATTCATTCACATTAATAGCATGTGTAGATATACCCAGTATAAACATCACTGCACTATCAAGAAAATGGTTCAAACCAGTCCAGAAAGGAAGTGTGGAAGCAATGTGCAAAAGGCAGGAATAGTAGGAGTAAGCTGCTCATCCCCTAGGCTAAGTACAGACAGTCAAAAAGCCCAAGGATGAATCGATTCAATCTTTGCAGGTTAGTCTAAGTTGTGCAGACTGAACTGAAAAGCAAGTGAGTAGGCAATTTACTTTTGATTCTGGAAATACAGCCACATTCCTGCAGTGACCCTGGCCAGAAGACGGGGACTGCTGGAGCATGCCTCCCTGTTTGGCTGGAGCAGACAGCTTGGGTCAAGCCTAGTCTGCCCACCCTACAAGGGAGACGGGAGGGCTTGTAGGACAGGTGCAAAGCATCCTGGGATGTTGGGAGACTGCGAGCTAACTTGAATCTGGAGGGGATCTGGAACAGAAGTTCAATAAATCGATTTAACTTAAATCAGTTAAGTCTGATACTACATCCAACCAGGTTTATCTTAAGTCAGTTTCAGCCATTTCAAAAGCAGTTTATATGCACTGAACTTCTGTTGTGTTACTGATTTGATCCAGTTTCCAATCACTTATGCTGATTTGTGTAATTTCTGTCCCTAGATCTTATGTTTAATTGCTGGTAGCAACACCAGGAACAGCAGTGTGAAGCTGATATGATAAGGAACATGTACCTAAGCAACTGAGAGAAACATGATATTATAACTATAGATAAGATGCAAAATTCTCAATTACTGTGAATCAATGTCGCTCTCTGAACTTAACAGAGCCACAATAAATCAAACCAGTTGAGGAGCAGGCCCTCACCCTTTATATATTGCACTAAAGAAATACATATTATGCTTATCTGTTTGAATATAATCTGTACTTACAGTGGGTGCTATCACATACAGATACTGTGACAAACTGAAGCAGACTTTCACAAGTTCAAGCAGCATTTTTCTCCACTCAATACAATTCAAAGAGTCATTTCAACAATAAAAGTAATGACTTGAGTTTTACATTCAGGTAATCTCACTGGAAAAAGTAACTGATTTCAACTGAAACTTACCTTTCTTTCAAGAAGGACACTACTGAGCCCAAAATAGTGTCTTTTGTAGTAAAATGCCGTAATAAATATACTCCCACTGATCATTTAAGCAACTGCTTTTGTTAACTATACCCAGGCTACAAAAATAAACTGACATGGTCCTGTTCGTTGTTGAAAAACCCAGGCTTAGATCATTTGACTGTTCCAGAAATGTTAACAATGTTCTATTTCAGACTGTAGCATTTCTAAATGAGAAATGAAATTCTCTGGTGCTGTGATCCAGGATCATTTCAAAGGGAAAGTCTCTTTAAAAAAAAAACAACCCCAAAACCCCACGCATGTTTAAAAAAATGTTTTGCTAATTTTTTTCTCTTTCTTTTTACCCATTTTGTTCTGCACAGCATGCTCAAATTTTGCCTGAGGAAAAATACTTCCTGAAATATGCATGGGCAATGTATCTGATCTGTAAAGAGACTGACTCAAATTAGTCCCAACCACCTTCTGGTAGTCAGTATACTGATAAAATGCACCAGCAATTGTGATATGGAGTAATAAAGGGGTGCCATTTTGCTGGCAAGAATGAACCAATCACCAACCTGTTTTTAATGCTTTAATGGTTTTACTGACAAAAATAAAGTATTGTTTATTTAGGTGAGCCAAGACATCAGAGCTTATTGCCAACAGCGCAGAGGTCTCTAGACAGTGCAGGATGCTATGTCATTTTCAATAGAAACCGAACACAGGGCAGACTGTTAAAGACAAACCCAAGCTAAATAAATTTGCATCTCCTGGGTCTGTCAGAAGGTGTTTCCCTGCTCCAAGTGTCAAATCAAAATGCATGCTCTACCACACTCGGAAGCAGCATGCTTTCTGACAGTTTGTGTTCATTTTCTTGTCCTGGCAATAAGAGTTGAAATAACCTCTCCAACGCTGGCATTGAATTGTGTGGTGTAATCAGGCTGAACCAAGCCATTTCCCTTTTTACCAGTAATAACATGATGTAACCAAACAGATGAAAGAAAAGAATGAATGGAAATAAAAAGGCAGGAAAGGAAGGAAGGAAATTAAGGGGTGTTTTCTAACGATGAATAAGCCACTCTATTTTATTTTATTTTTTTTACATTTTTTTAAAATGTGCACTTTAAATTATAACTTCATACAGTGATGCCAGTGAGTCATGAAGCCATCCTAGTTCTTTAATAGTATTTATTTCCAGTTTAAATCTGGAAAGAGAAAATATACATTCAAATGCTCTGTCTCATGAGAGTTCAGCTCTGATGATGTCGCATCTGCAAATATTCAGAAAGGCTAAAGAGCTAATTTATGATATAACCAGGATTTTCTTTTCATTTGGAAACAAGAGAAGGTTCTGTATAAAATAAACATTTTCTTCCTCTTTTTTGTCTAAGCTGACTCTCATTGTCTTTTTATACACGAAAGGGTAAGCAAGAGACATGTAGGCAGCCAATACAAGCTGAAGAAAGTAAAAACTTATCCCTTTCTTGGCATTTGATTTTATTCACAGGGGGAACTCAAAATGGAGCAAGACAAAATACAACCAAATCTTTGCCCCTGGTTTAGTTGCTTCAGGCCTCAACAACAGCTCTAGGTCTCATCGGCAACGGCCAAAACTTCACTATATCTTTAAGAGGAACTCAACCATATAAACCCAGCATTTTGCTGCAGAATCTACTTAAAGCTAGATTGTACCTTTACCTCCTAATACATCTGCAGTAGAGTGCAGATGTACCTTTTTGGGAAAATGATGGAAAAGGATTGTGGTCCTTCTCCTGGTCAACTATGGGTGAGAAATAACTTTACCTCATTTTTGTGGAACTGCTTTAATGGTTTAACTGACAAAAAAGTAAAGTATGACGGTGCTATCTCTGCTCAATAAGGCAAAGAAAGAAATACTACACGATAAGGCAACGGGTCTCATAATCTATCAGGTTTTTTCTAGACTTGCTCCACCTCTATACCCGAGTTCTCCTTGGGAAAGGTTAAGGGAATTTATCAATAACCGATTATGGCCATGTCTACACGAGACGCTGACTAGACAGTAGCTCGCTACTACTGCGCGGTAGCATCGTGTGGCAGGAAGTGTGATTGCGTTGCACAGTAGTAACGAGTTATTGCGCAGTCAGTGTCATCTAAAAGCCATTCGGTGATGCTACTCTGCAGTAACTCCAGTTCCTGTGCAGTCATTTAGTACTTGTTCATGCTTATATTTGTAATGGTACTACTAAATGACTGCGCCAGCATCTCATGTAGACGTGGCTTATGACTACCTCATTTAGTGCTGTCCCAGCCCTAACATGAGCTGGGGCAGCCAAGGCAGGTATGGGGCAGCTGGTACTGTAGCTGTTTTTGTTAGGTTTGTACTTTTTGGAGAGTTACCCTTCTTAAGTGAACTCTCTTCTGGTCATTTCTAGCCAGAAACAGCCTACTTCGTGGTACCTGATTGGCACAAAGTGAATGCATTGAACTAAAGAACCCAGATCTCACTTCTCTAACGTCCTCGGTTACACACAGATGATGTATCTTTAACTGAAGGTTTCAAAGCAGTGCTGAAGCCCAGATTTTTCAGCCAGGGCCTGTCCAGGCTCTCTTTGTACAGGAAAAGTATGCCAAATTCATTGTGATTTCACATATTAGCCAGTGAATATTAGCACCTACAGATTGCATGGAATATTGCCACATATATATATATTTTACATATAGTTGTCTTCGCCTAACACAGGGGGGTGGGAGGGTTGGGATTAATTGTTGTTGTTTGATTTGAAAAGCAAAACTTCTCCCTGAAGATAGAAACACATGCACAGTGCTGTCTTTCAGAGCTGAAAAGCTAACTATTCTCATTGTGGATTAATTAGCAGGAATCATTAGTTCCCATTGAGTGGAGCGGCCCACTGTTCCAATTGGATGGAATAATGCATTAATAGCTCTAGTAATTCAAACTTCTCCCTGCTATGACCATTACTTTAATTTCTCCGTTTATTTTTAGGGGGCTCTTTTAACGACAGTACCTGAGACGGAGAGGAAGTCGTCCACAGAAGTGATGTCATCGACAGCCTCGGTCAGAACTCGCACTTGTTTCTCCCACTGATCTTTAAAGACGTCCATGTTGTCCTGAGCTACTTTGCTCTGGGGTCTTGCAGCCAATGTGAGTGCAGCATTTATTACCTATTATTTAGGAACAGTTGTTACTAAGAATTAGCACAACTTTTCTCAAGGGAAAGAACAAATTGATTAAAGACTCCATGAAAAACACGGTGTGGCTACTTTCATTTTGCTCATTACGCAAGTCTCAATGTACTGATGTATTCTTCACAGTTTGTGCAAGACAGTCAACAATCCAGTGAAAAAGGCAAGGCTATAATCTTCATATAATGTCAAGTAGCTTGTGTTCCTTAACGCTTCTTTAACAGTACTCAAGTACTTTTCAGAATTAATCATGCCTACCTGTGGACACAGACTATCAATCTGGGTGGCCGCCATCCGAACTAGCTTCACACCTTCTTCGTTATTGGAGATCGAGCAGGCTAGATTTGCAACCTGCAATTAAGGCAGCAGAATGAGAATCAGATTTCAGGCAAATGGGACATTTTTTACTGAACGCTGCCTGAAGTTAGGGACCAGTATTGCAGTGTTGTTATAGCTGTGAGGGTCCAGGAAATATGCAAGAAGCAACGGTCTTTTAATATCTTTTATTGAACTGACTGTAATGCAGAACTATGGAACGGTGCACAAGCAGCAGCAAACAGCATTGTGTTTTGCTGTTGAGCAGACACCCATGTGGATCATTTCCTTTCTAGCAACACAAACAGCAGCCATCTCTGGTATTAAGATATTTTTTTAAATGTTCTTCGCTGCCAAGTACTTTTATCTTGTGCTGTAGTTTGTAAATTACACTCCCAGGACGACTTCTCGGGAGACGGTTTAAGTATCAAAACAATTATCTGACTTTTTTCCCCTCTCTCACTTGCTCTTTCCTTTTATTAACTGTGTCAGTTTTGAATAATAGCAATCAGGCTAAGCTGTTTTCTCGGGGCTGTGCCATACAGAAGAGGCTCAAAGATCCTAACACACAGATTTGTGGTTTGCTAACCACAAGTATCATTCTGACGGCCTTATTCAGACTGGGAATTTTCTTACTCTTTGATTACTTCCACGGATTTCAGAGTCTGGTGCCATTACACTCATTCAGGAGTATCTTACTTTTGAAATAGCGCTACTTATTTCATCCAACAGGACAGCTTGCCCAAGAGTAAGGTATGTATCAGTAACCATATTGTAATGTAGAATCATGAAGTGTAATGACTTCGGTAAAAGCTACACTGTGGAGGAGTCAATATTCATATCTTATTTAGGGTTCTGGATGGCTGTCTGGGCTGTGCTGAACTGATCTGGGAAAGGGACAGTCTTGATCCAATAAAATGCTAAGGAGTGTTTCGAGAAAGGAAGGAAAGAGAAAATTATAGCGGCACCTACGCGCAGAACAGCCAACCATACCTTGCCCTCAACCACTGAAACAGCTGCAGGCATACAGCTTGGATAAAAGCAGATATAAGATCCATTTGGCTAATGCACACAGAACCCACTTTCAAAAAAACCCACTTCTGAAAGCTTTGTTCCAAAGACGGGATGCTAGCCCAACTCAGTAAAACAGGAGGTCATGACAGAAAAATAATGCTCAACATTGCAAGCCCATTTGTTTTAAATAAAAAGGGCCATACTTATTAAAACTTCACCAAAACACATAGGTCTTAATTTTAATCTACATTAAAACAAATGTATCAATGTTTAAATAGAGGCTGCTGTGCTACTATTCATTCTGCCTCAAGGCATAGCTACCAGTTGGAAATGATTCATGAATCAGTCCATATACCCACATCTTTCTGAGTCTCCCCTGTTATTAATCTGTTCCCATCTTCAGTGCACATCATCATATTAGCCCTAATCCATCTGCTCCTTGCGGAACCCATTTCGCTCCATGGTGATTTAAAACGTGGCTTCCATGCTGAAACCCATGGAAGGAAAGTACCCAAAGCTTGAAAGAGTCTTAACCAGTCACAATTTTATCAAAATGTTGTGATTCTGATTTTCATTTCATGGTGAGACAAATGAGTTGCATGTCTGTTTGTTAACAGCCTTACAGCACTTATGTCAAAAACGTTCTCTTAAGCTGACATCTCCTGACTAATTTGCTATTTTCTGTAGTCACTTCTTTTGCATACATCAAACAGTGCCCTTTAATCTTCATAGGAAACAAAAGCTACATCGGATAGTAATTAAAATGCAGTAGCATGAGTGGAAATTTAGATGATCCAATTTTAAAATGCACTGCAGGATTACAGACCTTAAATACTAGCAAACAAGGTTAAGTTCAGCAGAAATCAGGTTCCTTGTACTGTAAGTCATCCTCTGGATTTTCTTTTCATTTTATGATTATCAAGATGAAAGAACTGTCCTAAGGCTCAAAGTGCCCTATATATCTTACTTTCTCTCAGGTACCAGCGATATATAATGGAAAGCCACTTTAATAGGACCATAATAGGTGTCTTGAAATGGCAATAAAACTACCAAGCTGGCCTGATCTCTTTGATTCTACTGGGAGCAGCCTCTTCTTACCGTACTGACACTGAGAATGAAACTTGGTTCTTTTTTCTCTATATTCACCGTGCTTGTGATGTTATCTGATGAGATAATATTTGAATACTGTACAGCATCTTGTCTTGTACAGGACTATCCTCAGTCATTCTGAAAGAACTTATTGTCTTCTCTTTTTTTTTCTTTTTCTTCTTTAGAAAATCTAAGGTAAATAGGCTAGGGTCCAGAATGTTGCATCTGGCATAAATATCAGGGCCAAAGAGAATGCAAGTGTAATTAGTGAACATATTTAATATGCATCCTATAAGCAGCATCGGTCCTATGCATTTGTTGATGCTTGAACTAGAATCTGTAATATAAACTGCTTCTGTGGACTTCTTTACATCTTGCACTAATACTGTGCCATATCAGCAGCTGATATAAATCAGCATTGTTCAATTGACTTTAATCAAGCTAAACTAATTTACCCCAGCTGAGAATCTGACTAATTGAGTGAAATACCTATGCAGCAGTAAACAGAACGAACACAGGTAGTATAAATTACAATTTACCACCAGCTAATCATAAGAGAATCTGTTGCGCCACCTAAAAATGAGCTTCTGAAGCCTGACATGAAATAGAAATTATTTGATTGGGCTTGCAAAAAAAAAAATGCATTTTTAATGCTATTATTGAAGTGTGGTTTCAAGCACCAGCCCAGATTTCAGCACACTAAACCCCTAAATAATGTAACATTTCATTAACTTTGTATTGACTGAGATGCAACGTGGTTTTTAAATGAAATTATTATACTACAAGAGAAGAGTTCTTTAGAGGTACATAGAAATCCTTTTTCTGCACACTCATATTTCATAACAATACATATTGTGAAGGACAAAAAATGCACAGGTAGGTTATTTAACGTTAATAGGACTCCTTTTAATGTACCGCATCCACAGATTAATAGTTTCAGCTCTAGATAGTTTTAAAATTACAGTGAAATAGTTTGTATGCTTTGCCCAACAGCTGGCACCTTGTCAAGCCTCTGCAATATATGACAAGTCCATCTCAAACACAGTTTTAAAATATCAAATACAGTGTCAGAGTTTGCTGGAAGAACAGTGGCCTTCCTACAGTTCCTTATATACACACCCAAAGGAGAAGTCAGCACCTTCCGTGCAAGGTATTATGACAAAGCGTTTGAAAGGACAAAATGCCATCCATGAAAAGTAGGTTATAGTCTTGGAAATACTGGAAAAATTAGGAGAGATATAAGCTGTATACCTGCCTTTTTTCCTGAAACCAGTGCCAAATTCCTATTAAACAAGGTCAAATTTTCACATTGGGGATCTGGCTCAGATGACAACCTACAAGATATAATCTGCCATGCAAGACATGACAGGGCACTGCCGGTAGGGCAATCTAATCTCAGTGTGGACTCTCGGCTTCAGAATATCTTTTTTTTCCCTTGTTCTTCCAAGGCCTAGGTCTAATAACCTTCAAACTGGGCTTGAGATCATCTTTCTGTATGGGCATCTGAGGAAGAGGTTGGTGGATGGAATGTGAAAGTAGCAGGATTGCTGCTGTTTTTCATTTTTTTTCAACATCTGAGCAGTTTACTACATTAATTTGATGTGCTATATTCATTGACTGCCCCAAAGGTTCTACGTGTGGTATTAAGATTGCGGTGGAGAGCCTCGAGTACTCAAATAAAAGAATAAGTTACAAGTAAACAAATCAATGAACTGTGAATCACCTCTGAAACGCATGTGGAGCTCAATAAATATTACTCAGCTGTTTCAATAAACACTACAGTCCAAAACCTCAGCCCCTCTGAAGTACTTCTGCACCATCAGACTGACTCTTATGATCCTCAGACCAGTTCTAAAGGAGCATTAAAAAATCATTAGCAGGCATAAAGCCAGTATCACGAACTCGACACCATTTCATCCTGATCCCATGAGTCTCACAAGCATAATGACCAGCCACTGGTTCAGCAGATGTAGAATGAGGGTTCAGAAACACCTCTGTACTCCCTTGCCATCAGCTGCACTGTGCCCTTGAACCCCAGCCCTGCATACACTCAGGTAGGTAACTGTTACCACATAAGTAGTTCCACTGGCCAGTTACTCACATGGAAAGTATATGCAGGATCAGTTCGGTAACATCGAACTTTCTGTTTTTTTAGCCCCAAGAGTTTTCCAGCACTAAGTAACCTGACACAAGGCAAGGGAGT
>NW_017728948.1:6541936-6568046 GCF_001723895.1 Crocodylus porosus | reverse complement strand
TTATCTCTATTAAAACACAAAGAATTAAACTGCAGTTTGAGGAGTCAGTAGCTTGGTTCTCCTTTACACTCAAGGGATGTCTACGATGAACCTACCAGTATGACTGCAGCCCAGGTGGGCAGACTTTGCTGCCTGTAATGCAGCCAGCACAGGTAATCCTAACAGAGAAGATGGGTAGCATGGATTTCAGTGCTGTCTGGTCTGTAGCCATACGCCATGCTTCCACTTGCAACATAGCCGTTCTATAAAAATCCTTTACCTACAAGCATTCACCCATATTAAGGCTCCTAGGGTATTCACATGACTTGTACCCAGGTACGTTTCTTTCGTATTTCTAAACTATACCCTTTCCAATTGCCACCATTTGGATTCCAACCTTGGGGATTATTCACATAATCTTGACTAACAACATGCACTTCCACCTGCATTAATCTTCAAGTCAAAGATTTACCAAGGCTACTTGGAATGAGGTACTCCAAGGAAGCACCGATATACAGCCTGATATTAAAATCCCATTAAAGGCATCATAGTGTTACAACAAGGCAGGAATACACACACAAAGAGTACAGGGTACCATAGCCAATTTACACGGTTCTCTCCTCCCAATATGGACTTGGTGAAGGCATCAGAGTGGAAAAAAATCTTGGCTGATACTGGTCCCCCAGTAACTGCAATGGTTCAAAGGTAGAGGGATATAATATACTTAATTGTTGATTTTGTTAGTAGAATCAGGGCCTGCATCCTGCCTAAAATTCCCATTCCCTGAAGCTGACCTAGTTTTTCTTAAAGATTTGGAAAAAGGAAATTGATAGGCAAGTATTTCTTTGCCATGAAAGACCAAAGAATTTTAACAGACAATTTGCTGTCTGAGCAGTCATTCATCTCTCTTTCTTAGTCCCCACTATCACAATGTCTGAGCCCTTCACAATCTGCTAATATACTAATCCTGGCAATACCTCTGTGAGATAGGGAAGTGTTATTATGTCCAGTATACAGATGGGATACTGTGGCACACAGACACGAAGTCCATACTTATAGGCACCTATACACGTGTTGTAATTACAGTGTGTCAAAGCAGATTTGATTAATTGAGTCTCCAATGTCATGTGTATCAGCGTCCCTCCAGGAGCCACTCTAATTAAACTGCTCCCCTCCCCACACACACTCTCCTGGAACACATGTATAAATGCCCTATATCTCTGGGTCTGAACCTTTTTCAGTCAATGTATCCTTTGGTCTCAGAGTGAGACTTCACATACATCCTTTCAATGGAAAATTATTTTTTTAGGCCCTTCGACTGTGCTAGACAATGTATGAAATATATCTCACGTACCCCCGATGAGGCTTCACGTACCCCCTGGGGGTATATGTACCCCCGCTTCAGAACTGCTGCCGTATATGGTCATTTTATGGGTCCTTACAGTGATGTCTTCAAGCATGCTGTGCTGCTTCAGGCAAGCTGCATTGTAAACCGGAAGCAGCATAACCACATATGTGTGTTGTTTTCCATGAGCTAATTAGCACCGTTGATTATGGGCCCCAGCAGCCCATTCCTAAGCTGCCCTGCTCAGGGTGGACATAGATATGCTGTTTCTGGGAAAGAAGGCAACACACCCAGAGCAGTGCAGCATGCTTGAAGGAGCCACTCCTAGACATGTTAAGTTTACTGTAGAGGTTTCCCTCGCTTTATGCTGTACATGCGTTCCTGGAAAACGGCGCATAACTCGAGTTCGCGTAAAGGGAACCCACTTTACAATGTAACAAATAGGGATACGTCCCAAGACCTTGGCTGTACATTCCCCCAGACCTCTTTCTACTACTTTTGCAAGACAATTTTGGTACTCGCCCACAAGTACACGCAAGCACCAGGCACTATCGTAATGGGGATGGCAACTACAGAAACACGTGTTGCAGACTACAAGCAAGGAGCACAGATCCACACAGGAGACTATACTTTGGTGCAAGTCCCTCCCACAATGCACCACACAAAGCAGCTGACTGTCAGCTTCCATCAAACAGATTGCATAAGAGTGAATTTACTTTGCAGACAGCAAATTCTTGGTATAAAAGGGGTCACTGCATAAGACTGAAATTGCACATACAGAACCTGCATAAAGCGAGTGAGACCTGTACTGACATAGTCTCCAACACCTCCTTAAGGCCATACAGAAACTCTGTAGGTTAGGTTTCTCAAACCCTAACCTAAGAGTTGCAGTGCTGTCCCATCTTTTCTCTAACTGTATGGATTCTGCAGTATGGACATGGTATTAGCATAGGGAATACTGTTATACGCATACAAATAAGTGCTAAATATGAGAATGCCACTGAGAGGACATATTGCTGCAGTTTCTCCTTCCTCCTCACCAAACACGTTTCCAAACCTGCCAATTTGCACTCCTGGGAAGCTATTGATGTTTGTTCTCTTCCTCCAATCCTATTCCATAAGGCATGGGGGAAACTTCACAGTAAATACCCCATTAAATTCTAGCCACTTGAGTAATAAGAAGGTGTTGGCAAATTAGAGAATATTTAGACAAGTGCAATACAGATGAACACTTCTTTGGAAAGCTTAATATATAGATGAAAAAATAATATCATGTAGGCCCTAATCTTGCAATGAGCTCTGTACAGGCTGACTTTTAAACTTCAACGGGGCTTCTAAAAAGGCCCAAAGTCCATCTGCTTGTAGGAGTAGAGCCTCAGTGTATATGCTGATGATTGGACTAGACATCGGCAGTGAACTCAGAGGGTATCAGGACCATGGAGAATGATATGGTACTGAAGATTTACATGAACAGCTATGCTTGTGCTTGAAGAAGCAGACAAACTAGCCAATATTGTTCATGTTGCTGCTATCAATGGCAAATGATCACTGAAACTCATTGATCCCAGTAGGTGTAATCACTAGCTGTCCTGTGAGGAATGCCTCTTGTAAGATTTTACTTGGAAGAATCACAGTCTCTTATGAGATTTCAGGTATTTTCTGGCTTTGGTTGAGTTTAAAACAATGTCAATCAGGGTTACACCACTACAAACCCAACAGGGTTAGGCTGGGGTTTTCAAAAGAGCTTAAGAGGATTAGACGCCCAGCACTCGCTAAGGTTCAATTCAGAATTTGAAAATCCTCGTCTCGGATGACTGGATTTTGAAGCAATATAATGAAAACAGGCCCTGCCCCACTTTCTTGCAGCATTTTAGTATTTCCAACACTGGTCCACTCAAAAATCCGGAAACATGAGCACGTTTCCAAATGAAACAGTGAAAATACTTCCATTTTAATGTTTTCAAAAGTGCAAAATATGTGATCCAGGTTTTGTTCTAAACATCATAGCAAATGGCATGGGATGTGAAATGTGTGCAGAGGTTACTGTATTCTGCCTGATCCTAGTAAAATATAATGATTTGATTTCTGAGCAAGTACTGAAGTCCTGTTTTCCTGAACAAGAAATGTGATTAGCTTCTCTTAAAGCATCACACTGAGGAGTCCCAACAGGGATAAACATGCCTGCAGTTGCCCGCTCGAAAAAACCTAGGTCTAGCTTCAGAAGCTATTGGACCAGGAAAATTGACCTTTAGATCTGGCAAGTGTAGGATACATATGTGCATATGAATACTTAACATGCAGTTCCAGATGGCCGTTTTTTCATGGATGTGTAAGTCTTTTAACATATGGTATAGTTCTGTGTTGAAAAATATCCATGGCTGGTAAAACATCATATCGTTTGATAATCAGAGTTTTTGCTATGTCAACCTCTCTCTTGCCTGAGGAAAAGAAAAAAAAAAAGACAAACCCTTAAAAGAGCTCTTATAAAAATGCTACAAGGAACACTGACTCGAATTTTGACTGGCCCTTGACTGAAAACTTCAAGCTCAGCTGGTATAAATATGTATGGCTCTGAGCCCTGCCAGGTTAGCTCCATTGAGGACATTTCCTCACAATGCTGAATCAAAGCAGACTCATGTTATATTAAATACTGGTCTTTACTATGGTGGATGTTATTAAAAAAAATCAGAGCGCGTTTCCAAAATGGTCCCTGTGTAGTTATGTTAAAGTATTTTTTAGGGGTCCTCCTGCACAAATCAGATGGAAACACCTTAAATGCTTAAAGAGGTAGTTGAGACCACTAACTGTGTTTATTTGTGAGCTTAAATCGTTACATATTTCCAGCTCTATACTTGAAGTTACTCATTCACTCAGAACTATTTCATTAAAAAATATGGTGAAGCGGGGGAGGCGGTTACTAATTGCTGAGCCCACAATAATCCTATGCAACTCCTTCTGGGCAATAGTAGGAATACGGATGAGGATCAACGAGTACCTGGCATCTTCTAAATCAGAGGTGGCCAACTGAGGCACAAGTGCCCATGGGAAGCCTCCAAGTGAAGCACATGGCAGATCAGGGAGGGGACAGAAAGCACAGCAGCACATAGGGAAGGAAAAAGACAAGCAGAGCAAGAGATAAGGCAGTGAGCGCATGGCAAGAAGCAGAAAGCAGAGTGGCGGACGGAGGGGATCAGAGCAGTACTCGGCGAGTGCGTGGGGCTAATTTGCAGCACACCTGCTAAAAAGCTTGATCCCTTTTACCCCAGTTCTAACCAGTGAAGGAATACATTTGCCTATCTTCCTGTTTTCAGACCCGGTTTCTCACTAGTATTGGCTTTCAGCTGGGATTTGCCTGTTCTGATGTCATCTCTAGTTACCTCCTTCATGTGCTTTTTCACAGGACTGTCATAAAAGCATTTTAATCCACTGAGCTCTGCGGGACAAAGTAAGAGGAGCACATTTCCTCTGCATAATCCCTCTCCATCTTTCTGCAACCTAACAATTCTTGATGACCTTCCACAGGCCAGGTTTTTCACAGCTGAATCAGCCGTCCTATGTAGAAACAGTTTGTGTGACCTTTCCAAATAAAGGTTTTTGTCAAATCAGCTCTGTGAAAACTACATGTTTAGTATCTCTATTACCATAAATGAATGCATTATTTGATTTAGGTTTCTATGAGCTTGCTTAATTTGAAGGCTTTGAGGAATTCTATGGGCTTCAGTGAGGCTACTCATATGCTTAAAATGACAAATGTGCTTACTTACTGTACTGAATTGAGATCCCAAATTAGTCAGCCATAATAAAAATAATCAAATCTTCCTGTGCCCTTAAGTACTTTGCTGCAAGATGGCTTTAAAAAGCCAGTACTAGTAACATCAACCCCTTTTGCAAAACAATAAATCTGTGTTAGATAATAAAAAGGCATTTGCTATTTCATCTGAGTTAACATTACCTAGGCTGTGTGGCTGCCATCCGAACCTCATCCTCAGATCTCTCTTTAAAACTTGCATCTTGAGAGTAGTTCCCCATCCTTGTTCTCTACTCCACCCTTTTCCATTGCACTTGGATGGCTCAAATTACTAATTTATTATTATCATATTTAAAACAAGCAAAAAGCCTTTCCAAAAAGCCCTGCATGCAACTGAAAGAGAAACTAATCCTAGCCATTTATATACCTAACCAACTTTTTTTCTCCGAGTCTCATTCTTTTCATGTTATCATGCTCAGTTTTACTGCTGCTGTATCTTACACGGTAGGATCTGCAGGGCAGAAACTTGTCTTTTATTGATCAGAACATGCAAGCGAATGAAAGATGGTCACATTTGAGGGGTTTAAGCAGGATACAAATTTATTGACCTAGCAGTGGAAAAGGATGCACTTTCTCCCTCCTACACCCATACAACAGGGGCAGATCCAGATGGGGTGCAATGACACAGCTACATCTCCCTTCCTGGCAGGAGCAGCAGCCAGGGACTTTCTTAAGCCCCAAAGGTAAGAATCCCCCACTTCCTTTTCCTTTGTGCTTAGAGGCAAGTTATCTCCCCTTCCCTCCCTATCCCTTCCCCTCTTTCCATCCCCCCATCCCTCCCCTGCTGCTGCTGGTGGCAGTGGTAGATAGGCAGGCAGCTTCCTTCTTCCTTCTTGGTCCTCCTGCGTGTTGCCCCAGAGCAGGCGTAGGGGGGGTATATCCATCTGCCCACCTGCCACCACCACCACGGTCCCTGGCTACGTCCAGTCCCTATGCTGCCTGGCTGGAGCAACTCTGGAGCTCTCCTGTCCCCAGGCCAGTGGGGACAGTGGCAGCCATAGGTAAGGGAAGGGGCTTGGCGGGAGGGGGGAAGAAGAGGGGAGGGGATGCACCTCTGAGCAAGGAGGGGAAGGTGGGGGAATTTTTACCTGCTTTGGGGTCTTAAAAAAGTCCTTGAATAGGGTTCCCATGGTACAGTCTGCCCACCTTTATAGGGGGCATGAAGGGGGGGCTGGGAGAGAGGGATGCAGCCTTCTTGCAGTGCTGATCATTGCTCCTGCACCCCACATTTCAACATCTTGGATCCAGTTCTGTGCACGCACATATACATGCACACCCAAACCACTTAACTGGGCCCTGTGTGGTTTTACATAAGCATCTTAGCAAAGCTTCTGAGTGTGGCCTTTTCAGCCTAACCCTTTGGCACCACTTTTCTTCTGGGTCTTCTCATTTTCCCAGCTCCTGTGAGAGGTTAGGGCAGGGCCAGATAAGCATCTCCGAGCCAGTTTGTGGGCTGGACAGGGATGGCCTTCTGTAGAGAGACTGCAGTGCCTGGTACAGTCTGCAGACCGCATGCAGTATGCACCCGCCCCTCACGGAGTATGGGTAGGGCAGAAAAAGCATGCATTTCAGGCCAGATTCTACCCTCCATGCCATAGTTTCAATGGGACCATTTGAGAAGTAAAGTACTACCTACTGGAGGACAGATAACCAAGCCCACACCTTTACCAATCATTATATCTTAAGGGGTACTTCACCTGATGGGGTTGATGGGAAATGAGTCTCAGCAGTGATAGCTAGAAATTAATTTGATTGATTTATCGTCTGAGTTACGGATATAAATGTTTTTTACATCCTGATGGTGCACATTTATGTCCTTCCATTCTCCGGGAGGAAATTTATTGTGCCTAACCAACAGAATTCTTTCTGTGAAGGTCAGAGATAAATGGGCACATCCATCTCCTTTTACCTTTCTTAGCAGCATTGAGTTGTTCTTCTGTTCAATTTGTGAGTGAGATTTGAATTTCCCCCCTACCCCTCCCAAAATGTTCTCTTCATTTTTTCATGATAAGAAAGCACTGAACAAACAACAGGTAGGTACAGCATCAATATATAAACCACATGCGCACGCCCATAGACCAGAAAGCCTAACCACAAGCAACTTTTATGTTTAAAAGCATATAAAAAAGACCAAAGGACTTTCTTTCAATGGTGTTCCAACAAAAGAGAAAACACAATGAGCGACTTATATATGAAATCTTTTGAGTAAGTGTAGTCAAGGCAACTGTCATTAAAACTTATCATCAATTATTTTCCACAGTTACTGTAGCACCGTGAAGGCAAAGAAAAAGTTAACTTTGTCAAAAGCATTGAGAACTATGTGTTTTGTTTTGTTTTTTAAATATTTTGATCACTTCTTCAAAGGAGGTGGTGGTGAGTTGGGGGAGATTTTAAATATTAGAAGTAGATTTTTTTAGAGCCAAGAAAAGAAACATATTGCACAGAAAGATGTGTAGCCCATTCCCATGTAGTGTTGCTGAAAATTTATTTTAAGGTCATGCCATGCTGGTTTGACAGCAATAAAAATTAACGCTTTCTATCTAGACCCAGAAAAAGGAGAGAAGACAACAGTATTGCACATTTTCTCCACCCTTTGCTCCATAATGACTTCAACCCTTACAAAATGAGATAGCTTGTACCTAGTGAGAGGGAAGAAGCTTATTCTTCACAGCCACTAAACAGCTGCCCTTTCTTACACTGTGGTGGCATTCTTCTTTTCTGATGGTGGTTTCTGTAATGAGGACACCAGGCTACAAATGAAGACCACCAACTTTCTTAGTGAGGAAGCAGCCAGGGACGCATTATTTTTCCATACCCAATATTATGAAAGATAGATATTGAGTTAATGGGCCTCTGAGTTTTTGCCCTTCTTCTGTATCCAGATTTAGATGAGATGAGACCAAAAGCCAGAAGAAAGCTCAAAAGAACAAAGTCTAATGGTAAAAGGAGCATCAGGTTAGTCTCCTCTGTCTGGATACAAAATTGTTTTCATTTTGTGATTTATCCATGTGACATGTAGAGAGTGGTAGTTAGTAGGGATGTACAAAAAAGCATTGTTTTGTTTCAACATCTGTTTTACCGTTTGAGAGGGGAAGTGTTTCATTTCATTGTTTCATTTCAAAGCACTGTTCCATTTCGTTTAATCAAAACTGTTTTGCTGTTTCAACGCATTTGGGCTATAATGGGGAAACATGAAAATGCCTAAAACTTTGTCATTTCTTGCCCGATGCAGGTGAAAATTGCAGGGGTGGTAGCCCCTTCTGAGGGCATGATGCCTCCTAAGTTTCAAGGAGATAGGTGCAGTGGTTTCTGGGAAACTACACCTCAAACTGTTCACATCAAAACTCGTGACACTTGCTGGCAGTGGCAGCCTCCTCTCATCTAGCATGCAGGTCCTGGGGCCCGCGGCACCGGGAGGGCTGAGGGGCTGTGCTGGACTCCTCCTGGGGGTACAAGGCCCCAGATCCGTGTGCTGGAAGAGAGGAGGCTGCCACTACCGCCTGGGACCGGTGCTGGGCACAGCCCACACCCAGCACCAGGGAATATTGCTACTGCTGTTGGCCCCAGGCAGCAGCAGCATCCACCTGAAATCCAGCACCCAGATCCGGGGGCCTGCACCCCCAGGAGGAGTCTGGCAGTGCTGGGAGGGCAGGCTGAGCTCTGTGGAGCTGGTCAGAGGGCAGCCTTGTCTCTCCCTGCCTCGCACCACCGGGCTGCACTCCGACTGGATCTGCAGCCCCATGGAGCTCAGCCCGGCAGTAAGAAATGAAGCGCAGCCCTGGCTCTCCCCACCTCCTGCTGCCAGGCTGCACTCTGGCCAGCTCCGCAGCCCCATGGAGGTCAGCCTGGCGGTGGGAGTTAGGGAAAGCTAGAGATGCACACCACGCCAGCCTGAGCTCCATGGGGCTGGTAGAGCCGCTCAGAGCGCAACCCTGGATCTCCCCTGCCTCTTGCCACTGGGCTGCTTCAAAATTCAAAACCTTTCAAAACTCTCAAAATGTTTTGAGTGCCCTCATTTCATTTCAAAGCTGTTTTGAAGCTTTTTGTTTCATTTCTATTTCACTATTTCAAGCTCAAAACACATCAAAACAGCTTTGAAATGAAACACTTGGTGAAATTTCACATAGCCCTAGTAGTTAGCCATATTATTCTGAAGTTAAGCAGAAGGCAGGGTGGGGTGGCGCCTTTGAGACTAAGTGAATCACAAAGGTGCCACCCTGACCTGCCTTTTTCCTGATTTGTGATAGAGACTAAAAAAAGGTCAATGGTTGTATTCAAATTGAAATGGTGTCAAAAAAAGGAAGGAGACTTCTAAAAATCAGGCTCCATACATGCCATTACTAAGAGGAAAAGTAAAATAAGTATATTTGAATTATTTTCTTGATATGAAAGAGAACACCGCCCCCACCCCCAGCCACAGTTTTTGAACAGCACAGAACAGACTTTATGGGGGAAAAGGAATAAACCAAACCTTATAGTCTTTGGATACTGCAGCAGTATTAGTTATTAAACACACTGGAATTCATATCCCTAAATTATATCATCTCTAAATTAAAGATTGCGTTCTTGTGTTTTTCACTAAAGTTTAACCTTTATTACAGTACTAACAGAAATGCACAAATTTTCATTTTAGCAGTAAACTGAGCCATATGGTTTATCTGATTAAAGTCTATAACTGGAACAATATTGCTGATTTAGCCTTACATTTTATCCCAAACCTCATACATTTGCAGTTCTATGCATGAAAGCTGATTACGTTTGCAAAGGATCATTATTAGCTCATAAATACATAAAACCATTTGCACATAATTGGGATTATTTTCCGACTGTCACAAAGAACTATGTTTTTATTTTTTCTCTTTGACTCTTCAAAAAAAAAAAGTAATAATAATTCAACACACACATACACACAAATGCAGGTTTTGTAATGATGTGCTAATACCAGCAGTGAAATTAATGCTTTTAGCAACTTATGGCTTAACATCAAACTGGAACAAAATCCCTATCGGCTACAAAAGTCAAGAATCTGAATAGCTATAGGGTTTTAAGTGGAAGGAATGGGTGATCCAATGCAATAGCTGCAAACACAGAAGCATTTCAGCTCAGATAGTATTCTAGGTTGTGTTATGCTTCGTTCTTCCTTCCTATTTCAAAAATAATTCTGAGGGAAGAAAGGTTTGTGAAAAGACACAGATTAACAGTCTTGGAAAATTAATTCTTCTCTTCACTCATAGAAAAAATGTTCAGCACAAGCAGCAGCTCTTTCATTCTGCCATCATCAATGTATTTCAAGCCCGGTCTGCAAATCCCACACCTTCATATAGGACTTGATTTTGAAACTCAAAACATGGTTGCTGTATAAGTGAGTCCGTTTCAGGTAGTTCATAGTTTCCATCAGCTGAAGCTGTGTTTAGCCCCAAGTCACTTTGACCTGGTTTCTGCATGGACATTCTCAGGTAGCTTCTTATTACTGTAATAGCATCATAGAAGCATGGAAAGTTAGGGTTGGAAGGGATGTCGGGAGGTCATTGAGTCCAACTCCTGCCCAAATCAGGGCCAACCCCAATTAGATCATCCCAGCCAAAACTTTTTCTAGCCAGGTTTTGAAAACCTCCAAGAATGGAGTTTCCACCACTTCTCTGGTTAACCTGCTCCAGTGTTTTACTACCTTCCTAGTGAGAAAATTCTTCCTGATATCTAACCTAAACTTCCCTTGCTGCAACTTGAGACAATTCCTCCGGGGCGATGTTAAGGGGGTTCAGGCGGGTGCACGCGGGTACAAAAAGTCACCACCAGCACTGTCAGTGACACGTGTGGGCGGTCACTGCTTGCCATCCCACGGCTGACACCACCTGCAGCATCTGCGGGCGGTCCACAATTGCTGCTGGGTGCCACCGGCGCTGCCACCCCAGCCCTGTCTGCGGAAGCTCCGTGCTTACTGCTGCTGCACTCCTGCCACCGTGCTCCCACCGCTGCCAGTGCATGCTGGGGCATGCGTCATTTATGTATTGTTCCTTGTTCTATCATCTATCATCTGCCACCACTGAGAATGGTCCTGCTCCATCCTCTTTGTAACCCTGCTTCAGGTAGTTGAAGCTATTAAATCCCCTCTCGGTCTCCTCTTCTCTAGACTAAATAAGCTCAGTTCCCTCATCCTGTCCCCATAAGTCATGTGCCCCATCACAGTAAACATTTTTGTCTTCCTCTGCTGGACTCCCTCCAATTTGTTCACATCCTTTCTGTGGTGGGGGGCCCAAAACTGAAAACAGTACTCTAGACATGGCCTCACCAGTGCCAAACAGAGGGGAATAATCACTTCTCTTGACCTACTGGCAACACACCTACCAATGCAGCCCGGGATGCCATTAGCTTTCTTGGCAACAAGGACACACTGCTGGCTCATATTCAGCTTATTGTCCACCCAGGTCCTTTTCTGCAGAGCTGCTGCCCAGCCACTCAGCCCCCAGCCTGCACCAGTGCATGGGATTGTTCAGTCCTAAGTGCAGGACTTTGCACTTGTCCTTGTTAAGCCTCCTTAACAAGACTCCTTTTGGCCCAATCCTCCAATTTGTCTAGGTCACTCTGAATCCTAGCCCTACCCTCCAGCATATCTACTACTCCCCCCAACTTGGTCCAGTCTGGTTTGCATATTTGATGACCCTTGAAATTCTGTCCTCCTGCAACCACCACTGAAAAGAACTGGTTTCTTTCTTCGATCTGTCATGTTGGATGAATTAGGGGATTCCAATATCTTGCATTAGCTCTTCTTGTTCTGGATCCCAGATATGAAAATGGGACACGATAACTTTGTCTTCATTACAAACCTATTTCTCATCAGAAGAGGAATCATCATCCAAACATTTTCTATGCTTTTTCTTTGGACTGTTGATCCAGTAAGGAAATGGAGCCAAGGCGTAATGGGAACACAGGGACACATCTAATGTAAAATGCTAATGCATTCTCTCTCAGGGCTTCCTCTTACAAGACCCTGATCCTTTTTTAGCCATGTAAAACAATAATCAAACCTATTTTTTTTTTTTCCCAACAGAAGCAAGTGGTAGCTTCCAAAGATCTTAGTCCTACTCAGTTTGCATCATAATGTCACTCAAAGATAAATCCATTCTCCTGTCCATGGAGTTTTTTTAGAATATTTTTGCCCCTCCTTAGGAATAGATGCATATTACAGGACATCAGTTATTTATATAGGTAGAGCAACTTTTCTTTCTCCTTGGAGGCATTAGAGAAAACTTCTGCTTGTCTGGTCAAGGGTTTTGGTCTTAAACAGGGTGCTCACGCCACCCTGATGATATCCACTGAGACTAAATGTGGCAGTGTCTAGCTTTGAACCTTGCATTTTCTCTGACCTTTCTCTCCTATTCCTTTTTCCTTCTGTGAGGTGTTTCTGCCTCAATGCCCAGCACCCAGATGCCTTCACTGAACGCGCCTAAAAAATACGGAGTGAAAACCTTATTCTGTATTTCCTCTTCCATGTGCTACAGTTTGGATTCCAAAATCTGGACTGATTTTTATGAAAATGAATGGAAAATCTCTCCTCTTCTGTTTCTTAGGTCACCCCACTTCATGAGAGGAAACCCTGTTGTTATACTACCTGGAACGAGGAAAAGAAAGATGGCTACATCTGGTTTCTCCTGGTCTGAATGAGATTCAGGAGATGCCATTTATACAAGATGAAGAAATGTGGGCTAGATAGAATTACCAAGAGACAGATACATAATTGATTGAATAATCACAAGTAAATGGCAGAATGGCAGAAGGTCTTAAGTGCAATTCCACAGAGGTCTGCCCTGAGCCCCATGCTGTTTGAAATGTTGAGGAATGATTTGGATAAAGGAATAGGAAGTGTCCTGATAAAATCCACAAATGACACAACATGGGATGGATTTCAAATGTTGTGGAAGATAGGATTAAAATTCAAAGGGATCTTGATAAAATGGAGAAGAGTTGCTGATCGCAAAATGAAATTCAACAGAGACAAATGGAAGGTGCTGTACATAGCAAAGAAAAAACAAAGCGCCAATACACAATGGGAGCTAACTGGCCTAGGAGTAGCAAACAGAGAGCAATCTAGGGTTATGGTATATTCCAAAGCCAAAAGGAGTAAGTACTTTAATGATGCTGCAAAAAAAATTAAAAAAAGAAAAACATTTAAACAAGGATCACATTTGGACTGGATTAAAACAAGCATTGTATACAAGACATGAGAAATGATAGTACCACTCTACTCAGCAGGGGTTAGGCCTCAGCTAGAGTATTGTGTCCAGTTTTGTGACTCATATTTTAGGAAGGATGGAGAGAAACTGGAGAGACTCCAGAAGCAAATGCCAAAGATGATAAAGAGGTCAGAAAGTAAACTATATAAAGGTTGAAGGAACTAGCTATTTTTAGTTTATGCCCTGGTCTGGATCCAGCGTACAAGGAGCTCCATGGTCTGGATCTGGCCTGGGGCACAAGGTGAGTTTGACATCTCTGGATCAGATTATCCTGAGCTAACTCCCAGCTCGATGGCTCTGTGATTTTACATAGTACCAGTTAAACAGGAAACCACACAGTCTGTGAAGAAAACAAAGCAAAATGTAACAAAAAGAAATCCAAACTCTATACTCCTCTACCCAAACTCTATGCTTCTATAATTCTATACTTAAAATTCTTAATAGTAAAAAAAAGGTTGAAAATTGTTAAATAAAACCAAAGTTGTGAAGATTGTGTTTATTTAAAATAAGCTCTGCATTCTGAAAGTCTCTGCAATAAAGGACAATGCTAATATATTTTAACTAGCTAGCATATTTTTTAAGTACAAACCCATTAGATGATGAAATAAGCATTTTGATTTGAGCAGTACGAGCAAAAGGCTGGTTTTAAAGGACTACTGAGATACCAGCAAGGAGGAGCAGGGCACAAGGTGCAATCATTACTTCGCTAAGGAAAAGAATATGCTCGTGGTGTTAGAAGAATGTCATCATGCCACTGATAGGAACTAAAAGAGCCCCGTCTGCAAGAGCTAGTGCATTCAGACTACATCAACTTCACTATTTCCACTGGTATTTTAAGTACTAAAAGTACATGCACCTCACTAGGAGGACAAGCTTTAAGAAAAGTACTGATACCAAACCCAATTGGAACCACACAAATTCCTTGTTTTGTGTTCTCGTCCCCTACACGCTTTTTATTGGCAGTCTTCTTGTGGGATAGAAGCAAAAACTGGGTCGTGAGTTGCTCGATTTTGTGCTTGCATGAAATGAGCTGAATAAATCTGTACATGCTGCAAAAGCAGTAAAGGCTCTTTGCTTCCTAGGGGACCATTTTAACATGATTTTTAACAAATCCAGGAAGATTTAACCCATTAAAAAAAATCACAAAAGTGGTACTTACTGTGAGAAGTTACACATCAATGCAAAATACAACTAATATCTTAAAGCAGCAGCTAAAAATCCCTTCTCCCTGTCACATTTCCATGTGACTTTTTGTGTGTTTGAAAGAGCACTACAAAAGACAGTTTGTCAAGTCCAAATATTTTCATTCTGTAAATTAAATTTCCACTCTTACCTGGGCCTTTACAATATTCTCATGCACATGACACGAAAGGGGAAAGAAGTTAGTTAAAAATTTCTCTGGAGGCTCTTTTATTGTTTTAGCAAGGAATTTTCCTAACAGAAATGTGTGAAATTCTCATTCCTGTTCAGGTGCATGGGCAAGACATATCCGCAAGTTGGGTACAATGATATTATCCGTGGCGTCATGTCAACTTAAAATTTAAAACCCATCTACACTCAAACCCTGAGCTGGGAAACCTCCTCAACACTGCACGTCAAAAAAAGCCTGCAGGCTCGATCCTGAGCTGATGCTTAGTGCCACTGCTGCACTTATGTCAGCGGGCTCTGGTTGTGAACCTGCTTGCACAGATACATCGTAGAAAACACCCTATGGTCAACACATTGTGGCTGTCGCAGACAGGATGGAAATTAATTTTAGAACCGATCCCAGAGCTGTGCTTAAAACACTGCTTCATTTTCATTTCTTTAGAAGTGAGCCAAAACCGAAGAGGAGTTTCTGGGCTGTTTATAATAAAAGCATTGCCACCAAAGATAATGAATAATGCATTATTAAAAAAAAAAAAATTAGACTGATCCTTCCTTTTTTTTTGTGATTCAGCTAAAATACCTGGATTTAATGGTTAATTTATTCTGAATTCATAGGATTAATCTGTAGCATTTATTTGTACTACTACAAACCAGGATTTATTCATCCAGCTACAGACTGGGATTTATTTAGTTATCTGGGGTCAGTGAACATGTTACACAGTTTTATAAACTGATATCGAACAGGAAGAAACTGCATTAGAATGGAGCCTGAATAACAATAAGCCAAGGGCTCAGGTAAATATTTCTTGCTCCAGCTGTTATATACACATATTTTTTCACTGTCAAGGAACTGAAGCTTTTTTTTTTTTTTTTAATCTTTACTTTCTCTCCATTATTTTTTTAGCTTTCTAAACCCTTTGGCAGCTGCCATGATGACAACCGACTGCCAGCTAAAGGGGCAGGTGAGCAAACAGCAGGAGTGCTCTGTGTGGCTGAACTAAGCGCGTGATGGGGTTTCGTCCCACCGACAGGGATTCCCAAACGGCATTACAATGCGCTGCAACCTGAATTTTCATAGTCTGAACAGGATTGTAATGCTTTGCTTTTGGTTCTCCTTGTTTTTTCTCCTGGAAAATTTTACAGATTTGACAGTGACATCAAAGAGAGCCCAATTCTCATCTCACTGGTTTTATGGAGGCGTAAGCCACAGGCGTCAGGGGAGTTTGTCTTGTTTTTCACCAATTTAAGCAACAGGGGGATCAAGCTCAGCGGGAATGCTGGGAGTGCTTGTGTGAACACGGGGAGGCCGAGTTCACCTCCGAGTCAACAAAATGGTAATCGCCCCTTGGCTGCTCCGATCCAAAGCATCCTTTCATTGTCGAGTGGTAGTCAATTTTGTTTACATTGTTCATAAATCTGCTACCTACTGCAAAGTAAACTGATAAGAAAAGCAACATATAAAAACAACGCGGTATGTATCATTGCTCCAGTGTGACATCAGATCTGGTGCTGTGCGCTTTGGTCATGAGCGTGTTCGGTTCCTTTGTCAAGAGCCTTCAAAACAGGTTTGTGTGTGTGTGCATGTGCGTGCATGTGTAACACAGAGCTGGTCAAAACGTTTTTAGCCCGACAACTTGAAACAGTTGAAACTTGGGTTTGACAGCTTTCAGGTTATCACTGAAGAAAACTGAAACCCTAAAGATTTTTCTGTGATCCGTAACTGAAAGCCCCTCCGAAGGCATAGAAAAAGGAGATTTCATATGGAAATTGAACAAAATACCATTGAGAAAATGTTGATGCACATTTTTGGATCAGCTGTATTATTCCGATCGTTTACTATTGTGTGGTACTGTTTCAATTTTAGATAAATATAATAAGTCAGATTCCACGAAAAGGTTCACACTCGATGCCTGAGGTTCATTTAAAGAAAATTGGGTAAGGAACAAGTGAATGTATGCTGAAAGGCTATCCCCAGATCCCAGATGGGGTCTGCCTGGTTGGAGTGTAGCATCCCCTGTCAGAGCTCCCCATCGTCGGTACTCCAGCGGTAGGGGCATGGCTAGACGTGGGCTGGCAGACCCCAGCTTCAGTCCCCCTGGGGGGAAGAGGGGAGAGAGGGAGGAATAAACCCCCTCCCTGCCCCCTTTGTCTTAAGGGGCCATCTTGGCCAGCATCTGGTCATGCTCCCACTCCTGGAGTGGTGAAGAGGGAAGGATCTTGATAAAGACTGGTCTACCCTGGCCAGGCAGACCCCAGCTGGGTTCCTAAGGGTGGGGAGGGAGAGGGGAGGGTGTGAGGACTAAAACCCCTCCCAGCCCCCTTTGCCTCAGGGGGCCATACCAGGTGTAGTCTGGCCATGCCCCTGCCCCTGCTTGGCTAGACAGCAGAGGGGCAGGGCCAGCCCTGCTTTCTGGCGCAGACAGCACAACCCAGCCCAGGGCTAAAAAGCACGGTGGGGACACTGATGTAACTTAAACCCGGGAGGGGTCTGGAACACAAGTGCCATAAACCCGCTTGCCCTCAATCAGTTAAGTCTGCTGCTACTTTCAACCACGTTTATCTTAAAGCAGTTTTGACCATTTTGAAACTGGTTTATGTGCATTGAACTTCTGTCGTGTTATAGGTTTAAATCAGTTTCTGATCACTTAAACCAGTTTATGTGCAACTTCTGTTCCTAGCCCCAGTGTTCAGCTTGAATTCACCTGATCTCTGCAAGCTTTCTAATGTTTAGTACTCTGAGGATTAAACTCTCCTACAGGAACTGAAGAAGTGCAATTCCACCAGCTAGCATCCTGCCAAAGAGAAAAAATATTTTGAATAACACTATTGAAGACAAAGGGCTGTGGTTTGCCACACAGATGCAACTGCAAATTAACTTTGCTGTGGTCAATAGATTACATATGAATTTGCATCGGATTTGCTGTTGGCAGAGTCTGACAAATTCCAACACCGCCTGCAATGCTCATCAGAAAAAGAATCAGTTTCTGTTCAGGCAAGCCTATCCAAATGTAGGCATGATATATATATCAAAATATGCACGATCATGCATTAAGATGCCAAAAATGTCACATAACTAATAAAAACCTGTGAAGAAAGCAAAGCTGGAAAGGACAGCTTGCAATACTACTGGTGTTTTCCTCTCCCAAGGATTCCAGACTCTTTAAAAAGCACGTTCCAAAGTGTTCAGATTGGTCCTTGATGTGCTGCCCTTTAAGTAGTAATGGCAGGAATGGAATCCAGTATTCTCAAAGATGGCAGCTCTCAGCAAAAAAACCCTTTGCTGGCACCATGTCATCGTACTGCCTCTGCTCTTCAGATACCTGGCACTTTGCATGGTCTTTACATTTGTCCAAGGCGAGTGTGAAACGGTAGCCAAAATCTCCTGGTCTAATTTAAATTTATGTTCACTTGCGGTTAATCTGACTGGTGCTCATACCTACCTCCAACCAATAGTTGCACCATATTGTAACAAACCCTGAGATGCCCTGATGCGCAGAGCAACATGACTTGCATGTTCAAGACTCTGTGTCACAGGGTGAACAAAATATAGTGTCTGGGGGACAATGAAAGAGCAGGACATAAGACCTTGACTGACAAGATAGATTTGTATTACAATTTGCCAACTAGTGAGCTTCAGGTGTTCTAGACTTGTTATACTACTCATGAGAACTGAGGGATAGATAAAAATTGCACTCCCCAATATTTACTGAGCAAGACAGCGTACCTATTAAGTTTGGAGAGCGCTGTGGATGTAACGCACAAAGTAAATATAACCAGAGCATGGGATCCTGCAAACACAGTGTTTTAGACAACAGATCTTTCTCTGGCATCTCCAGTGGAGTGCAGAGATCACTTGACTAGTGTTAGTGGAAGGAAAGGTAAATTTGCACCCTATAGACTAACCAAAGTTGATAAATATATAGATAGAAATAGCAAAAGCTTTGATGAGCTGAAGCTTGGAAAAGCATATTGTTATGGAAGCATATTTGTGAGATACGGACCAGGAATAGCCGACTTCCACATTGCCCTGATATCCAGGGAGGGGTCAGAGTTGGAAGGAAGGAGACCTAGCCAGAGCTCTGTTGTTTTCTATTGATCACCAAACCCACTGTAGCTTAGAGGTGCTCTGAGGCTTTTCTAAACTATGCTGAGGCTGGGACCAGTGTGGAAAAGACATTAAAATGGGGTGGTTGTAAACCTCCCTCAATTGTGTCCATGGGTGGATCCAGTGGGGTAAGCGGGGTATGTTGTGAGCAGCCACTGGAGTTGCAAAGGTGGCTACACCCCCACTTCCAGCCTCCCCCTCAACCAGGATGGGCAAACTATGCTATGGGAGAAGCAGTCAGGGACTTCAAGTCCTTGAATCCCACTGCTCTTGGCACCCCGCCTTCCCTCCATGCTCAGCAGCATGCCCCCTCTCTTCTCATTACATATCCTCTCCACAATGCTGCTGCTATCCCCACTGTGTCCCTGGATGACTCCAGGGCACAGGGAGCTCCAGAGGGGCTCCTGCCTTACTCTAGTCAGGCTCAGCTCAGGACAGCAGCAACGGAGAATGGCTTAACTCTCCCCACACCTTCTTCCAAGCAAGCAAGAAACATCTGAGGAGTTGGGCAGGGAGAAGGAGCCCCTCTACTGCTGGTGCCCCCAACTGAGTCTGGCTCCCAGTGAGGCCCAGTTGGAGTGGGACAAAAGAGGCCCTGGAGCTCCCCTCAGCCCCTGCCAGGGGTGGAGGTGAATAGGATGCAGGAAGGGAGGGAAGGGCACATATTGCTGAGCATGGAAGGGAAATCTTACCTGCTCTGAGGACTTAAAAATTAGTCCCCAGCTGCTACTCTCATGGTGTGGTCCAAAAGGGTGGTGTGACCATATCATACCACTGTACCCCATCTGGATTTGCCCTTTCTTCCCTAACCTGTCTCAGCCACAACTGAGAACTGAGCCCAACAGCTCTTTTTTCAAAATTATTTTTAAAAATCCTTTTCATTTCCTCTAATCTAATTGTGAGAAACCTGTTACTTCAGCATATAAACCTGTAGATAAGTCAATTAAAAACCTCCTAGCCTGACATGACTGAAATAAAAAAAAAAATATTCTATCCAAGTAGAGAACAATTTGTGAAGATTTGTGTAACAAAGGGTTTTTTCCCCCTCTGCTTTTGCCTGCTGGTATAAAGGCCATTTTCAAATTAACCAAGATAATCATCTTCCTGTAATAAGCACTGATAGCATGGCTGGTGCTATCAAGCAATTTTCCTCTTTAACGAGCACAAATCTTCAGTCCACCATAACAAGGGGGATAGAGTATAATTAACTGGTCTAATTTTTGAAGAACATTTCAATTTAACAATGAAGCCTTACCTCTCCCTTCTGAGGGATCTGTCATTTATGTCACAAAAACAGACTCTCAAAGATGAACAAAGTAACAGTAAATAAGGTTCTGATGAGACCTTGCTTTTTCCCCCCAAGAAATAATTCTGAAAATTATAGCAAGTGGGAGAGAATGCTGCCCCCTGTGTGTTGTTCTGTGTCCCATCTCCCCCCCCCCACACTTCCATCTATAATATTATAGCTTCAAACTAATTTTCCGCAGCAAAGGAAATACTTCAGGTCTTCCACCCAGCATCATCAATGGAATATAGGGATTTGTAAAATTAGCTTCATAGCAATCTGTGAGTTAGGCATTGTTCTCATTATACAGATGGACAAACCCAGGCAGTCAGAAAGTAAAGCTAGAGCTTTTGATGGAGCTGAAAGAGTTAAAATCCATGTGAATTCAACACCTAGCTTTTTAGGCTCCTTTGAAGAATACCAGTTCAACGACTAAGTCAGAACAGGAACTTAGGTGCCTAAAGATGCTGCAGTGGTTGATCTTCAAGTGCCTGATCTTTGCAATTGGATCCAGTGCCTTAGTTTGTTTCCTAGACTTCCTGTACAGGACATAAAGGGATTCAGGTATGTAATGGGAGCCAGGCACCACAACTGCTGCCACCATCCTTTAGTAAATAGCCTTTGAAGAGAATGTGTAGACAGCATTTGGAGCAGACACTGGAACTGAAGGGCCCTTCAATCCCAGGGGAGTGCTCTGCTCCTGGGAATTCACTTTACATGTCCCCCTCTTTCACTAAAAATCTTGATTTCCTTTCTATCCAGTGGTCCAGCTTTCACAGAAGGGATGAAGGATACCCTCCGACCTGAGCAAGATTTGGATTCAAGCCCTCTCAGTTGAACCTCACACCAAGGAATCTTGCTTCTTTGGGAAAGTGCCTTAACGACTTGGTTATTAGGGAAAAGGTAGGGGGGTCATCCTCCTTGTTTTCTGTGACTTGGATATGTTAAACTCAAGATGAAGATGGGTTACAAAAGTAGACAGACTAACAGCTTTTCAGGGACTCAAGCAAGGTAGAATAAGATGAAACTTGGATGCCTAAAAACCACCAATGTACTGCCTAGCTGTTTACGAGGCAGAAAAAGATCCAGATCAGGACCTTTCCTCACAAATTTTTATCTTTGGAAGTGTATTGTATCACCCTAATGTTACTGTAACATTACATTATACTTGTCTAATCATTATGATTTCCTTCTGCATTCATTTTAATAATGAATGAATATATCCTCGGCTGAATGGAATCTGTAATTTTACAGGGTTTCCCTTGTGAATTAGTATCAATTACTGCAAAATATAAGGATTTTGCACTTTCTTTTGACTTTTTATGGCATCTCACTTAATTGTATTCCATATAAAAACATAAAAGTTGGGAGAGACATACGAGAAATTGTCTCCTTGTATCGTCTGCTGTGGTTCTAGCAATCACCGAAGAATATGGGTATCAAAATTATATCAAGAGTTGTTGCAGGTCATAGTACTTATTATCTTTGATACTATCTGTCGTTAAAAAGCAGTTCAGACACCATATGTATTGTGTAGGCATTGTTTTTTATGCCCTTAAGATTTGCATAGTGTTCTATAACTATGATAGCTAAACATCTTAGTTGCTGAAATGCAACTACCTGGACTGTTGAACATAGCTTCCATTTAAAAAAAAAAATGCAACAATTTTATGGTACCTTTTAAGAAAGGAAGTAAAGAAAACCTTAACTAATCAAAACTGAGTGGGAATTGAAGAAGGCAGAATGTATTTATCCAAATGCACTTGAGCCTGGACAGTAGAGCTAGCACTAGTCATTCTTGTAAAAAGTGCCATTCATTCAGTAAGACACCCAACAGTTCAGGACCACAATTTGAGCTCTGATCCAATAGATTGAATTAACCTATTATTGTGTATTACCTCAGTCCATTATCAGCAAAGTGCTGGGTTTTTCTGTGTGTGTGTGGTTTTATTATAAATGTATAACCAGTATTACAGATTCAGGCAAACTCCTTACTAATGAATAAGGGAATACAAATATGCAAACTATGCCGAACAGGCAAAACTATGCCTAAATGCAATGCATGTCAAAGATCGAGGTCTGCAAATTGAGTTTGTTTGGTGGCCAAACAGCAGCAGCAACATTAACAATGAAAACAAGTAAACTCACGACAATTAGTTTTTGTTTTCCGCACCAACTCACCTAAAAAAATTCAATGTGTGGGTTGAATGAACTGAATGAATGAAATATATATATTGCTTATATATATGGTTTTTTAATATTTAAATTTAGATAAACTTATAGACTCAAAATGTCACTTCATGTGAAAAAGTTAAACATTCTGACTTTGTTTTCCTTTTCGAAACTATGCAGCAAATCAGCACCATTTTGAAAATGCGCATGGTTGGCCTAAAACTGGTTGAATGCACTTTATACATGAAAAAGTTCACCAGTCTCTAGTTTAAAATGTTCACGCCATATACCAAATTCATTTTAACACCTAATTGCCTTGGCTTTATTGTCATAAATCAAACCATTAACAATTTGATGTGTTTTAGTGATTTAACATTCACTATTCACATGTGTTTTTTGAGAGTTTAGGTGAAGACTGTTTTTCTGTGCAACTCTGTTGGATTCACTTTGTAGGGACTGCCTTTGGATTAGCCCACCTGATCCCAATGCAAATAATATTGCTGCCTCCATTTGCCACCCACACGCTTTTTCTTTATAATCTTTTTTGATTCTCTTGATGTTGCTAACACCTTTCTATGAGCTGTCTCATATTTGAACAGAAGGTTTTTCTCACTGCAAATTTCTACATATCTTCCTTTAAACTTACATTTTGCTCTGCTGTCCTGGCATATTTCATAGTCGCATACTACTGGTCACAAGTATATTTATCAAGCAATTACCATCAATTACCTGAAATGCTGAGCTTTTCAGACATTTTATAAACTCTTTGTTATTATCATGATAAAATGCACATCACTATGCTGCTCAGTAACACTTAGCAAAATAGGTGAAGCCATGTAGCCATTTTGCCCAGCTCTACATCTCATCTTGCACAGCACAGGCTATGCATGAAAGAATCATTTGAAGATAACAACATAAAAAAAAAATACAAGTGGGAAAAAAGCAGCCCATGTGAAGGGCAGCGGACCAATACAATGACCATTCTGAGCATTTTCATCATGTGCAGTGCTCTACTAATTTTATTGCACAAGTGGAACTTTGTTTCAAAGAAGAAAGCTTGCTTGAAGTTCTCACAAGAAGCTCAGGATAGGGGATGATTACCATGAATTATTATTAAACATGATGGGAAATGAATACCTGTCCATCCCTTAAGATGATACCTACCTCCCACTAGTTCCTCCCTGCCTGAAGGTGTGTGCCCCTTAAATAAAATGTTGACTGAATGCATGCTTTAAGAAGATGACTTTTCAGAGTTTAGATTCAGCCTGACTTATATTACTTAAATCCGGAAATTGCAAAGAGTGAAAATGCATAGATGATTAAGCTAAAGGAGAAATTAGACCTTCTGGACAGTTCTAATCAAGGCTAGCTCTGACAGGTGACAAGGGATAATCTATGGTGACAACCACGGATTTAAAGTCTAGGAAACGAGAACTATTGGCACAGAGATCAACAAATTAAAAAGAGAACAGAAGCTTCTGCTAAAAGAGATGAAGCTATTCAAATCAATGGGAACTGTGTACTTACTTATTTTTAAACCATAAGGCAGATAGCCCTGATTACGTATAGTTATACAGGTAGTGACCCCTATAGTAGATGGGAATGTTGACACACTACTTAGTTGATATCTAGTTAGACTGAGCATATTGCACACAACCTTTAAGGACCACAACCTCTGATATGACCAGGGATCCTGGTTTTCTCTGATTTAAAAAAGTTCCCAATTTTGAGTTAAAAAAGTAACCCCAAATCCACACTTCTTTGTGATTCAAATGAAATACCACTAATATATGTATCGATAAGTAACCCCAAATCCACATTTTGCTGTGTTTTAAATGAAATACCACTATGGTAGATAGATAGATAGGATATAATATCCTATCCTATCTATAAGTGGTGTTTCCTTTAAATCACAGAAAAATGTGTTAACCAAAAATTGAGGATTTGTTTTTTAATCAGAGAAAACCAGGATTCCTGGATATGACCAAATTGTACCAAGCAGAAGTCAGATACTCATGTCAAAGCAGCTTACAACACTTTTGTGTACTTCCATGATCCCAGGCCTGTCTGGGCAGGCAATTTCCTAATGGGAAAGTCACTCAAAAGCATCACTAATTATAAAAAAGAATGAAAAGTATCAGAGCTGAAAAAAATGCAGCCAAGGGCTGGCATAACATTAAGGTCTCTGGCCACATCCCCTTTCTCCACCAGTGTCCTATTGGTATTATATGTTGGCAGCAGGAACGATGTTTGGACCACAGAGCACCTGTGTCAGCCCTGCAGTACTGCAGTCTCAGCCTTTCACTGGGCTTACTCTGTTGACTTTACAGCCAGCCTCCTCTCCTTTACACCCATCCTCACGACAATAGTCGAGTCCAATGTTCTGCTCTCCAGAGATGTGTAGGATAAATAGGAGAGTGATGTTAAGAGGCAAGCTGCAGCACGAGGATCTGAGAGGACAATTTGGATCTTCAATTCAACATTCTGCAGCACAGGTCTATTGTAAACAGGTACAGAAAGCAAAATGACAGCAGTAATAATCGCTGGCAATTAATTGTGATACTTCTTCAAACTGCTGTGCAAAAAAACAACTGGGCCACCAGCCCTTTTGTAGGGATGCTTAGAAAAAGGGGAAAAAAATTGTTCTAAATTTATTACAAACTTTCCTATTGGGTTGCCGATGGAAGAAGGAGAATTTCTGAGCACAACATCCACTATTCCTTTATATTTCTCTCACAAAAGCTCTCTATAAATCATCTCAATAAAGATTAAACAACTCCCTCTTGTAAGATTTAGATTTCTATGACTTTATACACAAGAACACAGGCAAGTTTTTCAAATCAATATTACAACAACAAAAATGCCATAATTACAATATGGGATACAGAGAAGAGCACATAGGAGCTTGTTTTATTTATTATACTTGGGAAGAAAAGGGCAAGCAGGAACAATGAAAAGAATAACAAAATCCATGGTGGGAAAGCTAGAGAATGGGTATGGCAAGCAAAAATATAGATTTCCATCCCCTTTCTTAAACAATTATGATGAACCATACTCTTATTATATAATTGCATAAGTTGTTTTCTTCTCTTCCAATACAGAACAAACACAGAGTAAAGAGGCCAAGTTAAAATATTTAAAAACAGTTTTAAGCAAGTAAACTGCCCATGAAGCTGTCTCAAGTAGAGAAAGAGAAACATATTATTATGAATCAATACAGCAGAGCAGTTAAGCACATACCTAACTGAGTCCCATATTACTACTCATGGGATTAAGTACATACATAAAGTGTTTTGCAGGTTTGGCAGCTACATCATTCATAAATATTCATGAAGACCCCGCAAATTCTACTTGGGAACCCTTGATATAATTTTTTTGGTAAGATATCATATAGATCTGCCTATTAGATGACTATCATGTTTTCTGGTACCTGGGTGTTTTTACACATCTGCAGAAACAGGAGAAATTGGCCATAGACATCTTTCCCTTCTCAATGCTTTTTGCAACTTTCTCTTAAGGCTAAGATAAATGTGCATCGCAAGAGTAGACATGTGAAAGGTTTTTTTAGGGCCTCGAGCTGAGTTGAATAAGACTGTCCCAAGTACACCTGGGGTCTAATAGGTAAATAAGCATCATAGAATCACAGAATCATAGAAGTCGGGTCGGAAGGCACCTTGTAGATCTTCAAGTCCGACCCCCTGCCTGGGCAGGAGAAAAACTGGGCTCAAATGACTCCAGCCAGGTAGGCATCAAGCCTCCTCTTAAAGACCTCCGGGATAGGAGCCAGCACCACTTCTCTTGGAAGTTGGTTCCAGAT
>NW_017728948.1:6517732-6541511 GCF_001723895.1 Crocodylus porosus | reverse complement strand
ATCCTGTTTTTGTTAGCCCACCCCTGTAACCTATCCAGGTCTTGCTGCAGTCTTTCCCTCCCTACTAGCGTGCTCACCTCACCCCAAATTTTACTATCATCAGCAAATTTAAACAGGGTGCTTTTCACCCTGTCATCCAAATCATTGATAAAGAAATTGAACAGTGCAGGCCCAAGGACCGAGCCCTGGCGGACTCCGCTGCCCACTTCCCCCCAGGTCGAATATAACCAGTCCACTACCACCCTCTGAGTATGACCCTTCAGCCAATCTGAAATCCATCTGACTGTGTAGGCATCAATGCCACAGTTGCCTAGTTTTTGAATGAGGATGGGTGGGAGATGGTGTCAAAGGCCTTGCTAAAGTCCAGAAAGGCTACGTCCACAGCGACACCTGCATCCAATGCTTTTGTGACCTGATCATAAGAGGCAATCAGGTTGGTTTGACATGACCTGCCCCTAATGAAACTGTGCTGGTTGCCCTAGAGCATCATTCCTGAAGCCAGCCCATCACAGATGTGCTCCTTGATGATCTTCTCAAAGAGTTTCCCTAGGATTGAGGTAAGACTGATGGGCCTATAGTTCCTGGGTCCTCTCTCCTCCCTTTTTTTAAAGATGAGGACCATGTTGGCTATCTTCCAATCATCTAGCACCTGGCCCAAGCATCACGAGCGCTTGTAAAGTTGTGCCAAGGGCCCTGCAATAACCCCTGCTAGCTCCCTCAACACCCTGGGGTTGAGAGCATCTGGACCCGCTGATTTGAACATGTCCAGCCCCTCCAGAAGCTCTCTAACCCAATCCTCCCCAATTTGAGGTCCGGAGGCATTCCCCTCGAGTCCGTCTTGCATCACAGTGGGGAAGTCCCAGTCCCTGCCCAAGAAAATGGAGGTGAAGTATTGGTTAAAGAGGTCTGCTTTCTCCTCTGGTGCAACCACCAGATTGCCCAGCGTATCTTGCAGGAGCCCCACATTTGCCGGTGCCTTCTTCATCCTCCCTATGTATTTGAAAAAAGGACTTTTTATTATCTTTGATCTTGGATGCTAGTTCTAGCTCTGTGTCCACCTTAGCTTTCCTGACAGCCCCCCTACAGGCCCGAGCAGAGGAGGTATACTCCTTCTTGGAGATAGCACCCCCCCTTCCACCTGGCATACGCCGCCTTTTTGACAATCAGGCATTCCCGGACACCCTTGGTGAGCCAGGGGGGCTTTTGGGCACTCTTGCCCCACTTGCTTCTTGTTGGGATGGTCATCCCTTGGGCCCTGAGTACCATCTCCTTAAGGAATGACCACTCATCTTGGACACTGAGTTTCTCTGTCTTGAAGAACCCCAGTGCCTCTCCCACTAATCTCCTCAACTCGAAGTTGGCCCTCTTGAAGTCTAGGGCTACTTCCTTGCTGCAGGCCCTTGACACCCTGTGCTGGATGCTGAATTCCAGCAAACGATGATCACTATCACCCAGGTGGTCAAGGACCTGGAGGCCCCTTACTAGGTTGTCTCCTGTGGCCAGGACATATAAGTTATATGTCCCCTTTCTTAAACAAACCCAGAGGATGTGGGCCAATGTGTGCAAGACATTTTTGTTTTATCCTTTCTCTCTCTGTGTTGTGTTAGTATGGATGGATGAATTATACTTTGTTTGGAAGAGACTCTATAAAGTCATTACAGCTTTTTCTTAAGAATGCATGGGCACCCAACAGGTGTTTTGCAAGTATTAAGAGCAGTTGAAAGTACAGTAAAAAAAAAAAATAATAAAGTACTGTAATCTGGTGACCCAGTATAAAAGCAGTGTGATTCAAAGTAGTCCAGTATCCAAGAAAAAAAGGCAGTCTCTGCGCCTGTCACTTGGAATGGTATCAGGGACTGAGTGCGAGGTCAAAGGTATAGCTAACCCCGGACCCGTGACAATTAGGCCCTTGTAAATCAGTTGGATTATGCATGAGGCTCAAGTTACAAAAAGTGCTTGCAGCATCTGTCCTTAAACTCTAGGCACTGCTAAGCTGATTTAGAGTTTAGTAGGAATTAGATTCTTTAAGAGGCCTGTCTCATCGTCAACAAAAAAAAAGGAAAGACAGAAAAAAAATTGGGTTATTTTTTCCCCACTCCCTGCTTTAAGGTAAAATATAGCATAAGTAGGAGAAAAAATCATGGAATAGGAAAACAAAAAAAGGAAAAAATAAAGATCATAAAATAACATTTGTCTATTATTTGGCATAATTTCGGCAAGATTTCTTTGACTGATTTCCTGAAGCACCCAGTTTCCTTTCAGAAAACAGAGGGGTACAATTTCACAAACATTACCAAGTGTAGTGGTTAGTAACCTGAACCATTCCCTTTGCCACCCCACTCCTAGAAAAGGAAGGGCCTAGGTTTTCAGTGCAGTTCATGGCTTTCACCCTTATTGTCTTCATTAAAGTCAATGGAAATAATTTTCATTCCCATGTAACTGTTCTGAAAAACGACCCCATTATTAAGTGTAATTATGGGCTCATGAACTCTTTGGCTTGATCTACAGGGCAAATAATTCTTGAAAATATATTTGGTTTTATGAATAATAATTACAGTTTGAAATTTAAATACTTAATGTCTAGTAAGCCAGGTCATTCTCTGTCCCATCTGCTGTGTAGCATTATGTGCCAAGATAGCTTTCAATGCATAAGGAAGAATGAGAAGCATTTTGACAAGTACAGTATTCTTTTGAATGAGTCTTCAAGAGCAATAAAGAACAGCACTGACCAGAAGCAATGGCTGGCTACAGGATGTCATATATATATTTAGTTTGAAGGAGAGAACAAGAACGAGTTATTCCCTTCTAAGCATTTAATTAGGATGCTCTTTAAAGGAGCAGGGCCCTGCTCCTTTAAAGAGCTGAAACTGCTAGGGGAAGAGCCCTAGCATTTAGTTGAAAGTCCCAGCTGCTGGTTACCAGGACAGCCAGAATGAACTAGTGGCCCACACCTGCCAGTGGTCAGCTGACCAGAAGGGGCAGGGCCTGGCTCACATATAAAACCCAGGGCTGAGGCCAGGAAGGCAGTTCCCTGCCAGCAGCCAAGGGGGAAGGAGCTCTCCCAGAGAAAGCAAAGATGAGCGGCCTGACTGCAGGTGCAACTTCTGGTACTGTTGAGGGATGGAGTACCCCGGTGTGGCTCGAATGATGTTATAGCTGGGCAGCTTGAATTTATGTTATAGCCCAGAGGCTTGTGTTTTGTTTGTTGTTATATAGGACTGGTGGTTTGGGTGAGGCTATTAAGGGAAGGAGGAGGCCTCATTGGGGGCCCACAGCAGCATGGAGACCCCGACGCCAAAGAGGGAGTGGCAGTTGGGGTGCACCGACCCCGGTGCCAGAGAGGCGCAGAGCAAGACGGGGCTGCAGAGAGCCCAGGGAGGACAAGGGGGCCAAATTACAACAAGGTCTAGACTGGACAACTTTGATACCATCTGCAAGGCTTGGGGCATAGTAAAGGGATGGTTGGAGCCACGCATCACCCATAAGGCTAGGGTGCCCCAAAACACCCATGGTGACATCTATTTTGGAGTGGGATACACCAGAGCTCTAGAAACCCATGGGGTCCAGAGAATCAATCAAGAACGTGTCCAAGAGGACTTAAAGGCAGCCTTCCTATTAATCATTCCATCAAAGACGTGGAGGGCAAGAATAGCGGGTGTCAACTGGGCCAACTTGGCATGGTAAGGGGAGCCTTGGGGAGATCGTGGCCATTCTTCAGGACCCCATCCCATGACAGATGGTTTAACTAGGAATGATCCTCCTGTGACCAGAGGGTTGGTTTAGATGGCCTCTGAGGTCCCTTCCATGCCTGCTTCCCTATAAATCTGTAATTCTCTTCTGGACACGTGGAACAGATTTTCAGCTGGTGTGGCTGTCGGTTCTCACCAGTTGCAGTTCTTCATACTCTTGAGTTTCCTGTAGAGACTGCACATCATAGAATATCTCCTGACCTTATCACGTCTATTATAAGGTGTAGGTTCTTACTAAAAAAAAAAAGGGGGGGTATGCATTCTCAGCAGAAGGTTATTGCAGACACATTATCTCTTGAATGCAGAAAAGCTGGAGACACTGAAAAAGCAAAATTAAATCTCTGACACCTGCAGGTTAGATGGCACAAGCTGAGAAAGACAAGATTGCTGAGCTGTTGTGAGGAAAAGCAGAAAATCTAACCCAGGACATAGCAGAGTCTGTATGGAAGAAACCCTTCACCAGGGGGATACTGAACTGAATCATGTCATCCTGTGTAGAAATGTTTAAAGCCAATTAAAACCACTTATCATCTCCCTTTGCATGTTTTATTACATTTGGCTATATAATTGCAAAATGTGGGGTAGGGTGGGGTGGGGTGGGAACAACAGACTGAGCAACGTAACCAGCTGCTAACTGGCTCAACCTCTTCGCAAACAGCTAAATATAAGCTGAAGCCCTTCAAATATAGAGAAAAAAGGTTAATCTTTAATAAAATGACCAGAGCACCAAAATCCAGCTAATAAATCCTTAGTAATGAAGCAATGTATCACAGCACAGGAGCTAGAGCACTGACCAAGTGGTCAGGAGAGCTGGGTTGGTCTCTGAGCTCTGCTACTGGCCTCCTACTTGGCCTTCAGCAGCAAGTCACTTCGTCTCATTGTATCTAATTTTTCCTATCTGTAAAATGGGGATAAAGCTTCTGGCCTTTTCTGTAAAACATTTTGAGACGTACTGCAGAGAGCCAGGGGATATTATGAAGGAGAATACATTGGAATTCATGGTACATGGGGCAACCATCATTGTCCAAATACTCAATTTTTCTGACCAATGTAACTCTACTAACTTCAGTCATGGTAGAAATCATAGGCTTATTCCTCAGCTGGTGCAAACTGACAGGCCTCCACTAAAAGCCAAAAGATCTATGGCTATTTATACTGGCTAAGGATCAGGGCATACATCTATCTGTGGCATGTGCAATGCCAAACATGCTGTTGGTGTTCAAAAGTACTAAATTAGTAGTAGCAGTGAAAGCAATGTACTTGCGTTGAAGTTCTTGGAAATAGGTAACCTTTAAAAGAGAAATTAGTTAAATTTATCCAAAAAATTACCGGGAGGGTTATTGTATATTCTATTCTGAGCATGATGTATATAAACAGTGAAGAATTCTGCCAATGGTTGCTAAATTTGTGTTTTTATAGAATACTTCATAAATACTTTTCTATATTTTCAATGATTCGATAATATTCAATAATGGATATACTTGTATATGGATATAGTTTTATATATTAAAAAAAAAAAATCAGCAGATTGAAGAATGGGAAAGGGGATGGAAAACTCCATGGGCAGAACTCAAAATATTCTATCAAGAAAAGTTAAAGTTAAAGCTGATGGAGTTTTGGTCACAGTCAGGAACATTTCTAGTAGGTTTATTTTTTTTTTTCTTGGTTAGGTTTTTTGTTTTGTTTTGGGGTGGGGTTTGGAAAAGAAGAGCAGAAAGATAGAGGCAATACAAAATTTAAGGGCATGAAAAGTATTTGCACATTGCATTCCAGCCTCTCCTATCGCTTTTGGCTTTTTGCCATCTCATTCCCTATATGTCTTTTCATCTGGCAAAGCTGCTATCAGGAATGATAGTGACTTTCTGAGATGAAAATAGATGGTGTGTCTCAGAAAGCAATGGGATGGTAGTTTCCCTCTAATCCAGAAGAAGATAGCAGGAGCTAGGTAGAGCAAGAGGCAGACTTTACCCGTTGGCAAAACTATGAATTCAGAGAGCGTACAATTCGTCTTGGAAGACTTATTTTGATCATGTTTTAATTGAATACAGAGTGTGTAAGAAATGGAAGAACTGACCCATGCTGTGATCAATTGAAGGATCAGATGCAATTAATTAATGATTCCTGGCATTAATATGTGCATCTATTAGGCTGTGCAAATCAGGTGTCACAACTAAGTTTTATTAACAGTTTTCATATATGTAACATCTTTCATGTGAGGAAGCCTGTGGTTTATAAATGTTATTTAAGCTTCTAACATTTCTACAGGATGGATGGGTTGTTGGCATTACAGTTTCACAAATATGAAAACTAAGGAAGAGAAAGAATTACAAGGTTACACTTGGGCTAGTGGGAAGTGCTGAAAATTGGGCTTTCCAGTTTCTCAGTGCCAACGTCCTGTCCATCGATAATACTCCTTCTTTCTAATTCTTCTAGTTCACTACAAATAAGTAGTTTTGCTCTATAACATTACCCCTTTATCACTACTTCCCATTTCCATCTTTCTTATGTAGACTATGGAGATATGCAATATTATAGTCTTCTCTTCTGTTTGTACTTGAATACGTGGTTTTATCGGTTAGCCAGTTAGTATTAAGAGCATATGGTGATTTTTGGTTTCAGTACTCTGAAAGTTAGCAGATCATTAAATCATCGGCACTGTAATTCAGTTTGAAATGCAATATCATAGAGATCCCCAAGTCATCTCCATTTCCATCTCCCATAAGTACATTGTGCTAAGTGACAGAAATGATCATATTAGATCATCAGCCCAAAGGAAAGTTATCATTTGATATTTGCACCCTTCTCCCTTTTTTCCATATCATGTTCCCCCAAAGAAGCACTTCCTTAATATACTTTTCTCAAATTAATATACTTTTCTCAATGTCGTCTTTCATTACGGAGCATCTCCAGGCAGTGAATGCCTTGTATTGTTACTCCCCTTCCCCTCCTTTTCGCTCCTCTCCTCTTCCCCTCCTTTTCTTTTCTCTCCCCTCCCCTCTCCTCTCCTGCATTTAAAACAATTGTTTTTCATTTATAGATATATAAAGAACCCATTCAGATAGCACCTTTGCTTGAATGTCTGAAAAATCAAGCATCTCCCTTGCTCACAGACAAAACTAAACTCCAGCACACCTTTCAGTACCTGCTTGAATTGTAAACAGCAGGATTGATATACTGCTCTGCTTATCTGCGAAGGGAAAGGATTTTCGCTCCTCAGTACATAGATACAAACATAAATAATCATAGACACATGTTATCGAAAACTCTGGAAAAAAAGTAACCGCAAAAAAACTAAGGGCACAAGTGTGGAGAGATGCTTGAGAAAGGGGCACACTTTATAAAGCCCTGTAATGTGATATGCCAGGAAAAAATGGGCAAAAAATTTGGGATCTTTCCTTGTGATAATAAGAAAGATAATAATCCCGTCTTAAGGCAACGGCCTCATTTTTGTCCATGGCATATTGATAATGACTTGGGGGACTTCCCATTCTTGTGAGTCACCAATCATCAGTTAAAAATCAGGGGTGGACACATCTTTCATGATGAATGGCTTGTGATTGAGTGAGATATGGACATTGGCACATCTCGACTCTTCCTGGCTTCTAAAGCAAGTACTTCAAAACATAAATATAGCTGTTTTAAAGGAACTGCTCTCGGTCGGATTTCTTTTCCTAAACTTCTGAAGTCTTAGAGCCACTTCAGGATCAGCGAAACAATTTGACTTAGCGTTTATAACCACTCTACCGTGACACTGCACTTAGGGTTGAGAAGGCACTTTCATTCGAAAACCTTTTTCTCAGCAGCTTATAACTTAACTCTCAAACAGTCGCCCTTGGGCTGAAATTTCTCATGCTTGGTGTTAGCCTGTGGGCGAATCTTTCTGGAACTTTGAAGAAAATCCATTCATTTTTTTTAATTATCTGAGCATGACAAATCCAATAATATTTCATACTAAAACTGAACAACTTGTTTTTTTGCACTGCAGTATCTGACAAAAGGGCTTCATATTGAAACCTGATACTTATCGGGCACTATACTGTTACCCTAAACAGACAATCCTACTCCACCTCTTACCTGAGCAAGTGGACTTGGGTGGCAACATTTGATTCTATTCTACCCCACTTTAGTTCCTGAAAAAGTGTTAATATAGTAGGTGTGTGGGTCCTCCTCCTCCACTGCTGCTTTTTTGCAATTTAAAACCTAAGGGTCAGTGGCAACATGTTACACAAGTATTCACTGATTTTTTAGAGACTTCCACAGTGTGGAAGAACATTTCATTTAGGTGCCTTACTCCACTTTGGCCCTCAATAAGTGGGATAGAACCTGGCTTTAAGTGTCTAAGGAAATGTACTTTTGAAATAAAACAATGAACTACATTTGCAAAGACCAGAAAACATTGGTGGAAGTAAGCAGGACTGGCAAGCCACCAACTGACCGGTCAATTGAGTACATATTTTTTGGCCACTCAAAGATTATAGCTATTTTATAGGGAGTTAATATATATATATTTTTTGCAGTTCTCTCAACAGAAAATATTTTTTATTGTTTTTTTGATATATTTAATGTAAAAATCGTGGGTTTTTTCTGTGTAATATTTGACTGTATTGGCCATTTTTTGACTGATATTTGACCAACCAATTGGCTGAACTTTATTGACTGGTCAAATACCCAACCCTAGTAGTAAGTCAAATGTTTTACTTATTATTTCCTAGGAGATCGGGGTTGTGAGTTTGAACTGACTGCTCTATCTGTATTTACAGGTACAGTCTGGATAACAGCAGAATGAATTTTCCCACAGTGTCTCCCATTAATAATTTGAAACTCTGGAAATGTCCTCTAGAGGCAAGAGGCTATATCTGTCTCATTATCCATTCAGTTCCAGACCTCTCTGCTGTGAGTAAAGGAAGAGGCCAATTAGAGAATAATGAATCTTACATGTGAATCCAAGTAGTTGGTTGGTGTGTTCTTATAGCTGTGATAATTCAGGAAATATATGAGAAGCAAGGCTTTTTTAGTGAGGTTTTTAATGGACCGACTCTATAGTTGAGAGGTGTTCAAAAGGCCCTCACTTTGTGCCCAAAAGCTTATCTGACATCTCTCCTAACTATACAGTTGGCACAATAAAAGATAGCACCAAGAAACCCTTGCTTCTCACATGTGGATCCAACACATTTCAGAAGTTTGGGGGCAGGTAGCCAGTAATTTTCAGTAGAAGGCTGTAGGAACTGAAACACGAGAGCAGCATGAATAAAATTATGGCAGTTGTATCTGTGCTGCAAAGAGCTATTCATTTAAACTGGAGTGACACCAGCTTCAGTGAGCTCAGCTGAGCTCATCTCATTTAAACCATGAGATAGCATTAGATGTTAACAACTTCCAACTGTTACTAAACTGGCAGGTTACTAAAAGGTGCATACCTCAGTATCCTCCAGAAAGTCCTGAGCCTTCCAATCCCCCTATATGTTTCTTTACTCATGAAGTTACCCATCCAAGTTCCTGGGCATGAATAATTGTTTGTGCAATCGTTCCCAAAACTGTTGGTGATCCTAACTTACGAGTGCAGCCATGTTGCTTAGACTTGGCAGTCTTTCAGACTGGAAGCTCTTTCAGGCTATCATTCAGCTACAGTAACCTTCCTTGATATTTCAACTTATCAGCTGCCCAGCAGTTTGAAATGCTAATGCTACAACGTCACTCAAATTATACTGATGATATGCGGGTTCATGCTAGGATGGTTGTTATGGGAATCAAAGTAAGATGCAATTGAAAGAGGAGCAACTGTGTGACCATAAAGTGACAGTCTCATTGGCATGAATAAGGCTGACAGACTATGACTTCTTGAAGGGCCTGACCATCCTCCATTATAGGTTAGTAGTTAATTAGTGATGGGGAAGGGTATTTAACAATCTAATATAACCATTTATTTTTGTTGTTGTATTATGGCTTAGTGGTAATTATGCTCTGTATTACTATTCAGGGTTTGATTTTCTTTCCTCATATAACCATGAATGCAACATTAGCTTGCATTATGCTGTCACTTGTCAAATTGTACAGACTGGTCAGTACTTAGGGGCAAAACCTTCTTGTTCAGTAAAGGAATCTGTGGAATGTAGGCATATTTTCAGACTCTGAATACAATTACAAATTCATCTCTAAGAGAACTGCAGCTAAGGAAAGCTGCACAAAGGTCAGGACATAGGAATTAAGTTTTCCTACTGTTACCTTAAGTCTATTTGTTTGAATATATGTTGTACTGGATAAATGAAACAAACAGCTATATGAAATTAATTAAAAAACAATTAACAGTTAGTTTTTATGAGATTAATAAAGTACAACAAGCGGGTTCTTATTGTGTTCACAAAAATGATAGAAAAAAAGATTAACTGTTTAATGTAATCCTGGCTAAGTGAGGCTGTTTTTATTGCAAGTGTTAGCAATCTTTTTTTTTATGAAAAGAATCCCAGAATATAGTCAAGCAATGGATGTTTTAAAGCCAAAGGCAAGGATTTCAGAAATCATACATCTACTCTCAGCTGAAAAGAGACAGGGATTGGCCAGATGATCTGTTTTTGCTCAATATTCTGTAACATAATGCTGTTCTCTAAAGGGCGACCTCAAATTTAGTTCTGAAGGACATTACAGTCAAAATCATGAGTGTACAAATTGAGGAAATTAAAGAAGTGAAGCATCAATATTATCTCACTAATTCTGCTACAGTCAATGGAATTATAGATTTCATAGACATTAGGGTTGGAAGGGACCTTGTGAGATCATTAGGTCCAGCCCCATGCCCAAGGGGCAGGAAGTCAGCTGGGGTCAGATCACCCCAGCTAGATAAGCATCCAAGCATATTTTAAAGGTATCCAAAGTAGGTGCTTGCACACTTCTGGGGGGGAGTCAATTCCAGACGCTGGAGATTCAGATGGTAAAGAAGTTTTTCCTTATATCTAGACTAAAATGGTCTTCCAGCAGTTTGTGACAATTAGACTTTGTCTTCCCTTGGTGTAACAATTAGGGCGGTGTGAAGCTTCAGGTGCTAATTTGATTCGGAGGAGATTCAGCCTGATTTGGTGGCCGAATTTGAACTAAACAAGGAGGCCAATAAAAAGGTCTGCATTGATTCAAAGCTCTCTGAATCAATTCAGAAAAGATTTGGGGAGCTTCTGACTTTCAGGTAGTCCCCACTCACTGATGCAGGGAGCTGGACCCAGGCTCTGTGTTGGTAAGTAGGGAGTGGGGAGGGCTGGAGGAGTGGGGGGACCATGGGGGACCCCTGCCAGGCCCCATCCCCTGCCTGATCCCCTCAGCCCCCCTGCGTACCCCCACTCTCCCAACCAGCCCCCATGTCTGCCCTACCCAACCCCAGCTTCCAGCACTTCAAAAATAAATAAATAAATAAAAAATAAAAAAAGCTCTGCACTCACCAGGAGCTGTCAAGTGGGGTGGGGGTGTGATTCTTGCTGCCCCCCATTACCCTGTGCTGAGTGGGGGGCTCTGCCATGAGCCCCCTGCCCTCCACCTGCTCTCCCAGCCCCTCCTCTCCATGGCTCCCCTGTTTGGCCCCAGCTCCTGGTTCTTTTTTTTTAAAAAAAAGAATAGTAAGAAAAAAAGCTCTGCACTCACCGGATCCTGCAGCAGCCACCGGGGCTTCTGGGGCCCCATGGCAGAGCCCCTTATGCAGAGCAGGACAGCAGGGATTGCCCATCCCCATCCAGCAGCAGCCAGTGAGTGAGAGTATTTTTTTTTTTTTTTTTTTTAAGAGCTGGGAGCTGAGGCTGGGATCTCAGGTTGGGAATGGGCAGCTCATGATAGAGTTTCCCATGCAGTGGGGGGCAGTGGGGCCCCCCCACCCCAGCTTTGCCTGGCAGGACCCGGTGAATGCAGGGCTTTTTTTTTTTTCTTTTGTTTTAAAAGAGCCAGGAGCTGGGGCTGGGCAGGGAAGCCATTGATGTGGCTGGAAGAGTGGGCAGGGGATGGGGCCTGTTCGATTCAGAGAGTCAGCTGATTTCAGCAGCAGCCAAATCTCTGAATTAGATTCCGCTGAATCAATTTTGGACGGTGATTTGAATCACTGTCCCCCAAAATCAGCTGAACCTGAATCCAAAGCAAATACTAGCCGCTTTGCACAGGCCTAGTAACAATTACACTGGTGTAGCATGGGTATGACAGAGATCAGAATCCACCTCTATTTACCATTTAATTTCTGATTGACTATTCCACAAAATAGATTGCTCAGGTGTTTCAAGTGTGGTGTACCTCCAATATACCAGTACTGTATAATGATTACTCATATCAAAATAATAACTAATACTTTTATGTTAATTGAATGTAGTGTTTCTTAAAACATTTCCTTTTAAAGTCACATGTGTTGGGTAAGATCATCCATTTAAATCCAAGGAACATCTATGCATAGGCATAATACTTTAGCAAATGGTAAAAAATAGTGGGAATTTTTAATGGATTGCAGCCATACTCAAGTTGCTGAAAAACTGGAGAGGAATTGAAGAGGTACTGTAATAATGACTAAGGGATTCAAGACACACTGTGTAGTAAGAGACTCAAACAGCTCAATCTACATCGATTAGGAAAGAGAAAGTTAAGGGGTGTGATTTGCTCACAGTATATATGTACTTAGAGGACTGAACACAGATTTGGTAATAAAGGGCTCTCCAGCTGAACAGACAAAATTGTAACAACATGCAATAGGTGGAAATTTTAAGCTAGATAAGTTTAAATTAGAAATATGGTGCAAATGTTTTTAACAGTGGCAGTATTTAATCACTGGAACAATTTACCAACTGCCATGGTAGATTATTCATCACTACAAATTGGGAAATCAAGATTTGATGTTTATCTTCTGAAAGGTATGCACTAATCCAAAAACAGCTACTGGATTTGAACATGAATACATTTACGGAAGTTCCATGTCTCAGTAAGGAAAACACCCAGGAGGGGAGCGTCCTTGGTTTCTGGCCCTGTTCTCTGCCCCCCTCCCCCCCCCCCAGTGCTGGTATTTATCCATTTTACCCAAACACTAGTGAATGAAAAGTGCAGAAAAGCCATGGAAGAATAGGACCCTTCTCCCCTTCCAAAACAGTGTCCCTCTCACTGAGCAATTTATTGTCTGCCTTCCTTTCCTCCTGGCTCAATACAGTGTAATATACTGTGTGAACTGAATGTAATGCACTGTAACATGAATGTGTGACAGCAGAGGGAGCAGCTCTGCTGACTGGATTTGGACTGCAACTCACTAAGGCTGCGTGAAATTTCACCAGCTGTTTTGTTTAGACGCTGTTTCAGCTCATTTTGAACTTGAAATGGTGAAATCAAAATGAAATGTAGGGCTTTGATAGAGCCTCAAGATGAAACGATGGCAGTCGAAATGTTTCATAAGTTTCAAAGTCACAGTTTGGCTGCCTGAGATGCTGCTGGTGCTACTGTTCTGCTCCTCACTAAGTTATTATTTTAGCTGTCATCATTTAAAGTGGTGGACCGGAATGAGGCTGTAGGGGAGGAGGAGCCCTAATTGGGGCACACTACCATGTCGTATAGAGGCCCCAACGCGTGAGGGCGTGCCTCAGCACACACACAATTTTGCTTGTCAGCAGCTTGAGATGCAGTCTCCCAGAACCCCCTGCACCTATCTCCTTGAAACTTGGCAAGATTTATGGCCTCAGCAGGGGCTACTTGCTGTTTTTACCCCCCTGTGCCTTCACACTTACAAGTGACATGTATTTTGCTTTCAAGATTTTGAGGTGCAGTTTCCCAGAAACCCCTGCACCTATCTCTTTGCAACTTGGCAGGCTTCATACCCGCATTAGGGGCTACCATCTCTGCTGTTTTCTTCCCATCTGCCAAAAAATGACAAAGTTATAGGCAGTTTCATGCTTCCCCCTAATATCCTATGGGCAAAATGTTGAAACAGCTTCGAAACAGCAAAATAGTTTCGATGAAAAGAAACAGAACAGTGCTTTTGAAATGAAATGAAACTTGAAACGAAACACTGTCCTGTCAAAATGGTGAAATGGAAGTTGAAACAAAACAGTGTTGTTTTGCACAACCCTACAACTCACAGTCCTGCAGAACTGCGCAGACTGCACGTAGATTAGACTACAATCTCAGAGACACTGGGGGCAGGAAGACAAAGGGAGAGGAAACAGGAAGCAGTGGTAGAGCAAGGGACACAGGAACAGAGGGAAATGGGTGACTGGCAATCTCAGAGGAGCAATGCAACTGGGACTGCAGACTGTAGCAGTAGGACTCTGTCATGGGGCGGGGACCTAGGAGCAGCCCCCTACTGTCCCAAGTGGGGTGTCCATACACCCTCATTCTTTCCTGCCATGTGTTTGATGACAAAAGTATTAAGGGAGGGTGCCTTTTCAACCCCTTTGGACATGGTACCCTGATGTATCCCAGTTTGTCTCCCGTCTTAGTGGACTCCGTGAATTAAAGCCTCAAGGGCTACGCGTGGCTCCTACCACCCCTAATACCATGCCCCAAGCCTCTCAGATGTTCTGGACATTGTCTAGTCAATTAATGTTGCCTGCGCCCTCGTGGACGCTCCCAGGCCTCTTTAGGCCGAGCCCGTACTGGGCCCTTCTCGCTCATGCGCCCTCCCTGGGGCTCCCTTCAAGCTCGCCCTTCCTGGGGATCCCTTCACGCTTGCCCGCGCCGGGGCCTTGTCGTGCAATTCCCAACCACACTGGGGCCTGTCTCCGCAATTCCTGCAATTGAGGCTCAGGTGGCCGTAGCCGTGACTGGCCCCCAAATTCCCTTCTTGGGGCTTCCAGTCCTGTGCGCCCTCCCTGGGGCTTCCAGTCCTGTGTGCCTTCCCTGGGGCTTAACGCAAGCACCCTCTGGGCTTCTTGCCAGTGCCCACTCTGGTGTTCCTCACAATTGGGGCTCAGGTGGCCATAGCCATGCCTGGCCCCTAAATCCTCTCCTCGGGTCTATGTTTTCTATACGGCTCAGGCAGCCTTGGCCTTACCTGGCCCTCCTATGCACTGTGCCCCTTCTCAGGGCTCTGGGGTCAGTGCACCCCTAGGTGCAGTGCTCCCTCTGGCACTGGGGTCCCCACACCACTGTGGAGCCCCTAATGAGGCCTCCTCCATCCCCTTATAGTCTCACCCGGTCCTCCAATGTAACCACAAAGCAAAACCATAAGCCAATCGGCTACAACTCAAGAACTAAGCCACCTGGCTAAACATAAACTCTAAGCCCTCTGGCTCCTCATCAATCAAATCCCCTACCTGGGCTTTCTCCCAGTATCCTTGAGCCGAAGCTGTTCATACCATCAAGCTGCTCTAGGCTGCACCCTGCAGTACAGCTCCTTCTCCCTTGGATGTCAGTGGGGAACTGCCTCAGCCTAGGCTGTTTATATAGGCCAGGCCCTGCCCCCTTCCAGTCAGCTGACTGAACTGCAGTTGCCCTGGCAACCAGCACCTATAACTTTTCTCTAGGAGCAGGGCACAGAAGTGCCCTGTGACACACCTCCCCCCTTAAGTTCGAATCCCACTAGGTGCGGGGAGTGGAAGTGCCCTGCGACAGACTCTGATATGGAAGTACGTGCAGATGGCAATTGAGTGCTCTCAGAACCTCAGGCTGGTTTGAAGCACTTTTAGAGGTGTGGGTGGGTTTAAGATTTAAGTGCTCACTACCTGTTCATAGATTCATAGTCATACAGGCTAGGGACTAGAGGAGACCTTGATGCTCTTAGGTCAGATGACCCCAGCAAAATGTGCATCCAGTCAGCTTTTGAAGATCTCCAGGGTACTTCACTGTTCTTGAGTGAATTCACCACAGTGTTACTGCTTATTACCTGTTACCTAGTTCCTAAGTTTATCTACCTTAATGTTAATGTTTATTTACTTGTGCCTGTTCCTGTCTTCTTAGCCCACTGGCTTGTGACCCTAGCTCCTAGCATTTTCTATATAAAAGTGAGAACTTCCCTTTTTGGCCTCCTGTACCAGTTCCTGGGGTTGTGGGGTTTGATACAAAAGCTATCTCTCTTGGCTTCCCAGTGGGCCAGCTCCATAAAGAAAGGATGCTCCTGGCCATGTTCTTGAGTCCACGGACTGCGAAGTAGAGTAGAGAGCTTACCTGAAAAGTGGGAGATGGAGATTCAAAGCCGCTCTGGATCCAGGGGCTTAGAACCTGCTTCTCTCACTTCCTGTGCACGTGTCCTAAACAGGCAGTTATTCAACTAAAAAGTGCAAAGGCCCCTCTGCTCCCTCCCAGTCATAGCCACCTTTTTTCTCTAATATCTGGAGGAATTGCACAGTATTTCAATTGCATGACTATAGTCCAATTCACTGCCAAAGCCTACCTGTGCACAGTGCAGCCTTCTGCCCATGCTCAGAAAGGAAGAACAGGGCAAAAAAATGCTACACAGATGTAAAGACAATATAAACTCTGTGTAAGTGCCAAAAAATACAGCTGTTACTGCCACTGTGTTTCCCTCTAAGTCCTCTAGCTCCTTTAGTCTCCTCAAACTGTCTTATCACTTTGCATCATCATTCTGTCTCCCAGCCACTCAGTGTTTTCTATTACATGATTGTACATGTCTGAAATAGCTGTCTAAATCCTGAATAAGCTCATTTCCACCTTTCATCAGTAATATAACTTCCAAGAAATATTCCAGCTATACTGATCACGTGGCACTTAAGTGATGTTCTGTATAGGTGCACTCAGGGAATGGGGGAGGACTGTACACTGGTGGTAGTGCTTACTAGACTCTCACACATCCAGTGGGTTTCCAGCGATGAGTAGGCTTCCTAGAGCTATACCACCGAGGTACTGTGAATCGCATTAAGCTACAAGACACACAGCCTCTCCTTTAGACTCACTTCTGCTAATGCCTCATCTTCTTGCTGAAGAGTGGTAGCGTCACTATACCTTGCAGCCAGCATCCTACTTATGGGTAGGTTAAGTTGAGGAGACTATTAAGTGTAACTGCTGTCTGGATAAAGACTTCAAATCTCCTTTGTCCCTCGCCCCCAAAACTTAATCATCACCTGATGATCCTCTTGTACTCCACCTTTGATTTCCTACCGTTGCTCTGTGTAAGAATTACAGACAATTTCCTACTAGGCCGCCAATATTGTAACATGGTCATTGCAGAACACTTGCAGTAATGGTGCTACTGGTAGCTTGACTGGCTGAGCGGTGACAACACGTTCATGCTTCCTACACATTGGGGAAAAAAAGCATACCCGAGAAGAAAATGCACCTGCCACTGAAGGCAAGTAAACTATAGCCCTTCTGCTCCTGATTTCCACCTGCCAAAGGGAGGGTGGGCAGACCAACAGCTAGGAAATTTGCACTGTGTCATCACACAGATGTCAGGGATTTATATATCAGGGATACAGGTTGTAGCCATGTTGGTCTACAGGCAAAAGCAATCCAAACTCTTGGTAGAGGTGCTATCTTTTATTAGACCAACTACATAGTTGTATTTATCTTGACACCTTGAAAGTAGCCCCTCTACTCACAAGTTTTCCTTCTTGAGCTGACAAAAAGTTCATTAAGGAAGACTCAGATCTGCCTCAGATGCAAGAGATTCTGCTTCTGTTATTCCTCTTTGGTGTAAAATGTGACAAGATGGATAATAGAGAGGAAGGAGATTAGATGCCTCAAGGTCTATGTAAAATGACACACAGGCTTCAGGCGAGCCTCTTTTACTGGAAAATTCACATACTGGGCCTGTCTAAATTACTCTGCTGTAGAAATCTTAGGGTTAGATGAGTGCCAGTGAACACGCTCTATGGCACTTTAGTGTAATGAGGTTGTGAATTCAACCACTGAGTAGGCAGAGTTTTCAGTAATTCAGTGATACATAAAATCAATAATTTAGAATGGGGCCAGGTGCCCTTGATTGTATTATTAGCAAGGTCTAAATCACCCAGCTTGCTATAAGGGGGACTGCACCACCCACCCAGCATATGCAAGGGTTTCTTAACACTTGGGTGGCATTGTATTTAGGAAATTTGTACAGTACAAATAATATGCAACAGGTGTACAATACAAGTGAAAAATGCTTCTCACCATGCAGGTGTTATTCATTACCAAACATTAAATAAACATAAATGTACTGTATGGTTAAAAAGGGAGCAATTGGGCTTCAACACCTTTCTTATTGTCACAGTAAATAACAGACATGGATGAACCTAATTATCAGGATAAAATATTACAGTTTACTGAGATATATTAGGAAATTACTTCAGAAACATTCTTCTGTAAGGTGTGTAAAAGAAAAATAAAACAAGCTAATGCAAAAAGCATCTCATGACCTACCATTATATAAAAGAAAAAAAATTAAAAGACTTATGAAATAGTATAACTTGTGTGTGTGTGGGGTAAAAAAACTAGTTAAACATATTTTTTTATTTGTAGAAAACTATTTTCAATTTTTAGATAAACAAAATCATAAATCACACCTAATGAAACACTTTAATCATTCAGTGATGTAAGATGACCCGTGGGAAATCAGATCACAGGACCAGCAATTGCTTTAGAATTTGCAAGGACCTAAATAAGAGATCCAAGCAGCTGATGGAGGGAATTTTGCTGTGATCTCACTCCTTTTTCACTCTCTTATCCTCCAGGGAGTGAGGGTGTAGATACAGAAGACAAACATTTTCCTTCTCCTGCCACTCCAGGACAGGCAAATGAACAATTAAAGCCCATTACTTTTTGAGGCTGTGCTCAATTATTTGCTCTTATCACTTATGTTTTCAGCCTTCCAGGAGGTGTACAGTTATGCTTGAACACAGCCAGTATTTGTTTGAGACATTAGCAACTTTTCATCCATTTATGAATAAAGAAAAGGGGGGAAGAGAAGCAAATAAGCTGCAGTGTCCCCTAGTGCACAGCTTGTGTATTATCAGGAGCGTACCGTATTGTCTCACGTACCGTGCACCCCCAAAGACTCCACTTCACTTAAAGACTTGTTGCAGAGTTATGGCTGCATGGAGCAGGGGCAGATCCTAATCTTCAGTTTACTCATCGTCCCTTTCCTGCTCAAGCAAAAAGTATGTTCTTAATCTTGTCAAACCTGAATTGACTTGTGGGGTTTTTTTGGAGCAGGAAAAGGAAGTTGAGTGAGCTGAAGATTAGGTTCTGCCCACGTTGCAATTCAGCTCTGAAAGGGGTAAAACATGCCTTCTGCTAATTATTGGATTCTGCCCCTACCCTTCATGTGTCTGCCAGTGGGGGGAAACGGAAAAGAAGAACCAGCCCTCTTACACTATCTCCATGCCTCTAGTCTGAAGACACACATCCCAGTTTTGGAGAGCTAATTGTTGGGGGTAGGGTGCATGTAGTATGCAATAAACACAGCATTTTGGATGCACAGGGATCTATTCATCGCAGCTAGTACTGGGAGGTATAATTACACCTTCTTGAGCCAGCCCTGGATTCCTGAGCTTTCTAGGAGCTGTGCCAACAGAAAATGCTGAGGGATGTGTTCAAACAGTGCTTGTCCATGCTCTTCATCCCCAATTCCTACCTCTCTTCAGCCAACATTATCCACTTTTCTGCAGCAGTGACTCACTACAGAGAGGCTATTGCAGCCAATTTCTGCAACTGAAACCTCCCCTTGGCAGACGTTTTTACCCCAAGGGCCTCAGGCAGACCCAGGCTGCCAGAGATCAGTGCAAATTCTCAGTTAAAGATAGTCTTTACAATGTAAACATCGCTTATTTAACAAGTTGAATTGATAAAGGATCTCGCTTACGGTCGCCCAAGGGCTTAAGAGGTCATAAAACAGCAATCCTTCCTATACATCCTCTTGTGACTTGCCATGGTACTTTGATTTTTTAACAGGCAGTTCCCAAACAGGGTGTCCCAGCACTCCAGGCTGCAATGATACCTGCCAAGTGAAACTTTTCTATGGTCTTTCATTTCCAGAAGGCATGCTGGAAATGAACTGGGAAGCAGCTGCAGCAGAAAAAGGGAATCCTGCCTCCACTGAGTTAATCTAACAACCCTAACTGCAGGTGAATACACTGCTCCTGCCACGTTTGGTCCCACGTGTGCCTCCTGCAATAGAGGGGTGAAAGACAATTGCCCTTGGCTGTGGCACCGGCAGAATCATCAAGCCTCAGGCTGCTGCACCACCTCCACTGCTAGACGGAGCTGCCCTGCGCAGCCCCACTGTTAGGAAAGGCATGTGCGGCTGGACTGGGAAAGGCTGCAGCACAAAGGGGCGCACCTGCCCGTTTTGAGCTGATTGGATAACCCTAATGCAACCTAGGCTGGCTGTGCATAAGGCGTGTGGGCAACTTTGACCTGGAGTATTGACAGCAGCACCCTGGTTAGAGCCATTCAGATAAGCTGAGGCAGCAAGACAGTGATTCTCCATCAGGATTCTGGCAAAAAAGCTATAGTGAGTGCCCTGAGCTTAACAAGGCTGAGAACCACTGGTCTAAAAGGCAGAAGATGAAAGGTCTGTAAATTCCCATAGATATAAATATAGCAGCAGGCTACAAGTGGGATGTAGCCAGTTGGAAATAGGTACATAAGAGTCTGCTTTGAGAAGTGTTCAGTGGTTTGATGGATGGAATCGGGGGAATTGATTTGGGGGGATTTTTTGTTCATTTGTTTAATTTGCTTTTTTTAGTATTTCATGGAAGACCCTCTATCTTGGATGCAAGGACTTAGATACCCCCAAGATGGAGATGATAAACTTATTTGGCTTGGCTTATATGCCTTGGTTGCACCAAGGGCTGGGAGAAATGCCTCTGGAGAGCACAAGGGCTTTTCATACTCTCATTGCAAGTAAGTACAACAAATTACAGCTGCTGAAGTGTAGCAGTCTCTTTGTTGATGCTGAATAGTAATTGAAAGCATCTGCTGCCAACCCAGAAAGAAAAGGTCCAATATGGAAATCTGAACAGATGAAATACTAGGACAGGACACTAGCTTGAAGCTTTAATTTTAAATAGAACCTCTCAACTTGAAGAGCTTGAATTAAAGTATTCTGTGACCTTCTAAATGCTGCTTGATCAGAATCGATGATTAATACCTTTAGCATATAAGTCCTCATCTGTACTAGTTCAAATGTCAAGTAAAATAAGAAATACAACCCCCCCCCCAAACAAAAAACAAATCACATTAGTCTGTATAGAGGAAACCTCAGGCAGTCTGTATAGAGGAAACCTCAGGCAGGGATTTATTTTTCTTGAAGGCAACTGGGGTACAAAAGCTCGCAAAGCATACTTATGCCTTCTCTTCATTACCTGGCATGAAAAAGGCTAAGGTGCTCAGATATTTAAGACAATACGGTGACAGGTATACTACATGAATACTTAAATAGAAGACGAACATGTCACATAGGGTCAGTATCTGCACATAGGGTCAGTATGTGTCCATCCTAAGGACATTCCTTGTTAAATAATCAATATTCCAGAAATAAATAAGCCACACCGTCTTTTCACTTCAATTTGTTAGGTGGCAGGAACAGTTTAAATGAGCATCTGAAGTGAGTTTATCTTTGTTAATTCATACAACTGTAACAGAAGCACAAGCCCAACCTACTTGTATATATTTCCTCTATAGAGATCACTAGTAGCCCCATTTCCTGGTCACATTCTTTGCTGTGGTTAATTGACATTGCTCCACTGATGTCAGATTTATACATATTTACACCTATTAAGAACTTGACCCCATGATTAAGTTGTAAAGCTGAATGTGAGCATAGCCTGTCTTTCTAATGACAGGTGGCATGCTCTTTAACTTCTAGGAGATCCAGTCTATTCTTTTGTATATAATGAAAGCCAAAAATATATTTCAGAGAGCGGCTTCCAGAATAAAAACAATGTGAGGCGAAATCTCAGTTCAGTTGTAATGGTATAAACCCAGGGTAACTTCACTGATGTTTAACAGAGTTATATTTTCCTCTTTTTTTCCTAAATCTAAGAATTATTGAACAGATCTAATTGTTCAATTTGCACCTCATCCATTAGCAATGTTTTTTTCCTCTTTCCAGCTTGCAGTCATGTTCCATATTCATGACATGGCATGGGACACTAAATTTCACCAGGGGAGGGGGCCGCAGGAAGATGAGGAGAAACCATCTGAACAAGACAGGTGACAAATGCAAGGAGTGCCCAGGTAAGAAACAGGGGTCCAGACAGTCTCCCAAATCAGGGGGTGGCACATGCAGCTAGGCAAGGCCTTAAATGCCTATATACCAAAGCTCATAGTATGGGGAACACACAGAAGGAACTCACCCTTAGAATAGCTAGTTCAAACCCAGACATAATAGGGCTTACAGAAACGTGGTGGGATTCATCCCACGACTGGGCAGTTAGCATTAGGAGCTATAGGCTTTACAGGCGGGATAGAGAAGGAAGGAAAGGTGGGGGTGTGGCACTATATGTCAACGAGCAATACACATCCTCTGCCAGCCAAATGGGGTGAGAGGAGGGGTAAGATGAAGTGCTCTGGGTCAAGATACAAGGGGGTCATGGGGAGGGGGATTTAACAGTGGGGGTCTACTACAGACCCCCCAACCAGGGGGAGGAGCTAGACCGGGAATTTTTGGGCCAGCTTGCAGAGGCATTTAAGGCAAGGGATGCAGCTATCATGGGTGATTTAAATTACCCGGACATCTGCTGGGAGGAACAGTTACCCAGGCTGGACTGTTCCAGGAGGTTCCTGGCCGAGATACAGGACTTCCACTTAATTCAGGAGGTGCACAGTCCCACCAGAGGAAATGCCCTGTTGGACCTAGTCCTGACCACAGGCGATGACCTGGTAAGGGACCTTCAGGTTCTTGACCGCCTGGGTGATAGCGATCATTGCTTGCTGGAATTCACCATCCAGCGCAGGGTGTCAAGGGCCTGCAGCAAGGCAGTAGCCCTACATTTCAAGAAGGCCCACTTCAGTGAGTCAAGGAGATTAGTGGGAGAGGTGCTGGTTCGTGAGGTCAGGGGAACTCAGTGCCTAAGATGAGTGGTCATTCCTTAAAGAGATGATATTCAGGGCCCAAGGGGTGAACATCTCAAGAAGGAGCAAGCAGGGCAAGAGTGCTTAAAAGTCCCCCTGGCTCACCAAGAGCATCCGGGAATGCCTGATTGCCAAAAAGGTGGCATACACCCAACGGAAGCGGGGTGCTCTCTCTAAAGAGGAGTACACCTCCTCTGGCTGGGGGGTCTGTCAGGAAAGCTAAGGCGGACATAGACCTAGGACTAGCATCCAAGATCAAAAATAATAAAAAGCCCTTTTTCAAATATATAGGGAGGATGAAGAAAGGACTGGGAAATGTGGGGCCCCTGCAAGATACACTGGGCAATCTGGTGGTTGCGCCAGAGGAGAAAGCAGACATCTTTAACCAATTCTTCACCTCTGTTTTCTTGCACCGTGATGCAAGATGGACTCAAGGGGAATGCCTCCAGACCTCAGGCTGGGGAGGACCGGGTTACAGAGCTTTTGGAGGGCCTGGATGTGTTCAAATCAGCAGGTCCAGATGCTCTCCACTCCAGGGTTGCTGAGGGAGCTATCAGGGGTTTTTGCAGGGCCCTTGGCATGGCTTTACAAATGCTCGTGGTGCTCGGGCCAGGTGCCAGATGATTGGAAGATAGCCAACATGGTCCCCATCTTTAAAAAAGGAGGAGGGAGGACCCGGGCAACTATAAGCCTATCAATCTTACCTCAAACTTAGGGAAACTCTTTAAGAAGATCATCAAGGAGCACATCTGTGATGGGCTGGCTTCTGAGATGATGCTCAAAGGCAACCAGCACAGTTTCATTAGGGGCAGGTCATGTCAAACCAACCTGATTGCCTTTTATGATCAGGTCACAAAAGCATTGGGTGCAGGTGTCGCCGTGAACGTAGTGTTTCTGAACTTCAGCAAGGCCTTTGACACCATCTCCCACTCCATCTTCATTCAAAAACTAGGCGACTGTGGCATTAATGCCTACACAGTCAGATGGATTGCAGATTGGCTGAAGGGTCGTACTCAGAGGGTGGTGGGGGACGGGTCATATTCAGCCTGGGAGGAAGTGGGCAGCGGAGTTCCCCAGGGCTC
>NW_017728948.1:6506747-6517068 GCF_001723895.1 Crocodylus porosus | reverse complement strand
GAGGCGGTTTAGATTAGACATCCGTAAGAACTACTTCACGGTCAGGGCGGCTAGGATCTGGAACCAACTTCCAAGGAAAGTGGTGCTGGCTCCTACCCTGGGGGTCTTTAAGAAGAGGCTTGATGCCTACCTGGCTGGAGTCATTTCAGTCCAGTTTTTTTCCTGCCCAGGTGGGGGTTCGTACTTGAAGATCTACAAGGTCCCTTCTGACTCTACTTCTATGATTCTATGAAATTGTACGAACAAGGTATCTCACAGCCAGTGAAAGGCAGCATTCATGGCATCTTCGCAAGGAGAAAAAAGATTTTTGTTTGTCTGACATTGCAAAAAAAATATCTTTGAAAACAACAACTTGATGTTGAGGAGGATGTTAATAAAGACAACTCTAAGCCTAATAGACAAAGACACTATAAAATAACTATAAAACAGAAATAGAAATGCTGTTCTTTGGTTCCATCTGCTGCAAATTACCATCCAACCTTGTGATTCTATTGATTTGTCTGCACTATATCAAATTTTAATCACCATAAACCATAGTCTAATACAGCTCTGCCACCAGCAAGCACTCTTAGTAGATGACTTTGATTATTTTGGACATCCCTAGAAATCTTTAAGTTTGTATCAAAGGAAACTGATAGATACCTGTGGGCTTCATAAAAACCTTCATAAAATTAATGCATGCAAAGTAGGGAGGACACGCTATCTTTTGGATGGACTTTATTTTACTGGGAAGTGATGCAGCACCAAGTTTTAAACAGCTAAAAATAAAAGTTCCTCTGCACAGTGATATTCAAAAAATTATTAAAAGGAAATTGCAGGGCAGCATAATACAACTGATTTCAGTTCACTGATCTCTGAATGATAATTTTAAGTCACTTTAACCCTTTCCATTCAGAATGTTGGAGAGGAGGTTTAGATTAGACATCTGTAAGAACTACTTCACGGTCAAGGCGGCTAGGATCTGGAACCAAGTTCCAAGGGAAGTGGTGCTGGTTCCTACCCTGGGGGGCTTTAAGAAGAGGCTTGATGCCTACCTGGCTGGAGTCATTTGAGCTCAGTTTTTCTCTTGCCCTGGCAGGGGGTCAGACTTGAAGATCTATGGGGTCCCTTCTGACCCTTCTTCTATGATTCTATGATTCTATGTCTTGAGCTTATATTACGAATGGGCACTTTTGATCCCCAGCGTTAAGAAATGAATGCCATTGACAGTGGATGGATCACGAATGTGAAACTAATATGTCAATCTTTTAATATTTGGAAGAGAATTTTGACTTCTATCAGCATCCTTATATATTATTCCTATTGTGGTCCATTTTAGGGGAACATCAATCTCACATCATTCAGACTCAGCACATACCCAAAATTCTTGACTATTTGGCAATGTCCTTAATTTTCTACTGAAAAGGAAATACTCGTAGCAAAACCTCTCATCAGAAACGTAACGTACAAGAATAAGACTTTCTTTCCCTTAAAAAGAAAAGAAAAGAAAAGAAAGCCACTTAGATCCATTTAACAAAGATTCTCTGCATCCTCTTGGACGCAGAGTCAATGACAAGTTGTTGAACTCAATCCATTAAGTTATTTCTTCCTTTCAAACATTAAAGACCAAATGACAAAAGGTAAGAGCAAGCCTCTATAATGCAACATAGAGTAGAGCTTGTGACATCTTGGTTATGGGTCATTTGACACTTCAATTATTTATATATTTTTTGAGGAATGGGATATACAATGTGACTCTGAGCATCAGGTTATACCTCTGGTATTATATGCAAGCTATTAATCCAGCTGCATTTCTCCCCCACACTTCAGCCAAACAAGAGGGGCATAATTTGGCACTTCTGTGCCAGGGGCAATGGCAGTTCACATGGCACCAGCCGTAGTTGGGCTGCTGATGGTTGTGCACTGGTCAGGAGAGCAGCTGCAGCAACTGCTATTTTTGTTCCCCTCCTAATTCAGCACCCCAGACCGGTGTCCTGGGTGACTCCTCCTTAGTTAAGTTAACAAACAATAACTTCAGCTGTTGTCTTCTGGAGAACTAGGCATTTGAAAAGCTCCCTTTATTTGTTTCAGATTTTTTAAACAGCTGCATTTGAAAACATACAATGAAGCTACTGAATGTTTAGGAAGTAGGTGTTTCTTTTACTGTTGATACTTCAGCTGGGTAAAGCAATTTATTACTAGAAGGAGCCTTTAATTTCTGAATCTTTCTTTCATATGCAGCTGTGTCCATAGTCCCTGAAAGATACCTTTGCCTTTTAGGGGTTGTCATAGATTTCATAAATTTTTAGGGTGGGAAGGGACCTCAGTAGATCAAGTCTGACCCCCTGCCCTCGGGAGCAAAGATCACTGGGGTCAGATGACCCCAGCTAGGTGCTAGTCTAGTCTCCTCTTAAAGACCTCCAAGGTAGGGGAGAGTACCACCTCCCTTGGAAGCCCATTCCAGATTTTGGAAACCCTCACCATAAAGAAATGTTTCCTAATACCTAAATCTAAATCTCCATCAGTTTATGGCCATTGCTCCTAGTAACCCCAAGGGGAATGCTGGTAAACAGAGTATTCCCTATTCCTTGCTCCCCCATCCCCCAATGAATTTGCAGATAGCCACAAGATCCCCACTCAGCCTTCTTTTGCAGAGGCTAAAGAGATTCAGGTCCCATAATCTCTCCTCATAGGATCTTACCTGCAGGCCCTTAACCATATGAGTAGCCCTCCTCAGGACCCTCTCAAGGTTATCTACCTACTTCCTGAAGTGCAGTGCCCAGAACTGGACCAGCAGCGATCTTACCAATGCTGCATAGAGGGGAAGTATCACCTCCTTAGACCTGTTTGTGATGCACCTTCTCATGCATAATGGTTCTATATTTGGGTGAATTCCTGCATGATTAGAAAAGGGAAAATATGATTTCCATCTTTAAGAAAAGGAAAGAGAAGGATCTGGAGAATTACAGACCAGTCAGCCTTGATACTTGGAAAGATCATTGAGCAGATTATTAAGGAATTTATTTTAAAGGAGGTCAAGATGATCAGGAACAGCCAGCATGGATTCACCAAGAGCAAGTCATGCCTGACCAACCTGATTTTCTTCTATGATAAAGTGACAGGCTCTGTGGATGGGTGGGGAGAGCAGTGGATGTGATATATCTTGACTTTAGCAAGGCTTTTGCCACTGTCTCCCACAAAATTCTTGTTAATGAGCTAAGAAAACACGGACTAGATGAAAGTACTGTAATGTGGATACATAACTAGTTGGATCATTGCGCTCAACAAGTAGTCCTCAATGGTTCAACATCTAGTTGAGAGGAGGTGTCAAATGGGTTCCTCAGAGGTCTGTTCTGGATCAAGTATTGTTCAACATATTCATTAATGATTTGCATTGAGTGCACTATTAGCAAATTTGAGAACAACACAAAGTTGGTGGAATTGCAGACATTCCAGAGGGTGGGGCTAGGATACAGCAGGATGTGGAGAGATGGGAAAATGGTCTGTACTCAATCAATCAATCAGATAAGATTTAACAAGGACAAGGACAAAGTCCTGCACTTGGGTTGAGCTAGACAAAGCCTTGGCTGGGATGATATTGTTGGGGCTGGTCCTGTTTTGAGCAGAGGATTGGATTAGATGACTGGCTAGTCTGTAGTACTGCAGAGGAGGGCCTGGCGGTTACAGTAGACTATAAACTGAATTGTGTAACTCTTGTTACACAGAAAGATCAACAACATAGTCGGCTGTATTAATAGGGGAAAGTGATTCTTCCTCTCTATTCAGCACTGGTGAGACCTAACATGGAACTGTTCACTTTTGGATGCCCCACTTCAAGAAGTACGTGGACAGCTTGAACAGAGTCCAGATCAGAACAAGAAAGATTATTTAAGGCTTGGAAAGCATAAGTTATAAGGGTAAGGCTGAACAACCTAAGGTTATTTAGTCTGGACAAGATAAGACAGAGGGGAGAGGAGGGGCTTGATAACAGTTTTCAAATACTTGAAATGCAACTAGAAATAAGATGAAGATAGATTTTCTCTGTGGCTGTAATGAACAGAACTAGGAGGAATGGCTTCAAGTTTCAGCAGGGGCAATTTAGGCTGAAGATTTGATGGAACTTTCTGGCTATGAGGGTGGTCAAGCATAGCAACAGGCTACCTAGTGAAACTGTGGTATCTCTATACCTGGAAGTTTTCAAGAGCAGATTAGCCAAACACTTGGCTGGGATGATTTAGTCAAAATGTATGCTGTCTCAAGCAGGGGACTGGACTAGATTACCTTATTAGTCCACTCCAGGTCTACTTTCCTACAGCCCTTTATTATTTAAAATTACTATTCACTCTATGGTTTTCAGTGGATGTGCATCCAAACCACAAAAACCAATAGTTGTCACTAGCTGACAAGCTTACTGACACAGGAAATTCATTTCTTGGATACCACATGGACATTGTAATGGTCACATCATAACCACACTGTATTGGCAACCACCCACTACTGCAGCTACTTCTACACCACCAGCTTTCACGGTAAGCACACCATTGTACCCATTGTGTACAAGCTCTACATTACAATTATGTCTGCTTTGATCCTCCTGAATGGGGATATGCACTTCACAGGTCTAAAATAAGATTTTCTACACTTACAATACAATCCCAAAACATAGCCAGACTCAGCCCCAACCTCCAGATACCAACCCTGTGACAAGGAGAGCAGAATCACTATGGTAATACTCACTTACAACCCCCATCTTGAAAAATCAAGGCACATCATTAATGGCTCCAGTCCCTCCTGGAAAATTATGACCATTGCAAGGTAGCCTTAGGGGTGAGCTTGCAGACAGCCCTCAATGATCAAACAGCATCTTGTAGCCTGCCAATCCTCACCAACCATTGTTGTGGTCTCAGATGACCATTATGCCCCCTTATCAACACATACCACAGCATCACTGGGCTAAACACCAGAAATTATAACATCCAGGGTTCATTCACTGGCTCCTGCCATCTCCTGGTTCGGAAAATTCATTCATCTACAGTCTTACAATATGCCAACAGAAAAAAATGGATAGACACCGATTCAGCATCAATTCCGGGAACATGAAAAAGCCTGTGGCAGAACAAACTAATCTCCCTTACCTTAAAGTAGCTGTCTTTAAAAACCAACAATAAAAATCTTTAAAAAAAAACTTTGGAACAAGATTGCAGAACAAGAAATACTCCATGAACTGGATTATTAATAGGGGTATGCAAAACGGGCTGTATTTGATTCGCATTTGGTCCGAATCGGGGGCAGTGATTTGATTTGTTGACTTGGATCACTGTCCTGATTCAATCTGGCTGAATCCGAATCTGAAGATTCAATGCAGATACGGAGAATCTGCGATTTGGACATGGACATCCCTTTAAATGTTTTTTTTACATACCTCAAGGTACCAGGCTCGTGAATGCTGTGATACTGGGGCAGATGGAGCTTTCCACAGGAGTGCACCCCCCTCCCCCCGTGTGCTCAGTGGTGAACCCGGAAGTGGATCGGAAGCACTTCTGCTCCACTTCTGGGTCCACTGGGCAGCGTGCTGTGAGGCTCCCCCCATACCTCCCTGGCTCAGCAGTTGGCTCCAGGGGGATGCTGGGTGCCCCTGTAGACCTAGGATGTACCAGTTGCCAAGCTGGGTGGGGTGCAGAGGCCCCCCTTGCATGCTCCCCGGTGGACCCAGAAGTGGACCAGAAGTGCCTCTGGTCCACTTCTGGGTTTGCTGCTGACTGCGTTGGGGAGCCCCGCTCCATCTCAGCATTCATGATCTGCTTGGTACTTTGAGGTATCTAAAAAGAAATCATTTAAAGCTGTTTCTGTGTCTGTATCATTGAATCTTTCTAAATCTCTCCAGTTCAATTCAGGGAAATTAAAGGGTCTCCTGATTCGATTCAGATTTGAGCGTTCAGCCACCAAATCAGGCCGAATCTCTGCCAAATTGAATCAGTGACTGAAGCTTTGCACAGCCCTAATTGTTAACCATGGTATCAGCAAGAACTATGAATTTGTATTCCATTACCTGCACTAGCTGTTAACTCCAGTGTACCTCAATGTGCTAACTGCCTTGTTCATCTCAACATGACTTACCTAATAAACTCATTGGGCATGTCTACATGTGCATTTATGCCTGCTAAGAATTACTGCACAGTAAGTTACTGCGCAATAAGTGGAAATAGGCTGGCATCTACATGTGCAGGTGTTAAAGTGCATTAACGCTGTGTTAGACTAACTTGGGACTCAAGTGACTGGGCAATAAGGCATCTACATATGCATTCTGGTGCAGTAACTAATCAGGCATCATGCAGGTATCAAATTTATGCTCAAAGTGGCATAAGTCACCATATTTATTGTACAATACAGGCATACACATGTAGAAACACACCTGTACAGTGCAGTAATTTTGGTTACTTTGCAGTAAATACGCATGTGTAAATGCACCCAGTTTCAACCTTTCTTAGTAGTGTCTCCTCCTTCATCCCTTTTCTTTCTATACAAAGCACTTTCTTTTTACTAAGCCATTCATACTATCTGATGAATCAGGTTGCTCCTATGAAAGCTTATACCTCTCTGAGCCACTTAGTTTTGAATGGCTAGGTTTCATGTTCAGATTAGACCACTTAAAAGGCACCTAAAATGTGAAAAATTACAAATTCAAGATCATCAACAACTTTTAAGGATCCTCTAGGCATCTTAAAGTTATGCCACTTCAAGTGAGGTTTATCTCTGAGCCTTGCTACCCAGCACAGTTTACCTGAACTTCTGGCTGTTCCATGGAGATGAAATGACCAAGTTCCTGTTCTCCACCATTCCAGGAAGCACTGCTCCCACTTGGACTCTATAGCCTAGCCTGGCAGCTGGGCACAGTTGGGCAGCATGTGTGTGAGAAGAAGGTGGGAAAAGTGAAGGGTTGCAGAGAGAGGGGAAGCAGGGGATTAGGGAAAAGGAGGGAAGGCAGGAGTCGAGGGGGGAAGATGAGCAGGAGAAGAGGAGAAAGAGAGAGAGACAAGAGAAGGGGAGCATGAGCAAAGAGGGGGAAGGTAGATGAGCTGCTCCCAAGCAGCTGCTGGTGGGCTTGGAAATTCCCCATGTGCCTACATGAGGCCCTGCAAGACCAAGAGGGTTTCCAGAGGGGGAAGTAGAGTGAGGAATAAGGAGGTGCCAGGCTACTGTGGGACCCAATGGGGCAAGTACAGGCTCAATATGGGCAAGTAGGGAGCAGCTGAGCCCCACTGACCCCCTCCTGCAGCTATCTGGCAGCTCCTCATGCCCTGCCATCTCCCCCCTGCCTCCCCTTCCCCATGGGGAGCTGCCAGACCACCACAGGGTGATCTGGGATGACAGCAACTAATCTGGGGTGGCAGGGAACCAATAGGGGACAATCTAGGGTAGTGGAACCCAGTGATGGAGCTTATAAACTTTATATGAGCTTCTAGATGGCAGCTAGAGAGCCAGAGACTAGGGTACATATGGAGAAGACTTGGAGCCCATAGCCACACTCCTGCTCACCAGCCATCTAGCTGCAGGTCAGAGCAGGACAAATTAGAGACGGTATTAACCCTGTACATGCAACTGGTCACAACGTGTTCTGACTTTAACACCGCCTAACACAGCTTAGAGTTAGCACATGCTAACTGAAATATGTAACGTCTACCCTTTGTGCCACCCTGCTCTACCATCTGCCTGATTTCAGATTAACCACCTTGCTGTTTATGAACAGTACTGTCAGGGAGTTCAAAGACTAGGTATGAACGGAAATTGGCCTACCCCCTCAGTGCTAATCACTGTACATCCGGGTCATGATAGACACACGGAGGAGATTGATTTTTGTGCTGCCTCTTCCATTCACATTACACACACTTAACAAAATTCAGATGTAAAAATTACAGTAATAACTTTTTTTTGTTATCTTGGAAATACAACCACTGAATTTACATTATGCATCTGTCCTTTCTATACATTGGGGCACAGAATCTACTCTTTGTTACAAGGGTGCAAGAAAGGCATCACATCAACTAGAACAGCCCTTAGGGTGGCAGCAGCTGCTTATAACTCCACTGTCCCCCTATCCCATTCTGGTTGTGGTCACTGAACCTGGAAGAGGAGGGAAGGGCTGGGAGGCTGAGTGGAAAAACCACATTTGTCTGCCAAGCTGAAAACAGAAGGCCTCAGTCCCCTTTAAGGCCTGTGGCTTTAAAGGGAACTGTGGGCTGTCCTGGGGCAGACGATGCTCAAGGTCTTGGTTGGGGACAGAGATGGGGTGTGATTTTTTAATTTATTTTCTGTTGAATGGGACAATAGGTTTTCCTTGTGGAAAAGGGGTCAACAAATGGATTTGGGGACCAGTTTGGAAGGGACAGAAGAGATAGGTGGTGTCCCCTGTGTGAGACTGGGGAGTAGAGCTTGGAAGAGAAGGGAGGGAATACGGGGAAGGTGAACTTTTTTTGTTTTGTTTCATTTTTTCTTTTATGGAGATATTGAATGTAGGTTGGGAAACAAGGCTGGATTGGGAAGGGAGGGACACTCTCAGCCAGAGAAAGGGAAGAAGCAACAGGTGAGGTGGATTGCTTCGAAATTTGATTTTTGGGAGCAGGGGGAGGGTTTTTGTTGTCATTTTAATATTTTATTCTGCTTCTATAATACTTTTTCTTTTTTTTCTTTTTGCTAGCCTCAGCCTTTTTGGGAGGAGCCACATATAAATCTAAACAATAAATACATACAATTCAGAGTAAACCTGCTAAACTACACCGGGTAACTGAGATGAAGAATGTGTCCCTCTGGTTTGTATTTACATAGGTATTAGAGAACAGTGATGCAAGCTAATGGGGCACATTGTACATCACTAAACAGGCTGACCTTCTGTTCTTGAGTAAGCCAGCTATTGAATTGAATCTCTTGGGAAAACTATGTGCATTGGACAAGTTACTGTGAGCAGCATTATGATAAATAATCAATGCGTGATTGAAACCATAGAGGACTAACAGTTAACCAGAAAGAACAAAGAATAAAAAAAAATAATAATTAGCTGCCACTTCTGTAGTGCTTTTTTAGATGCATCTTACAAAGCATCAAATAAGTACAGGCAAATTAATCATTTAAACTTCTCTTTGAGGTAGGTATTATTATTATTATAACTATTTATTCTCCTCATGCTATAAATGAGGAAAACTAGACACGGTTTAAAGGACTTTCCAAGGACGTACTTCAGGCTTTGAATAAAACTCAGGAGATTACTGCCTTTCAGTCATTATATAAGAAATTTCCAGAAGCATATAAGTAATTTATAAGCCTGAACCTCATTTTCAAAGTTTTTAATTGACCTTGTAGGAACTAACCAGGAGTTAGACAAAATGTAGGTGTGTAAATCACAAAAAGCAATCATAACGTGTCTCACTGGTTAGGTATTTAGACCTATTAGATGCCTCCATTTTGGCCTGAAAGGATCACTAGAATTAATAAACTCAGAGGCAATCCAGGCCTCCATCTCTGCTTTGCATCTCACTCCTATCTAAGCTTGGCTGCAGCTCACATCTGTTTTTCACCATTGAAATGTAAACTGTAAAAAGTCCGTAGTCCATCATGGCAACTGGGACCAGAACCCAGAATTCTCAGGGGAATGTAATAACCACAGGTTCATCATGTAACACTCTCTCTTTGTTGGCTTAGGGCACTCTCTTGAGAAGCAGATATCTGAATTCCCCAAGAACGAGAAGACCTAGAACACACCGCTTCAGCTTCCTGGATGAATACACTTACCTATGGACAGTTGAGTCTAGTGCCTAAGCTTAGAAGAACAGCCAGAGTTTAGCTGTACCCCTGCACTTAACATTTCCCATTGGCTCACTGTAGGCATATCCCCACTGAGTTTCTGGGCTTCTTTAAATGCCCCTAAGACGCATCAGGGACAAAGGTCGTAGCCGTGTTGGTCTAAAATTACAAGCAGTCAGTGTGCTAGAGGTGATATCTTTTATTGGACCAACAAGAAAGTTGCAAAAAAACCCAAATTCTTTATTTACCGGTGCACACAGGCATAGGAGAATGCAAAGCTCATAACATTTCTCCCAGGTAGAAATGAAAATCCATATTGTACAAGAGAGCTGGAGAGTGGTGTAATTTCTCCTGGTTGGAAAAGTTCATTTTGTGCAAACTAAGCTTGGATAAAAGTTTGAGCAGTCTATTTACCTCAAAGGTGTCTGATGGCAAGCAGGATGTTAATTATAGATTTCATAGACATTAGGGCTGGAAGGAACCTCAGAAGATCATCAAGTCCAGCCTCCCACCCAAAGGGCAGGAAGTCAGCTAGGGTTATAGGATC
>NW_017728948.1:6483349-6506623 GCF_001723895.1 Crocodylus porosus | reverse complement strand
TTCCAGACCTTGGGGGCTCAGACAGTAAAGAAATTCTTCCTTATGTCCAGCCTGAAATGGTCTTGCAGTAGTTTATGACCGTTCAACCTCATCGTTGTGGTTGTTTCTTTTTACAATGTTTTATATTTCACAGGAGAATTTGTGATGGAATAGGTGTGTAAAAGCTTGCAAATAGAAAGCTTCCAAATAGAAATTTTTTTATTCAACTGTCTATTTGGTCTAATAAAAGATTTGGCCTCTAGCACACTGACTGCTTGTCATTTTAGACCAACACAGCTACAACTTTTATCCATGAAACATTGGAGATATCATAACTAGCCATTTTGAAATGAAAAATTCATAATTTTACAAGAAGAAAGCAAAAGTCAAGACCTTGAGACCTGGAAGCTGACACCCCAGCTCCACCCTTTTGTTTTGAGCCAAAGTTGCATACTTGCAGAGCAACCTGAACACAACAGAAACTCCTTGCCCAGGAGAACCTTTCCATCACCAATTCTCTTGTGAAATATGAACCATCATAACAAGAAAGAAGCATAATTCAAATTCCAGCTTGCCATCAGACATCTTTGAGGTAAACAGACTGCTCCAACTTTTATCCAAGCCTAATTTGCATAAAATGAACTTTTCCAGCCTGGGGAAATTATACCACCGTTCAGCTCTACTGTATAATATGAATTTTCATTTCTACCTGGGAGAAATGTTATATTCTTTGCATGCCTGAGGAAAGGCATGTGTGTATGAAAACTTGCAAATAAAGGTTGGGTTTTTCTGCAACTGTCTAGTTGGTCTCATGAAAGATATCACCTCTAGCATACTGTCTGGTTTTAAGAGACATATGCATCTTTATGTTTAGTGTATAGACACTGTAGGTGTCTAGCCATATTGATCAGGATTTCCCTCCTAGAGCCAGGAACATGATAATTTAGATGCTACAATGCCTAAGGGGGCACCTTAAAGATCAGTTAGGCACTTAGAAATCCCCATGCCATCATCCTTCCCTCAGACTTACGCTCCCAAGTACCTAAATCACCTTTGGATTTATGCTTCTATGTTTTATAGAAACTTTTGAAAGTGCCCTAATGCACTACTGAAAATTAACAGAACTTTAGTCACCTTTGAAGATGGAGTTAAAACAACTAAGTTACATGTGCAAATAGGATATAGACATCTAAGCATGAGTGACTGGTACCTCCTGAATCGGGGGGGCACTTGCCCCCACAGTGGCCAGTCAGCGACTGGGAGGAGGGTCCGCCCACAGTCAATCCCACCGACTTGCAAGTGGTAATGGCACGCCACTGGCACTTCTGGGTGAACGTGATCAGTCGTGGGGAGACTGCATGGACCAATCTCCTGGCAGCCCCACTCCCCAGCTGGAACTTTCGGGGGGGGCACTAGCACTCTTGCCTGCCCCACCCCTGCCTGGGAATGCTGGGTGTCAGGGGGTAGACCAGTGCTCTCAGGGGGTCCACGTGAACCCCTGTGCACCTGCTACGCATTGCCACTACTTCTAAATCAGGCTACAAGTTCAAAATTATTTATCTGAAGATGCACAGAGATACCTCAAAAGGTTTTCCAACATATCTAAGCAGGATTGATGCAGAACTCCTCTTCATATTCAATGACATGCTGTCAAATGATTTGGAAAAAATGAAGTAGCACCAAAGTAGGGCAAATATTTAGAAAACTTAGTATGCATAGTAGAATGTGGCGTCCTCTACTTTATTATTTATTATTCTATGATTCTATGATTCATATTATGTAATAATAAAGTAGAGGACTACCACATTCTACTAGAATATTAATTGTTAGGTAAAGCTATTAATTGTAAGGTAAAACTACTCAGTTAGTAAAGTGGTCATTAACAGTGCGTGTAAAAGAAGTGAGGAGTACCTCTTTTGTGCTTATTCCCAAATGCAGTAAAAAAAACCCTAAGACATGGGGTGACAGAAATGAGCAAACTAGGTCTAAATAAGCATGCAGTTCATGTTATAAAACAACAATGGAGAAGACTTATCACCTGGACAAGGGAGAAGAGATTGATGTCATATATCTTGACTTCAAAAATCTTTTGATTTGGTATCCCATGATCACCTCTTGGTGAAATTGGCCAATTGTGGCCTTGGGTCCGCCACGATTCACTGGCTGGGAAATTGGCTCTGTAGTAGGACCCAGAGGGTGGCGGTTGACTTAAGTCAATCGTCATGGTGTCCTGTGATGAGTCGGGTCCCCCAAGGCTCTGTCCCTGGACCCATATTGTTCAACATCTTCATTAATGACGTGGACACTGGAATCAGAAGCGGACTGACCAAGTTTGCCGATGACACCAAACTTTGGGGCAAAGCATCCACACCAGAAGACAGGTGGGTGATCCAGGCTGACCTAAACAGGCTCAGCAAATGGGCGGATGAGAACCTGAGGGTGTTTAACACCAAAAAATACAAGGTTCTCCACCTTGGGAGGAAAAACCTGCATCACCCTTATAGGCTCGGCAATGCTACGCTGGCTATCGTTACAGAAGACAGAGACTTGGGGGTCATCATTGACCACAAGATGAACACGAGCCTGCAATGCAATGCTGCGGCCACAAAAGCGACCAAAACGCTGGCTTGCATCCATAGATGCTTCCCAAGCAAATCTCGGAGAATCATTCTCCCCTTGTACTTGACCTTGGTGAGGCTGAAGCTGGAGTATTGTGTCCAGTTTTGGGCTCCACAATTCAAAAAGGATGTGGAGAAGCTGAGAGAATCCAGAGAAGAATCACGCATATGATCAGAGGTCAGGAAAACAGACCTTATGATGACAGACTGAGAGCCACGGGACTCTTTAGCTTGGAAAAGCGCAGGCTCAGGGGTGACCTGATGGCCACCTATAAGTTTATCAGGAGTGACCACCAGTATCTGGGGGAACATTCATTCACCAGAGCGCCCCAAGGGATGACGAGGTCAAATGGTCATAAACTATTGTGAGACCATTTCAGGCTGGGCGTAAGGAAGAATTTTTTTACTGTCCAAGCCCCCAAGGTCAAGAACAGCCTGCCATAGGAGGTGGTTCAAGCACCTACATTGAACACCTTCAAGACTAAATTGGATGCTTATCTTGCTGGGATCCTATGACCCCAGCTGACTTCCTGCCTTTTGGGTGGGGGGCTGGACTCAACGATCTTCCGAGGTTCCTTCCAGCCCTAATGTCTATGAAATCTATGAAATAATTCATGTGGGGGAAGTTCTTGCAACATGTATCTTTGAAAAGTTATGGGGCACATCCAAACTATGCCATATATCCTTGGACCTGTTGCTTTCTGCATGTCCTTTCACAGCACACAATACACTTTAGTTAGTCTATAAAGTACAAATCTACTCTAATGTCTACTTGACTTCAGACTAACATGGCTAACTATGTCTCTCTGGTACGGTATCTACAGATATATCATATTTATTCAGTGGGATTTTCAAAATGATAAAAGTTGCCCCTAAATAAAGAGCTATTAAAAAGCTCCAAGGCTGCCTATCAAGCTCAGTAAGAAGCTCAAGGATCAAGACCTACAGTTACAGGCAGAACATACCAATTTTCTATTGTATTTGGATTTGCAGTACCAAATGAGTCTCTAACGTAAACAGAGGGACATCTCCAGTGACTTGAATAGAGCATTGACTGCCTATACCAGCCAGTGGATCTGGTGTTTTGCCTATGAAAGAATTTTTAGTTCCTTAATCATTTGAGAATGATCATCAAAACATCTTCTTTAAATCACATTGTATAAATGTGATAAGTCAGCACTATGACCTATTCTTTATTTGCCAAATGACTGACCAAGGAAACCTCAGTAGCTTGTCTTCTGTGACACCCGTTGTACCTCTGGAAGTAGAAATGATTAAAACATTTTAACTGAAAGTACTAGCACTCATAAGCAGTAAACATGATTCCAAATCTATGAGTTCTTGCAGGTTACATTTCCTATGACAGTACAGACCCTGGATTTGCTAACGATCTCTCCCAAGAACTTACAGTAAAGATGGCTAATGATCAATTCCAAGAACTTACAAAAACTGAACGTAAGAAAATCACTTTCTCAGTTCCCTGAATGGGGAAAAATGCCCTAAAACATATGTGTGTGCACACATATATGTGTGCACAGGCATGTGTGTGTTCACATGTGTGTGTGCACAGGCACAGGCATACGTGTGTTTATTTATTTCTACATATATACACATAATATGACTCCCCAGAAAGAGAAAGAAAGCCTAAGACAATGGCTGAAGTGCATGTTAATGACTCCTCAACCATCTACCCTGCCCAATTGTCGGGCTTGAATATAGGTGGAGAGGAGCAACTTACCATTTATTATATGACACAGGTATAACTGAAATCAGAATGTGGTCCCAAAGCCATCTGTTTGGAGTGTTTAATTGGGCAGGTTGGAATAAGTTCACTTAAGCAGATGCTTACTAGATGGAATAAAACCTGGTCCTATGTGTCTAGGAATCTTTGATGCCAAACAGGAAAGTGCCTAGGGAGTTAGGCAGTTGCAAGACTGGTGCCCACTGCATGTGGGGGTTTGGGGCTTACAGTTTTGGAGATAGGTTCCTAAATTCTGCTTGAAATGACTAAATCCCTTATTAGATTTGGCCCCACTTCCATTTTATCAATTATAATATGGATAACTCTAGATTTATGGCAAAGTAACTGAAATCGGACTCTGGCCCAAAAGCTTTTTTCTCCAAAGCAAAACCTTTTAGAAACATAACTCCTAAATTCCTTCACAGATCAGCACCTTCCTGGGATCATTCTATTTTAATGTTAATTAAAATATATGTAGCATGAATAGCGATAAAAGATGTTGCTGAGGAGCTACACAGTCTTCTAAACAGTGCTAGTAAAGAGTAGTTAATAACCCCATGTAATAATATCAGACATAAAATCACTGAAATGTATTTGTATATTCAAGAAATGCTAATATTTTTTTAACAGTTCTTAATCTGTCATGGAGAAAAACTTGGATGAGTAAACATGATCAATTGGTTAAACCACGTTCGATGATCAACCAGATTCAATCATTGTGTTTTATTTTCATTGTAATTTGAATGTCTAAGCTTCAGGAAGCAAAATAAAACCATTTCAGTACTTCCCTTAAAGGCAATTATACTTTGCTACCATTTTATTTTATGTATATATAGAAAGATGAGTAAAACCAAGAAAATGGGGGATGTATATCTGTGTCTGTACAGATACAGTGAGGAGATGATTTCAGATTATTTTTTTATGTTCCTCTTTCACTATTTTAGCTAGACAGTCTAATAAGAATCTGTTCTCTAATCAACCAACTGGACACAGCATGATAAGTACCTAGTTGGCTTTACACCTGCATGACCTGTTATATTGCACTGATGAGGATGTTTGACTAAAACCCGCTTACAGTTGCTCATGTCATTATAGACAGGTTACAGGAAATACCACTTAGCACATGTTCAAACGTTTTAATCTTACAGTAAAGCACAGGGCCTGTTTCTGCAAGCTATTTCTACAAATCGTCGGGTTTCCAAATAATTACTAGATGTAAAAGCCCTAAACTGCTTAACTCTGGCTGATACGGAGAAGCCACTATAACCTTTCAGCCCATTTATCATTATTCTCCTCTTCCACACACACACACGCACAAACTCTATCTGTCAGTGATATGACTTACCTCAACTAACTTGTTGGCATGTTCACGGAAGACTTGTGCATATTCTTTCACTTCTTTTTCATTACCACTCTTCGCAGCCTCAATAAGAACTAGTAATGGAACATTGGTCTCCAGGAATGAGTCGGATATATGATCCATCACCGCCTTCCGTAACTGTGAGAAAAGAAAGTGGAGCTGTAAAGACCTGAAGATTTATCAATATGACATTTCCAGCATAGTGATCAGCTACTTACATTTAAGAGTGAATGTGTCATCTCTCACATTATTGTACACCATTCTCGAAGTAATTATGGATGCACAATATAAGCACTTAAATATCCATAACAAAATCTTAAGAAAAGGTTCTGCAACTCTAATGCTCATGTAAAGACCTTGCTAACACACTTAATGCCAGCATCTTGAATGGGACTACCTAGGTGGATAAAGAGTAGTCCCCTGAGTTATTGCATATTGGCAAGAGATAATATTGCCCCCTACTTTTAATATAGAGCTCTGATCACTGATTGGGGGACTTTATGTAAAGATTTTAAAAAATGTATTAGCCAGTGTATATCCAGGAAGACATGCACCTAGTATATTTAGCAATAATTGGTATTGTACAGAACATTCATCTTGCTTTATTTTCATTAGGAAGTACCTCTAGTATGGACAATCTGAAAATCTGTCACAGGCAGGGTTAACAAGCATACCACCAGTGTATTTCAAGTGAAAAAAAAATACGAACTATTGAAGAGTAAATACCTGTTCTTTCATAAACGGATGTTTGAAAAAATGTTGCTATAAGATCACTAGCCTCCCCTTCACTATTCAATGCCAAACGGTTCTGAGATTTGAGATGACCAAAATGATGATTGAAGTCTTAAATAATTCTTCCTGGAGATCCGATAGTGTGACATATTTGAACATATTTCTTTAAGCTTTGGGTATAATTGTTATTAAAAATGAAAAACTGCACACTCAAAGCAACCAGACTAGGAGCCATCTAGCCTGAGGGTCTAACTAGACATTAGTCTCATTACTGCATATATCTTTTAGCTAGACTGAAGGTCATTAAAGTAATCATTCAATTTTGTAATCCACACTAGAAAGAATTATTTAACTGAAGTGTCATCACTGTATAAAACTGCATCAATAATTATTATACTGTTAGCTGCAGTAAAACAAATGATCTAAGATGATTTCAGTGATATTGGCTATTTGCTCTGTTTTTCTAAAGACAAAGTCTAAATCAAATCTTGCTGCTGATTACATACTCCTTCCTTAGTATTGCGGGCAGGGAACCACCACTAGCAACGCAAAATAATTTTTAGGAAAAATTAGTGTTTCGTTTATCTAAATTATTATTCAGATTTAACCTATCAGCAAAACTAGGTACTATTTACTAAATATTTCCACTTCCAACATGAGGAAGGTGCTTCAAAAGTACTAATTACACGAAAAAATAATAATTTAAAATAGATAACAAAAACTTGAGGAAAATAAGGCACCTGCTGCATTGTAGCCACCACCTATGTTGTTGGCCAATACAATCACATTCTTTCCTAGGACTCCATCATCCACCTGCTTGTATCCATTTATTGTCTCGTATTTTATGCTTGGCTTGTAAATTCTGCATTTGTACAGCACCTAGCACAATGGCTTGCTAATCCCTGACTTGGGCTGTCAGTCCCTAGGGCAATATAATTATATCTAATATACTAATGCAATACCCCCACACACACTGGGTAGTACAACTGTGTTCTGATATGGGCAAGATGGCCCTTGTCGTTCTGACCATGTGCTCAGCACATGGCAAGTTGGGGCCTCTATGTGGGGGAAAATATCAAGCCCTCTGGCTTCCCTGGGCAGAGGAAGCAAGGGATTCTTTGGGCAGACTGGTGGGGAGAAAGACTGAAGTGTGGCCCTCCCTGATTGGACAAGGCTTGGGTGATGTCACACCAGGTATATAAGAACCACTCACTATGGTTCTCTCTCTCTTTCTCTTGGGGCTCTTGTTCATCTGCCTGCTGAGAGCTGCACAGCTACACTGGGAGCCAGAAAACCTGGTCCCCATGGTGGCAAGAGTCTCCCCACCTCTTCACTGAAGAGGTGAGCAAACGCTAGTTAAAGGAAAAGCCTCAGATAGAGGGACAGAAAGTGTGTTTTTGAGTCTGAGACTCCTATTTCCTCCTTTCATACTTTTTTTTAAGTGGGACACCATGGGGGTGTTAATCACTGAAGCAAAGTGCCCAGCAATAGGGCCTGCCAGTTACTGCCTACAGAAACCTGGCCCCCTCTGATCTGTAATTGTATCATCTCAGCATGAAATTTAGCTGAGACTGGATGGCCAGGCCATGGCCACAGGCCTGGGCCTTTTTCCCTCCCTGCTGTTTCTATAGCTATGGTGTTTCAGCCTAGTGCATGGCTGAACCCAAGCTATATGTTCAGGCCCCAGTGCAGTATAGGCCTGGCCGGCTTCTGCTGCTCAGTTCAGGCCCAGTGAGGTAGGCCTGACTTCTCCTTCAAAGTTTCTGCCCAGCAGAGCTGGGATTGGCACTAGGAAATAAGGGGTGCAGCATGATGTCTGGAGCCGCGTTAACTCCTCGAGGTGACCACATGGAAGTAGGGATTGCCCTACAGTGCAACAGGGAGCAACAAGGGTCCCCTTGCAACACAGATGGACCCATGCTCTCTAGCAGCTTCCTGCAGCCCAGTGTCACAGGGGCACTCAGGTGCCCTGTTCCTAAGAAGGGAGAAGGCCAGCTGCCAATCTCCGGGGGCAGTTCAGGTGCCGGTTGCTGGGGCATCCGGGTTGGTCATGTGACCGGAAGGGGGCAGGGCCGGGCCTTTATAAACAGCCCAGGCTGAAGCCTAGCTGGCAGTTCCCTTCTGGCAGTCTGAGGGGCAGGAGCTCTGCAGCAGAGCAGAGCAGAGCAGAGCAGAGCAGAGCAGAGCAGAGCAGAGGGTTGCAGCCTGACTACCCAAGCGGCTACAACATGGTAAGCACAGACAGCCAAGTGAGCGTGTTATACTGGAGGACTGGGTAAGGCTGTAGGGGTGCGAGGAGGCCTCACGGGAGCTCCCCAGTAATCTGGGAGTTCCTGGTGCCCAGTGGGGCACAGAGAGCAGTGCCAGGTGGGCACAGCTGTTCGCACTTGTGGGGCGCGTGTGGAGGGGTGTTGACCCCAGCCCTGTGGCGCGAGTGCACAGAGAGAAGACCCAGGAGAGGGTGAGTGCACAGAGAGAACCCCCAGGAGGGGGAGATTGCACTGAGAGGAGCTCCAGGAGCAGGTGAAGGTACTAAGAGAGGCCCCGGGAGTGGGCAGGGTGCATATTATTAATAGAAGCCCCAGTGGGGGTGTTGACTGAAAGAGGACAGAGGGGCTCCCAGTGGCGGGGACCCCGAAGGGACAAAGGGGCCAGGGAAAGCTTAGGCCACCTGAGCCCAACTGGAATAGTACTGGCAGTAAGACTGAGAGGGCTAGCGAAAAGAGGGGCGCCGGTTGCATGACAAGCCCAGGGGTGCCAGACAAGGGGGCGCCGGTTGCATGACAAGCCCAGGGTGCCAGACAAGGGGTGCTGGTTGCATGACAAGCCCGGGGGGGGGGTGCTGGGCAGGGGGCAGAAAAGGAAAAGGACCTGATTACATCTGGAAGAGCAGCAAGGCTAGGGACGTGCTATAGGGGAGGTAGGAGGCATGCATAGCCTATAGGGCTGGGGTGCACCAGGTCACCCCATACGGAACGGGGAATAGTACAAGCATAGGACAGTGTCCAGGGCAATAAGTGGCAGCCTCCCTTATAGAACCATATACCAACAAGATGTGGTGGGCAAGAAAAGAGGGTGGTGGATTGCCCTAATTGGGCACGGCAGGGGGCGCTAGTGGGATCACGGCCGCTCCTACGCCCCACTCCATGACACCCAGCAAACCCAAGAAGCAGCCCAAAGGACTCCCCAGTAGTGCTATGCAAAGCTTCGGTCCCTGATTCGATTTGGTGGAGATTTTGCCCAATTCGGTGGCTGAATCTCTGTATCTGAATCAAATCAGGAGACCCTTTAATCTCTCCGAATCAAATTGGAACCCTCCAAATAGATTTGGAGAGATTTGGAAAGATTCACCAATTCTGATATAGACACAGCTTTAAACGATTTTTTCCACATACCTCACAGTACCAGGTGGCTCATGAATGCTGCAATGGTGGGGCTGATAGAGCATCCCAGAGGCTCATGTGGGGCTTCCCAGAATGCTCAGCAGCAGACCCAGAAATGGACTGGAAGCACTTCCAGTCCACTTCCAGGTCCGCTGGGAAGCATGCGCTCCCCCCCCCCCAAATACACTCAGTGACTGGTGCCTCCTGGGTCTGGGTGGGGGAACCAGGGTCCTCCTGCAGTTAATTGCTAAGCCAGAAGAGCACAGGGGAGCCCGCCATGTCCTTGGCGGTGGACCCAGAAGTAGATTGGAAGTACTTCTGGTCCACTTCCAGGTTTGCTGCCAAGTACATGGGCTGCCCCCCCCCCCATGCTTCTGTGGGGCGCTCCATCTGCCCCACCATCACGGTTCATGAGCCTCACCAGGTACTTTGAGGTATGTCAAAAACATTTAAAGCTGTGTCTATGTCTGAATTGCTGATTTGCTGAATCAGCATCACCTCTTCAAATTCCAATTTGGCCATATTTAATCAGGAACCGTGATCCGAATCAACAAATCAAATCACTGTCTCCAGTTCAGATGAAATCGAAATCTGAATCAAATACGGCCCATTTTGCACACCCCTACTCTCCAGTGAAGCCCCCCACCCACCCCCAGTCCATCACTGAAGGTCATTATAATGGTGCAGGTTCCTGTAACTGCCTTTTGGGTAAGCCCTGAGTCCCAGACTGCGTGGGCATGGGTGAAGTTTCCCCAAGACAGTGCAATCTATGAAGTATGTCTTGTAGTTGGTAGTGTTTTAAATTGTGTTTAGTGTTTTTCTTCATTTTCTTTGCCTTTGTTTTTTGTAATAAATTTGTTCTCTCTGTTTACACCGCATATGAGGAGGGGTTTTTGTTTAAGTGGCACACACTAGTAATTTATTTAGTGCCTCCCAGGTGGTCTGGGTGGGGGCTCGAGACAAGCTAAAATATATTTAGACCCCAACACTGAATGCAGCCATTGTTGCTGCTGACCAGTGCCTGGCAGAAGAATTACACTAAAGTATTGTGAAAGCATATAAAACAGGACATGAAATAGCTTGAGATACTGTATGGCATCATGATGTCTACATTGTGTTATGAAGCTTAAACTTTTCTAGTCACTATACATCATGCTCTCAAAAATATTTTGGGGAATAAAGACGCAAATAAGCACTTTGTGACGTGCTCTGAAGTTCCCAACCCTTTAAAATTCCTTCTAGGACCTATTTGACTCTTTAAGCACCAAAATGCCTTAAAAAATCTAGATCTATGTGCGTATCCAAGAATGCCAACACATCCTACTGTCAGTTCTTGAGCAATATACTTCTTTAAGAAAAGCAACACTGTAACATATTTTCTTGGGTTAACCTTTTAACTATGGACATAACTGTATCATAAAGGCTTTTAATTTTCATTTATTGGACAAGGCAATTTTAGTATGCGTTATTACATATTGCAATTCTGATTATCCAATGATGCTCTCCTGTCAGATCACATTACTCTTGTACAAGTGCCTAAAGATGTAGCTCATTTTCATTGATAATGTCAAGTAATTCCGTTCTTAAGCCAGACATCTGAAGTCAACAAGACAAAGATCATCAGATAAACAACAATTTGGGCCTTATCAGTGTTAATAGAAAATCTAGTAACAGTGAGTGACACCTTATTTCTGACTAGAGCGAAGTCTAGAGTCACAAGAGTTGAACTATGCTACAATCTGAATTTAGTAGTTTATATCAAACTATTCAAAGCTGATTTGATAAATACATAATAAGTAAATGTTCTCTGTAGTTTTTGCACTACATTATTCCTACATGTCAGTAACAAATTTCTGACCCCTCATGTAAACAGACATTATAATTTCTTTAGAAACTGATTATTTGAATGTTCAAATGCCCTTGCCTTCAAGTTGAAAGGTATAGTTAAAAGTTTTTACATATTCAAGAGACCACAAATTTAGCTATCCATCAACTGTGCCTATAAAGAACAACTTGACAAAATCATTTGTTAAATGTGACAACAGTATGAACATACGGCATTCTTCCAATAGCTTAAATGGATGCATGACAAGGTAATATTAATTGCACAAGACAAGACATTTAAAGGTATTAGCTCAGCACTACCAGTCTATTTTATCCAATTAGGGCTATTCATCAATGTAAATAACTGCTGGAAAGCTAATCCTGTATTTTCCCCTATGTACTACAACAAAGTTAAACCAAAGTGATGTTCACGAATCCATAGTCTTTAATGTTTCATACTGATGCCATTATTTCAAAAGAAAACAAAAACAAATACAAACCCTTCAAATCCACCCTCTCCTCCCCTAAATTTAAAATAAATAGAAAGTGACAGCTTATATAAAAGTTACTTGGTAACATTATTAGAAAATTGCTTAAAAACAAGTTCATCTATGGAGGCACTGGATTCTTTGTTGCACTTCCCGCAGATTCCCCTATGGTACTGCATATTATCACTCAGAAGCCATGGTGTCTATTAAACTCTTTTCCCTGCAGCTTTAAGCTGAGGGAGAATTTAAAATGAGGGTGTTTTGTATTAATTGCATGATAAAATGCAGGTTGCTAAATCCAGGTTGGCATCCAAATGAAGATCTTTGTTACTAAAATAAAGTGTTACATTAAAAACAAAAAAAAAGCACCTCAAATTATGGGAAAAACAGTGTGTCGGATAAGCACAGTGATAAGTAAGCGTCAAAACTGGCAAATATTCTTTTCAAAGGATAAAAAAATCTACTATTAGGAAGATGTCATTTCCTACCGACTACAGTCACAATTTAGCCAGTTTCTGGTGCGAAGTCAGTTACTGCTGTTCAGAGCTGAGGGATCTCCCGCTATAAGCACTAGCTGAATCTGTTTTATCATTGCTGATTCACAGCTGTAATTGCACTCAAAGAGGTTAAACTGCCCGCCACACTGATGTTTTTCATGGCTTTATAACAGTTTTAGAACCAACTGTTTCTGCACTACTTACAGGCATGTAGAGAATTAAATGTCTAATCCTGACACTAGAAGGTAATGCCACAGCAGGAGATTAATGGCTCTAACAGATTGTTAAACTTTATAAAGACTGGCAGTATAAAGCTATCTGGGAGAAAAGTTTACTAACCCTTTGTTTGTAACTATTTCACATAACACTACGTTCACCATTTTCCTTTAACACTCCTTGTATGCTATAAACCACTACAACACCACAGGTTGTTAAGCTTGGGTAACTGCAAGAGCATATTCACTGGGACAGGTGGAAACAAGCATTTCAAGCACACTTCTCCTCAATCCAGTGCATCTTCAGCAATGTTAAGAGGTATTTAATTTTCTAGGACAATACAGTGGCCACCAGAAGCTTGCGAAACACTATAATCAAGAGGAAACTAATATCTAAATGGAGAAGGGGTGAATTATAAGCCCAGAGGAAGTTTTGAAATGTGGATTGCAATATTTCCCAAGGTTTTTCCCACCCTCTCTAGACAACACAGATGCTTCAAGACATACCCAAGATGATCTGGAGCTTAGATCCATGGCAGGTTTTCTTTCTTTTCTAGTTACTATTCCAGTAGCTTGTTTCACTTCAGTGGTGATCCAGGTTTTCAGATGCTCCCATAGGACTCTTGAAACACTAGCCTCATTCATGTCCCATGGGTTAAGAAAGACCCTCTCCAGCTGTCATTTCAATCTTTTCTATCCCAAAGATTAGGAAGGGACTAAAAACCTCACAAACAGGGCCCTAAATGGGGCAGCTCACTTCACACTCCATAGCTCTGGAAAAGTGCTGTGCAATTGCACGCTCTTAGAAATACTATTTTGGTAGACCCAGGTATTAATGCACTAATCTTTCCCCTATAAGACTTAGCATTTGAAGCTAGGCCTTTGCTCTCATACCTTAATTGCAAAATCCATTGCATTTTAGCATAAAGGGAAATGTACTTAGGAAAGAATGTTACTAAAAGAAAAAAACTTTGAAGATGTGTTTTCTCATGTGCTTATGTGTATGATGTTGTGCTTGTTTGCTTCTCTTTCCTTAACATGACTTGAGCTGACAAAACAAATGGGCTCTGAATACTTGTGGAAAGCAACTTCAAGTAGTGAGGTTTTTTTATACCAATTTGAAAGAGGGAATGCGGACAAGAAGTAGTAGTCTTCTCCAGCAGTGACGTACCAGGGGAAATTTCTCAAAAGGGTCTTAGCAGTTGCCTTGTATGATGAGATCACTGGCTTTGTGGATGTGGGGAGGGCAGTGGACAGGACACACCTTAACTTTAGCAATGCTTTTGATACACTAGTCTCAAGTCTCCCACAACATTCTCTCAGGCAAGCTAAGGAAGTACAGGTGGGATGAATGGACTATCAGGTGGCTAGAAAGCTGGCTGGATCATTGGGCTCAAAGGGTAATAAACAATAGCTCAATGTCTAGTTGGCAGCTGGAACCAAGCAGAGTGCCCCAGGGGTTGGTCCTAGGGCTGGTTTTGTTCAATATCTTCATAAACGACTTGGAAGACGAGATGGAGTGCACCCTCAGCAAGTCTGAACATGACACCAAGCTGGGGGCAGTAATACATACACTGCAGGGTAGGGCTAGGATTTAGAGACCTAGAAAAGATGAAGGGTTAAACTAAAAGAAATCTCATGAGGTTCGGTAAGGAGAAGTGCGAAGTGCTGCACTTAAGGATGGAATAATACCAGTACAGGCTGGGGACCGACTGGCTAGACAGCAGCGCTGCAGAAAAGGACCTAGGATTACAGTGCATAATAAACTGAATATGAGCTAACAGTGTGCCCTTGTTGCCAAGAAGGCTAATGGCATCTTGGGCTATATTAGACAGAGCATTGCCAGAAGATTCTTCCCCTGCAGCCTTCAGCTACCTGAAGTGGGGTTGCAAATAAGATGGAGCTGGACTGTTCTCAGTGGTGGCTGAAGTTCCAGCAAATTTAGGTTGGATATTAGGAAAACTTTCTCCCTATGAAGGTAGGAAAGCACTTAAAGGGTGCTTTTAGGTGCTTTAAGGAAAGCACTCAAAGGGAACAGGTTACCCAGAAAGGTGGTGGAAGCTCCATCCTTGGAGGTTTTTAAGACCCAGCTAGACAAAGCCTTCACTTGGATGATCTAGTTGGGTATGGTCCTGCTTTGAGCAAGGGGTTGGACTAAATGATATCCTGGGGTCCCTTCCAAGCTCAATTTTCTATGATTCTAAGTGACTAAGTGCCTTTATCTCATATATATATATACGAGGAGTACTCAGCACTGGTCTGTACCTGCAGGAAGCGGATTAGGAAAGCCAAGGCTGCAACTGAGCTCCATCTGGCTTCGTATATTAAGGATAACAACAAGTCTTTTTTCAGATATGTAGGGAGTCAGAAAAAAAGCAACAGTAACACTGGACCCCTGCTGAACCAAATGGGACAGCTGATAGCCTGCACCCAGTAAAAGGCCAACTTGCTTAATGGGGACTTCGCATTGGTATTTCGTCAGTCCAGTGGGACTACCTTGCCTAGCAAGATTCAGGATTCAGGGTGAGGGTATATTTATACCCAGCATCGGGGTTGATTTATTAAAGGATCACCTTGAGTGGCTGGACATCTTCAAGTCAGCTGGTCCTGACAGATTACACCCTAGGGTACCCAAGGAGCTGGCAGGTGTCATAGCCCAACCATTGGCAAAAATATTCAAAAACTTGTGGTGCTTAGGTAAAGTACCTGAAGACTGTAAGAAGGCCAATGTGGTACCCATCTTTAAGAAACGGCAGAAAGTAGATCTAGATCCTGGGAATTACAGGCCAATCAGCTTGACCTCAATCCCTGGTAAGATTCTTGAGAAAATTATCATGGAGACCCTTCTGACTGAGGGCAACATCCTGAGGGATTGCCAGCATGGGTTTGTCGTGGGTAGGTCTTGCCTGACCAGTCTCATCTCCTTTTATGACCAGGTGATGTATCACTTGGACAAGGGAGAAGAGATCGATGTCATATATCTGGACTTGGAAAAAGCCTTTGATCTGGTGTCTCATGACCACCTCATGGAAAAATTGTCCAACTGTGGCCTTGGCTACACCACAGTCTGATGGCTGGGAAACTGGCTCCAAGATCAGACCCAGAGAGTAGTGGTCAATGGCAGCAAATATTAGGACACTCTGTGACCAGTAGTGACCCCCATGGCTCCCTGTTCTCTTTAACATCTTTATCAATGATGTGGACATTGGTATCAGAAATGCACTGGCTAAGTTCACCAATGACACTAAACTTTGGGGCATAGCATCCACACCTGAGGACAGGCTAGTGATCCAGGCTGACTTGGATAATCTTAGTAAGTAGGTGTACACAAACCTGATGATGTTCAATACCAGTACTCCACCTCGGGGTGGGGAAAAAACTTTAGAGGCTTGCTAGCACCACTGCTGAAAAAGACTTGGGGTTCATGACTGACCACAAGATGAGCTACCAATGCAATGTCGCAGATGGTAAAGCAAACAAAACCCTGACTTGCATTTATAGATGCTTCTCAAGTAAATCTCAGGATGTCATCCTCCTGCTGCACTTGGCCTTAGTGAGGCCGCAGCTGGAGTATCGCACTAAATTCTGGGCTCTGCAATTCAAGAAGGATGGCGAGAAGCTTAAAAGAGTGCAGAGGATAGCCATGCACATGATCAGTGGGCAAGAGAACAGGCCTTATGATGAGATGCTGAGAGCCATGGGACTCTTCAGTCTGGAAAAGGGCAGGCTCAGGGGTGACCTGGTGACTGCTTACAAGTACATAAGAGGTGTACATCAGGATCTGGGAGAACATCTGCTCACCACAGTGCCCCAAGGAAAAACAAGGACCATTGGTCATAAACTCCTACAAGACCATTATAGGTTGGACATAAGAAAAAATTTCTTTATGGTCCAAGCCCTGAAGACCTGGAATAGACTCTCTCCAGAAGTGGTGCAGGCAGCTACTCTGGACTTATTCAAGAAATGCTTGGATGCTTATCTTGCTGGTATCCTCTGACTCTAGCTGACTTCCTGCCCCTGGGGTAGGGGGCTGGACTCGATGATCTTCAAGGTCCCTTCCAGCCCTAATGTCTATGAAATCTATGAAATTTGTTTGAACTGGTTTATACACTAAGTCATCTAAAATCAATTAAGCAAGTGACCCAGAAGTTACTAAGATGCTATTGGAAATTTCACCCATGTGTAAAAAGCAAAGGAACAAGCATTGTAAGCTATTCTTGGCTGAAACTGTCTCCTAATTTCAGTATGGTGGATGGTACAATAAGGTACCAGTCCTGATCAGAATTCCTAAGCACTATCGTAAGACATATAGTAATATAATAATAAGGGAAGAAACAGAGCAGTAAGAAGAAGAGAATGAGTAATGAATAAAGTACAGGAGACTTGGTGAGGAAAAATTAAGGAGATTAATACAGATAGTGACAATCTGGCCAGTACTTTGAACACAAGGACTAGGAGTTTGAAATGCATACAGAGTGAGAAGAGAACAATTCCTGTACTTTGTGCAAAGGAACAATTTGGTTGAAATGATGGGATATGATGATTTTAACGTATGCATTTTTTTGATGATCCAGGGTAGAAGAGGTGAGAACATGGAAGGTCAAAAAGTGAAAGTTACTGTAATCAAAATGACAGATGACCAAGACATAAATCTGGGTTTCAGAAGTGGCAGCAGAGAGAAAAGAAGGATTGTAGAAGGATGTCACCAAGGAAAAAGTGATATGATTTACAAAGGCTCAGAAAGGAGGGAGGACAATGACAATAATGTGTCAAATATGTCACTGAGATTGCAAGCCTGAGTGACAGGAATAGAAGAGCTATAACTTGGTCCAGAGAAGGCTTATGCAGGAAGGATAAGAAGCTCATGCAATGCACATTGCATTTCACTGGCAGTCACAGCCATGAAGCACTGTAATTCCAAAACAAATATATACAATATTTATTATTCAAGTACACAGATTTCTGGGGCGTGTGCATTGTATACATACAATTAATGTGTGTCATGCCCAGGATTTAAACATTACAACACATCTTAAAAAGAAAGCTGTGAAACAACCTTTACTATTTAAAGATGTCTGCAGTTATAAGTCCTTTGTTGCTAAATAATACTATAGTAGGCACTGTAAAATATGACGGACTACCATAGGTCAATGGTTCCTAAAATGGCCCACTATCACCATGAGTCCAAGATTTATTTCTGTTGGTTTTTGGCCATCCGGCTGGTCATGTGCTTCTAACTCCCACTGTTTCCTGCTGTTAAAGTGCATTCAAGTAAGCTAAAAAGAATGAGAAATACTTCCCTATCCTATTTTCCTTGAAAGCAACTTTTATTATTGCCATAAGGAACATAACTTATCCAACAAGGGAGGGGCATCATCCTGGAGATATTCCCATAACTATGAAGTTATGGCCCATATTATGAATCATGGAGATGATGTTGAGCACGTCGCATGTTTCTAAAAGGCAGCGACGTGGGCAAGCTTAGCTGACTCACCAGTGCCTCGGTGTTGTGGGTCTGAGGCATGGGGTTTCCCTGCAAAAGCCAACTGCCAAGCTGCATTAGTGGCAGCCTCCACATGATCTTGAGATGTTCCCCTAGCTTAGGTTCATTATCCTTTGTCACCAATGGTTATGGTCACTATCATCCATAAAACCCCTATTCCAGCCCCAAATAGTGGTCAGAGTATAAATACTGATCTTGCAAGAGAGAAATGGGGTTATGGCAACCCTTTCTGAAGGCCAATGTGTGCTCTTACAAACATCTGCACCAGTCCTAGGGGAAGTCTTTGATCCCATTTCACTGCCCAATGTACAGAGATTCTTGGACTGAAACAGTGGCCAATTAAGCTACTCTGCAGGTCTTTAAACAGTAAGACTTAAAATTGAAGAACACAGTCCTGTTCATGGGTGACTGGTGCCTCCCAAGTCTGGGAAGGGGGCACCAGATCACCGACAGGGGACACCCACTGAAGGGGGGTGTCCCCCAGTGGTGAAACTAGAAGTGCACTTCCACTGGCACTTCTGGTTTTATGGCTGGTGCTTCCCGGGGTGCACAGCCGATCTCAGCTAAGACTGTTGCCAGTGGTCTTATTATCTGTCCTACTTTTCTGTGGTTTTCCTCTTACCATTCATTAACAGAACTTAAAGCTCCCTAGATTTCTACATGCATAAGAACAGGTGATGGTAGTGATTTCAAGATATTTACACTAGAATGAGAGCATATGTAGAATTAAGGGTGAGCTAGTTGTCAGTTTAAAGCACCCTGACCTAAAATCTAGTTTGAAACGTAAGTTGTGCATTGGCTCACCCCCTATTTTATTCCCCATGCTTTTTTGAATGACAGCTGAGAGGAGAGTATAAAGCTCTTTATATGGAGGCTGTCTTCCCCTAACTGTTTGTGCAATAACTATGACAATGGGGCGTTGAGCAGTTGGTGTAACATCCACAAACACCACCACTACCACCATTTGGCTCTTAGAGTCAGTCCAGGCATGGACATGAGTGCCAAAAAAGTTAGGCATGGCTACATGCAGCATGAAATCCCAACCGCCAAACTAGGTGTTTAGGTTTCTCATGCAGTGCACGGGGAAAGGCAGACACCACAACAGGGCAGTTCAAAAAAGGCCCCTGCATAACGAGCAGATTGCATTTGCAGTCTTCTCAAGAGGGACAGGAACCGAGGTTTCTAATCTCAGCTGAATCCTCTGATCATTAGGATGAAGGGTCCCCTTTACCCACTGACATTACTTGCTTTCTTTCTAGTCCTCTGACTCTGAGGCTCTGGCATTTCTGATTGCTCAGTGGCCCAGTTTCAATAGGAGCTGGAAAGGGTCCCATCACCTAGATTAGCCTGTCGCCTAGTAGCCTGAGCACTCTTGGGAAGTGGGAAATATGGGTTTGAATCCCTTCAGACTGAGGAGGGCCTTGAATTCTGGGTCTGCAGGGCAAGTGTTCTAAGCGCTACAATATTATATATAAAATCTAGAGCTGGTACCCTGTATTCTCCCCGGTTTTGAATGCAGCTGCTGTATTTTGTGCTCAACTCAATGTTGTCGACGTGTGTGTGACATCCTCCAAGAACACCTCCTGGATCAGGCTTCTCTGGGGACTTAAGCACTGCTCTGTCTAGTTTCGGGATCCAAGAGCAGCTTATATGGGAGCAAGGTGCCAAGTTGTTCAGATCGGGTATGTTCTGGGCACCCGCAGAGGCGTCACGGGAACACTCATTTCCAAAAGGGAAACCTGGAGAAAGTTTAGGCCTCTCCAGGATTAGGGGTCTTTGGACCACAGTTTTTTCTTTAGGCCGCTAAGAACTTCAGCCCTTTTTTAGAGACATTTGGTACTTTATCCTTATACACTTACCCACTATACATTTCCTTCACTTATATGTGAACAGTTCATTTTCATTCTAAAAAGTCAGACTAAGTTTCTTTTTTATATAAATTAAAAGCACTTCAATAGAAAGTGCCTGTCATAACTTGGTTTTGAAAAGAAAACTTCACTATTTTTTACTTCCTTTAGTTTTTTTTCCCCTTCCCATTAAAAAGGCATTATTTCAAAAAATTAAAAATATATTTAGCCCTCTACAGTAATTGCAGAGACATGATATATTTTAATCTAAGGGTGAGAGGTTTCCAGCGTTATGACAGATAGTTGAAGTAGTCACTGTTGAGCTTTTAATATAACGCAGTGCACGGGGAAAATATATGCGAGGACCTAGACATACCAGATACATTTACTATTGAACTTTTGTACATAGTTCCTTGTATGTCACTCTGAAACCTTGTCCATCGGTGCTCACAACATCATGCAGTAATAAAAAACAAAAATTAACTGTTTCAAGTCAAAGCCTTTGCTGTGAATTCAGAAGGCAAGACTAACTGTGCCTACTTCACTCTGGATTTTGTCATTGGAAAATAATCACTCATGACTATTATGTTCCAGATTAAGTTCCAAAAATGTTCTTCATTTGATTCAATTGTTACCAGCTCTGGACTTACACAAAACTACCTGATATGGGTATAGTCTTCTGAAATATGGTGCCATATGTGCATCAGTAAACATTATGTGTAGAGTAAATTAAGCTGAGCCTTATAATTAGGCAGTAAGGAAATTACTGCAGACCCGAAAGAGTAAATCAGCAGTATTAAAACACTCTCCATTTCCTCTGAAGCACTTTAGAGTGCCATAAAAGCTCAATGTCACAGTGATAAACAACGAGAAGAAATACATCTTGAGAGAACACAAAGATGCAGGCATTCAAATAAGCCTTTTAAGCTCAAGTCCAAATTGCCATTCAATGAAATTTAAAAAACATCCTATGGCCTCTAATATTGAGATCAGATATTTAGACATCTCTTTAAAGTACCTTTTCATAAAAGTAAATGCATGATTGGTTCTATTAAATAGTAAATGTGGTTCCAGATACTAGGCTAGAGACCCACAGCTTTCTAAGTCCAGTCCTGTAAAGTGGTGAGTGCCCTTAGCTCCCACCGTCTTCAGTGCTGGCAGTGACTTTTGTGGGAGTTGGGGTGGCCACTGACCATCCCCAAAATATAGGGTATCCCCTTGGTGAGGCAGGGGGAGTGGCAACCACCAGCCCCCTTGGCCAATCAGCAGTGAGGGGTGGGGCCACCGCTTCCTCAGCCAATCAGCAGCGAGAAGTGAGGCAACCACAAAAAGGCTACCTCTCTCCTTCCATCCCTCCCTGGGTGGCTCCGAACCCTGCTCCTTCTGGCGGTGTACCACCCTACCTCTAGGCACAGCCAATAAAATCGCAAGAACAAACGACTGACACGTATTTCTACCAATGAACTGAAAAACATCCTGACCTAAAATCTAGTTTGAATTTTTGCAGGACAGGACTTTTTGCAATCCATTCTTCATTTAGAAATGGACAGGGGACAAAGGTTTAAAAACAGGATGGTCCAGTATAAAATGGGACCAGTGGCCACCCTAGTGGGTGATGATGGAAGAAACTGCTTAATCGAACTGGACCTTTTTATTCCAAGTATAACTTGGTGTCAAATGAAATGCCTATATGCTAATACAGCTTTATAGCAACTGAGCTAATAAATGTCTTGTTCAAATGCAATAGCGGTCTGCAGATATTAAACATATGCATGAAATAAACATGCACTGCTCTCAGAGAAATATCCCTGGGTCACCATGCGACAGGCAGTTTTGCAGAGGATGCTTCCTGACTTCCACCGCCTTGAGTGCCCAGCTCATCACAGCTGAAAAGATAACGTATTAAACTTCAAGGAAGAAGGTGAGCCGTTTTTAATGATGTTGCAAGTTGCTTTAGGATCATAGTCATATTCAAGTTGATTCATAGATGGTTCAATTGACAGAAGGTGGCCCCGCGTAGCAGGATGAGGCAATACCACCCACACTGCAAATTCTCTTAGGGATGACAGATGCTTCGTCTTTGGTAATACAATGCAAACTTAGCAAGAGAGGGTGAAATGGCCCTTTTTTAATTCAGCTTCAAGCTGACTGTAACCTGGCTTTGCATCACATCAACTTTTCCTCTGCTAGTAAATGCTCATAGAAAATCTGATTTTTATTTTGCAAGCTCTTGTGCATATTTCATTATTACCTAGTACTTACATAAGAAGTACTGAATCTTCAAAGTAGTTCGTAACTAACTACTGAATCCTCATAATGCCCTATCAGTTAGGTAAGGTCTGTGGCAACCTCTCTGTCTTCTTCTCCTTATATGATAAAAATCATGAATTAGTAAGCCCGTCTTCAGGATTTATAACTATAACCAGTGCCCTCTTGCTTGCAACAAAGGATACTTCAAACTTCAGCTTGCAGTAATGAGAGGGAAAGAGTTTGCTTTCATAACCTTAGCAGACATAAATCTACTCCTTCAGTGTTCACTTGCTGCAGACTTTGAGCAAATCACTTAGGCTCAAATAATTAAAAGTGCTTATACTAGACACCCAGGCTCCGATTTTCAGAGGACATAATGGGAGTTAGATACCTAACACCCTTCAAGTTTACTGAGAGTTGGATTCTTAATGTGTGTAGCTTCCTTTAAGAATCTGGATTCTGGGGTGATTTTTTTTTAAAGATATTTAGCACTGGCAGGACCCATTAGATTCATTTGAACACAATGACAGCTCAGGATTTTTTTTTTTAATTGGCATACCTCCAAGTTAAAGCAACTTCACCTTTAGAAACTACTCGTGAATACTGCAGCTTTACTTTTCTGCCTTTCTTTCTCATAGATAATTCTTATCCTTCTGGTAATGTATCTTAAGGCAGAGAAAGGACTATCACAGGGGTAGGCAACATTTTTTGGCTGGAGTGCTGAAAAACACCACAATGCCTACCTTGGAAGGTGCCGGAGTGCCAGCATGCCAGAAAAACAAAATGAGGGCAGCGGGTACACGGCAAGATGACCTGCTTGTGCCCCTTGCCCCCCAC
>NW_017728948.1:6478414-6483249 GCF_001723895.1 Crocodylus porosus | reverse complement strand
CCTGCCCCTTGCCCCCCACCCAAAGCCGCTGTCCTCAAGCTCTGCTGCCCTGTGCCCTCCAGCACTGCTCTCCCTGCCTCCCAGCTCCACTGCCCTTGTCCCCCACCAAAAGCCCCTGCCCCCCAGCCCAGCCACTGTGGCTGTCAGCAACTACCCCAGCTCTGGGTAGCTGCTGGAGCTCGGGCTGCTCCCAGCAGGGCTCGCAGTCCCAGCCACCTTCTGGGAGCAGCCCGGTCTCCCAGCTGGCAGCAGCTACTCAGAGCCGGGGCCAGCTGCAGCCGGGAGGCTGCAAACAGGTGCACCTGGGCATTAGCTCTGTATTGGCGCATGCATGCATGCCTTGGAGTGGGGGGCGGGGAGGGGCCTGAGGCAGTGCAACCCCGGTCTCTCCCCCGCTCCCAGCACAGAGCTAGTGACCGGGCTCCAGATCCCGGCACAGCTGTTTGTAGCCAGCCTGGGCTCTGGGCAACTTCAGCAAACAGCAGGCAGGCTGCAAACAGCTGCAGTAGGCTCCATAGTTCTGGCATGAGCTCCATGCATGTGCAGTCACCACCAGCATGGAGTTGATATCAGAGCTGTGGAGCTTGGTGCAGCTGTTTGCAGCATCCCAACTGCTGCTGGCCCCAGCTCCAGGTAGCTGCTCCCAGACAGGAGCCCAGGCTGCTCCCAGCAGGCAGCTGGGATGCTGCAATCCCTGCTGGGAGCAGCCCAGGCTCCATCGCTGGCAGCAGCTACCCAGAGCTGGGGCTGGCCGTGGTGTGCTGAGCAAAATGGCCTTGCGTGCCATGCTGGCATGCGTGCTGGGGCTCACCGACCCCTGGACTATCACGTAGTTAAAGCATTAGACTATGATTAAGGAGATCAAGGTTTAATTCCTGGCTGCCAAAGACTCCCTGCGTGGCTCTAGACAAGTCATTTGATCTCTCTGGGCATCTGTACATGAGACGCTTACTGCACAGGTAATACTGTGTAGTAGCGTGCCAGTCAAAAACCGTACTAATATGCTACTGAACAGTGTTATTAGGCTACCGTGCAGTAAGCATCACAGAAAAGCCATGCACTGGCACTACTGTGCAGTAAGTCTAGTTACTGTACATTTAGTTAGCACTTCATTAAGAAAGTACTAAACTAAAATGTGCAGTAACTACTGCACATTAATGAATGTATAGACGCACCCTTTGTGTTTCAGATCCATGCCTATAATATGATGATGAAGATAATAATTCCCAAATTTGTACGGGAATTCTGAAATCTGTAATGTACTCAGCTACTATGTTTAAAGAAGCCATACAAGCTCCTAGAAACACAGAGATTTAATACCACAGACTGAAACATTATGTAAGTGTCTGTCAATAATACGATTTATATTATATACATTTAACAGGCATGAAACCAGAGAAAACAGTGAGTTTTAGGTGTTCCCTTTGCCTAATAGTGTGGCTAATATTTCTATTCCAGGGAAGTCTCTAGAATTCATATACATTTTCAATAGATTTCAAAGTGCTGTGTTTTTTCTTTTTTGAAACAGAATTCATAAGCGGTAGCAAAACAACTTTATCTAAGTGGCACCAAATGATATTAGGCATCTCCTAAGTGCCAGGACTAAAAGGGCTAAGAATAGCTTGAACAATGTTGTGTAAGTTGATCTACAGGATTGAAACAGGGAACTAATTAGTGAGCGTACCAATGATATTGAGATGTATTAATGAATAATATCAAAATATGCTTATATAGTATGAGCCAAATGTGCTTGAATGGACATTGCATAGAGGCTGAAGACATTCCTATATAGTTAACTAGTGGAAGAAGAAGTGTGGATGGGTGAAAAAGATACCCTAAAGGTATACCTGATTGACTGCAATCTGCCAGCTAACTTGTTTGTGCTTGTAGTCTGAAATAGGTAGCAAAGGGATGTCAAGCTTAAAGAAGGTATATGATTTTTTGAACAGCAAAGGCATTCCCTTAGGCAGAAAAAGCATGTAAAGGAAATGGATTCATCAGCAACAGAAGCAGACCTACTCACATATTGAATTTTATGACAAAAGGTGCTTATTGTGCAGTCATCTGCACATCCCATGCAACTGGCTCAACTTCTCTTAGGGACCATCTCCCAATTCTCAACCTCTGTAATCTTCTTACTTAGGCAGGGTCTCTAAATGATATCTTCTATCATTACAAACCCTACTGGGACACAAATATTCTTGATTACTATGGAAGCATGATAACAGTGACAATATTTACATACTACCTTTCAGAATGAAGGATCCCAAAACACCCTATTAGGTATAAGCTGCTTCCTGTAGCATCTCCAAAAGCAGAGTGAAGAAAAATGGGAGGCTATCTCCAGCAGAGTGATCATCATGATACTCAATAGTGCTAGCTTGTTGGAGGTTTCCTTTGGGAATACTAGAAAGGCAGTGTGAGCACCAGAAATGTTTTGCTTGGTTTTGGTCATTATTGTAAAAGACCCTAAATTAGATTAGACCATAATTATTTTTAAAAAATCTAGGGGACATTAAGTAGTCAGGAACTTGCTTCATGTCACATTCAGAACCACCATCAACAACACAATAGCCGTTAGCAGCATGCAAATATTAATTTGGAAATTTTACATCCAAATACTGACTAAACCCACATTTGATTAGCTTTTTCTGAGTTGGCAAAGTCATGGCATGAAATAGGACATTCACTTGTCTGGGTAGGACGAAAAGCAAGGTGGGCTAAGGAAAGCTGCTAGAACTGCCTCAAAAGATCTTGATTGCAAGAAAAAGTGGGAAAGTATTAGGCTAATTTCAACTTTTAAAGGTTTGACAAAGTAAGTTGATTAGATATGCCACCTGCAAGAAAACCTGAGGGTCGGGGGACACATCATGTTACACCAGAGCATTTTGCATTACTTATACATAGCAAAGCTTCCAAACATATGGCCCACAGAGCTGCTCCTGCTGGCCCTCCGAGTTACCCATGGGCCAGCTAATTTGGGAGTGTGGTTAGCAGTGGGTGGGGTATGCCACATAATCTGGGGCACTGGGGACCATGGCCCTCAGTGGCAGGGTGCAAGTGACAGGCCACCTAGCCTGCTGTTACTTGTGTGCTCCTGAAGCATCAAGCAGCTGCCTGGCCTATGGCTGCCTGAACCACTGCCAGCATGGTCGCCATTGTAAGAAGCCCCATAGTCCAGATCCAGCCTGGGGCCCAAGGTGAGTTTGACACCCCGATGAATACCAAAGTAAATTACACCTGGATCTGGAGGAGACAGACACACAGTTTATCACCCAGGAAGCAGACTGTAGGTGGCTACTACCTTGCTATGCCAGTAGGCGTTAGGGAAGCTAATTACAGCCCATTTGCTTTCAATCAACACCTGTTCATGAGTAAGCTGTGAACACATAACACTTATACTAGTGTAACTTATGCTAGTGTCATTTGTATCCCTGAGTCTTCCAGGGGTAATTATACACCAGATCGGGTAAAGTTACCTTGATACAGGGACTTCCATTACCTGCCTGCTCTTTGGTTACAGTGTGCAAAGGTCAGTTACACTAGTGCAAATGCATCATGTTCCCAGGCTCTAAGGGCACACACAGGAGTGTCATTTTTTGCCTGATCTGGCCCCTGAAAGCACTCTACAGCCATGAGCAAACACAAGCGCACAGCTGCAGAGCACTTTAAAAGGGCCCGATCCCATGACAATCTGAACCCACATTACATGTCTGAACACACTGGGAGCATAGCTAGATTGGTGCAGCCCAGCCCTGCCCCCAGTGCTGTTTTCAGAATGGGAGGGCGGGGAAAGGAGTGGAGGGAACTCATTCTGGGGGTTGCTCATCCAGTGCTTTGGGGTGGAGTGAGTGAAGTGGAGCTCCTCCCAGGTGGGAGGCTCCTATCCACATCCCCCTCCACTCCAGCGCAGACTGGGGAAACATCAGACTGGACCTCACTTCCCTGTCTTCTTCCCCTCCCATGCTGAGACAGCACCACGAAACCAGGAGAATGGATCACAGGACTAGGGGAAGAGGCTACAGAGACACATTCAGAGCTCTCTGGATAAGGTACGAATTGGAGCTCAGTCCCCCCATCCTCTCCACCCAATAGCTAACATGTTGATTGCCAGAAAAAGTAAGAACATATTAAGCTAATTTCAACTTTTCAAATGTTGAGAAGGAAAGTTGATTAGATATGCCACCCGCAAGAAAGCCTAAGGGCTTGGGTACACACTCTTGTATGACACCAGAGTATTTTTCATTACTTATGCTGGGTCAGGAGGATTGGTCCAACTCATGGCACTTTCTCTGAAGTGCCACGAGTTAGCCTGGGGGCTGCACTTCTGTCTGCACCCTAAGTTTCATCTTAAGAGCAGATTAAGAGGGCAATAAAAAGCATTCTACTACCTATTTCATGATCATGTCCTGCTCAGGTGAGGGGTCGGACTTGAAGATCTGCAAGGTCCCTTCTGACCTTACTTCTATGATTCTGTGAAAAGGGACATTATTTTTTTATCATTGTCAGCAATCCCTCATAGTCAAGGATGGCTATCTTCCATAAATGTTTTATCTGTGGATCTGAATATGGCTGACATCGTTGATCCAAGATTGACAGACTCTGAGACAATTGGGGCATGTGCAAGCATAAGCTTGGTTTTGGATATGATGTCACAATCCTGGAACACCTGTTTGTTCAAGTGTTTAAAGGCTGCACTTGCACATTTGAGATGATGCTGGATTTCTTTGTCAATGTTAGCCTTCTGTAGGGGGGCAGTTAGGAAGGCCAAGGCAGAGATGGAACTGGGACTAGCTTCCCAGATTAAGGACAATAAGAAGTCTTTTTTTTAAATA
>NW_017728948.1:6430689-6476974 GCF_001723895.1 Crocodylus porosus | reverse complement strand
CAGCTAGGGTCTGGAACCAGCTTCCAAGAGAAGTGGTGCAGGCTCCTACCCTGGGGGTTTTTAAGAGGAGGTTAGATGAACAACTTGCTGGGATCATTTGACCCCAGTATTCTTTCCTGCCATGGCAGGGGGTCCGACTAGATGATCTGCTCAGGTCCCTTCCGACCCTACAAACTATGAAACTATGAAAAGATGATTTTTGAGGAAATACTCAGTGTTCTCTAGAGTCTCACTGTGAATCTGACATACTATTGCTGGGGACTGCTCATTATGAGCTTGTTCATGGAGGACCTCAGTCTTCTGAATATTTAAGCATCAGTCTCATTTGCTTTTATGCCTTACTAAAGATGGTGATGATTGTCTGAAAGTCTGCTTCTAAGTGAGCACAAATTACCGCATCATTACTGGAGTGTACTGAGCTGGATAACTGAGGTTGGGGTGGTCTCAGTTTTGGCTTGGAGTCAGCAGAGATTAAATGGCATACCATCCATTTGGTAGTTTAGCTTGACTCTGACTGAAAGCTTGTTCATGGTTAGATGTAACATCATGGCAAGAAATATTGAGAAAAGAGTGCTGGAGCAATGATTCAGCCTTGCTTTACTCCTGTCTTACCTTCAAAGGGACTTGTGATAGATCCATTACTGAGAACCATCACTGGCATATCATTACAAAGCAGGCAAAGAATGGTGATGAATTTCAGTGTGCAGCCATACTTCAGAAAGATCCTCCACAATGCTTCTCAGCTGACAGCATTTTTCCTGCAGCTGGTGATCTGTGAAGATCACATCACTAGTGTCTCTTGATGAGCTGTGCTGACACTGAGATTCCAGGAAGAGCTTTTCAGCAAGCGGAAGGAGACGGTTCAGGAGGTTCTCACAATGCTCTTTCCTGTAGTGGACAGCAAGGCGATTCCTCTGTAGTTTCCACAGTTGGACTTGTCTTCTTTCTTGAAGAGTGTCACAATCACAATGCCCTTGAGGTCATCTTGGATTTCCTCATCATTCCAAGTCCTTTAGATGCAGACATGGAGCTGTGATGTGAGCTCCTCTCCCTCCTTGCTTGAAGATTTCAGTGGGGATTCCATCAGCTCCAGATGCCTTGTTGTACTTGATCTGCTTGATGGCTTTCCTCACCCAGTCAGGGGTTGGAGGGATTCCAAGACTGTATCTGACTGGGTGGTGTGGGATGCAGTTAAGAACGCTCTCATCAACAACAGCTCAGCCCTCAGGCTGCTCACTATTAGGATTGTCCATGAAGGTTCACGTGTTCCAGGTCCCTAAACTGACTGTGTCTCTTCACTGATTCCAACCGCAGTAAAGGTGACCCCACTGGATGCAGTTATTCAGTCAGGAAGAAGGTAGACAGGCTATGTTGAGGGCACCTTTTCTAGCCCCCTCCCCTTTTCTATCCCTTCTTCATGTTGGGTGAGCAGAGTGGATCCTAAAGAGGACTGCTCAGTCATGGCTACAGCTGCTGAATCACAGTCCTGCCTCATCTAAGTACTGGATGACCTTCTTATATCTGCTGCTTTCATATCAGTTCATAACTAATAACTTCCAGACCTCAATATTCTGCTCTCATCACCACTAGATGGTTGCCAAAGGGCTTGAAAAATTTGCTGGAAAAGCCATTTTCATACAAGATGCAATAGCAGCAGCAGCACCAGGATGTGGGGGGGACAGCAGATGGCATTGCTTTTCCTCCAGAAAAATCACATATACCCTTTGATGGTGCTGTAACATGGCAAGTACAGGTTGCCACTATAATAAGCCTGCCAGCCCCGAGCCATGGGTCTACAAGTCATGGGTATTCATTTCTATCATAGTAGTGACTATGGATTCCAGCCAAGACCAGGGTCCCAGTGTGATAAGCACAGGACATATGTGTAGTAAGAAGGAAGCTGCAGAAAAGATATTATAATGTAAATAAATGTAGGAAAAAGGAAATGTTGTTATCTTTACAGATGGGAAATGAAAGCACTGCTTAACAGATTTGCCCAACACCACAAAAGAAGACAGGAAAAAATGCCTGATAATACAATCTCATATACTTTTCTTGCACTGCAATAAACCTTGATTCTCATTGTGTCATCGTTATGCTTAGAACTTGGAAAGAATGAAAAAAAACAGATATTGATGATTAAGCACCAAATCCTAATTAACACTTGTGTTTTCCAACTGAAAATAAGATCATTAGTAACAACAGTGTCTATTCAATTATAGACCTCTCTGCTTAAACTACCAATAAGAAATCAAAGCAATCCCATTTGTAATGGTGAATTTTATTTGTTTGTGGATACCATCCCAGTAGGAACTGGATGTAAGCCAATAATTAATTTCTTATAGGTCACTAAACAACTGTTGGTTAGCCAAAAAAAGAAAAAAAGAAAGAAAGAAATGATATTGCATACAGAGGGGTAGATAACAGCAACATTGCTTTGACTTATTACAGAAATTATTAACTTATAAAAAATAAAAGAAAGAACAGAAATCTAATCGGTGGTTTTCTTGTAGAAAAAGAGATTAAAAACTGATATTATAAACTTAGTTATTCTTAATGTGGGAAGTCACAATTCCTATTCCTATTTATTTATTTATTTTTCACAACAAAATCTTATCAACTAAACCTCTGTGGAGCACAAAAGGTTTAGTCTGTGAAAGAATTCAATATTTCCATTTTTTTTTAAATGCAGACTGAAAATTAAACCTGGAATTTCTATAAAGGAAATTCTCGAAAAAATATTTAGGATAGATAAAAACTTTTCAATTGAACAAAACTGAAATGTTTTATTTTGGTTTTAGTTTTATATTGCATTTCTAACAGATAATATTAAATAAAAATACATAAGTCTTCTCAATTAAAAAAATACTGAAACATATCATTGCAAAAATGTCAAAATGGAACCACTCAACATTGACAGAATTTTTTAAAGTATTTTTTAATTAAATTTTAGAGTCATCAACATAATTTTGTGAAGCTTTTAAAATTTTGATGGAATTATATTGTTTAATAGAAAATGGGTCCATCAAACTTTTTCCTACTGGCTTTATTCTTGACAATTATATTCCATGATTTTAATTTAAATCTACAAGTATCATAGGGCATGTGTAGATGAAATGAGGGCCCTAAATTGAAGTGGTGGGTTTTAAAAAACACCACTTCAATTTAGGGCTCATTATACCCCTATGTCATGTGCACACCCTGCTAACTTACCTGCCTCTCCAGAGGGGAGGGAATGGCAAGCTGCTGGCTTGGAGTAGTCCCTGGACTGTGTGGGGGGGCTGGTGCTTCCCTCCATGGCAGAGGTGCCCCCTGCGCGGCACCTGCCCCCAGTCACCCAGCTTGGGTGGTCTCAGGGGGTACTGCAGCTACAGAGGGAAGCACCAGGACCCTGTGCAGCTCAGGCAGGCAGGCTCCAGGGGGATGGGGAAGAGATCAGGCTCACCACTTTTCTTGGGGGGGGCCTGCTTTCCCAGGATGCTGCTAGGCTGCCTGAAGAGCTTCCTAAAGAGCCGCAGTGCTGCACGGAGCCTGACGCTTCGCTCTGTGGCTGTAGGGGCAGAAACCTAAAACTCCTCAAAGAAGTTTTAGTTTGCTACACCCTAAGTTATTTAATGCACAATACACCGCTGAGACATGCAAACACCGACACCACTAAAGTGGTGCAAAAGCATTTAGCCTGCTTTAAAGTGTTGTGTATACACGCCTCTCATTTTGCCTACACACAGCCATCAGGGTAGGTTAGTACCCTGAAAAATCTGTATGTCTGTGCCTCTCAAACCACAGATTGAACATCACTAAGGAAAATGTTTCCCCTTCTTTAGGAGTGCGTACCATCAGAACTGGTAGATAAGTAGGGTGACCATATGTCCCAGATTGGCAAGGACAGTCCCAGATTTCATAGGCTGTGTCAGTATCCTAGCCATCGGAGAAAATTTAAGCACATTTCCTAGATTGGTGTGAGCCTTGGAGGTGTACGATCGAGGCTGTATGAATGCGTGTGCCACACTGCCCCATCTGGCTCCAATCCTGGGAGCTGCCAGGGCTGGGGGTACAAGCGGGGTGCTCACTGCATTGGGGGCACTGGCCAGGCTGGGGGCATCATGTGGGCTCTCTCTGCCCTGTGCTGACTCATGGCTCTGTCACCTGCACCCGCTTCCTGGCTGTGCACTCCTCAGCTGGGTGGATGCAGCCAGCCCCAGTCTTGCACCCCGCCTCCCTGGTTAGGGCAGGGCACAGCTAGGCCAGGTTGGGCTTCTCAGATGGGGATTGCAATGAGGCTAGCCTGGCCCAGCCCAGCCTGGGAGCGCCTGGCCAGGATGCAGCCACAGATGCCAGGACAGGGCCAGAGCTGTCAATCAGCGCAGAACAGACAGAACACATGCAGCACCCCCAGCGTGGCTGGCACCCTACCCCTGGTCCCAGCCCACAGTGCCAACTCTGGTAACAAAGGCAGCACACTCCCCAGCATATCTTGACAGCTGTTCCAGCCCTGCCCCCAGCCACACACACAGCTTGGGTGCACGTATATGGGGGGCGCCCCCCGCATCCAGGGCTTCCCTAAAATTATTATGGTCACCCTACAGATAAGGCATATACATATTGAGTCTAATGGAGAGATAAAATATGTAGGAAGAGTCCTGTTTCTTACATGTACTAGGCAGATCAATGCTGATAGACTACAGTACTAATACTAATATCAGTAAAGACATCAGATCTTCTATTTAGTCCTTCATGGTGGAAATTAGTGGGTTGGTTACTGGAACTCAAAGAGAAGTGGCCTGTCTGATCCAAACTGATAGAGTGGAACAGCATCTGTGGGACAGAGATTCTGACAGCGGTGGCAGGAGGCAGCAGCAGTAACAGGTGGGACACCGGTGGTAGTGACAGTAGAACAGCTGGCGTACTACTAACCCAACTCCAAATGATCTATAGACCATGTTGGGCTTCACTGTGCATCCAGGCTGTGCATAAGCCAAAATTCTTTGCTGTGTCCTTCCTGCTTACCTTTGCTTCAATGTCACTACTGAGTTGCAATGTTTTAATGACTGCGCGCCCATGCTGCTTTGTGATTACTTGTAGTATTTAAATAATAGTGTTAGTATTTTTTTCTAACTAGATAAAACATACTAACAACACCCTGCTGCTGTGATTGTTCTTGCCTGCTGTAGCGCACTGTTAAGGGTTTTTTTGGTTTTGATGCTGGAGTTTTGTGTTGTTTGGGGGGGGTTGTTGTTGCTGGGTTTTTTTGTCCTTTTAGGCCAATGTGGAGGTGAGAGCAAAAAAAACCAAAACCCCCCCATAAAAATAGAGCCTCCCAATTGGCATGAGGTGTTATCAGCCTGTGAACACTACACGTTTCCCAAATAGTTCAAACCAAAGTCAGTGGTAGCAGCAAGCAGTGGGCTGATCTGATGTGCATGCATCCATGCACTCATTCACACTGAGTTGATTTGATATTCATCTTACTGACAGTAGATCTGAAGGTCCATTATTAGATCTCCATAATATTTAGCAAATACACAAGAGATCCTAAGTGGCGATTATAAATATGTAATCCCATCAAAAAGGAAAAACTAATATTGCTATAAATCATGAGATGGATTTTTTTGTGCCATATGCCGTAACCACAACCACTTTGCATGCCTGCATGTGCTCCTTTGTGCAACTGAAATAAAAGGCAGAACTGAGCAGTGCAATCTGAAGAAAAAGAAAGATCAGTGAAGCCTAGGAAGGCAGCCTGTCTGCCAGATGGAAAATAACCCTTCTCATTCCTGGTTACAAATACATTTTGTAGACTGCCCAGTTTATGGCAGCAATGAGCTTGAGGAGTCACATGGGCAAGAAGTTTGCATGTCACGTTGTTTTAAAAAGCAATGCTCTAAAAATGGTATTATGGGCTTCCATGTTTGCTCTCTCTCTCTCTGTCTCTCAAAAGAGTGTCCACTTCTAAAGCTAGCTGTTCACAGTAAAGGATGGCAAACTGCCAGCTATCTAGTCTCAATTGGTTCATTTCTCCTTGAATCTCATTGCTCATCATAAAGTATCTATGGGACAAATCCTATCAAAACTGGAATCAAATTATTTTTACAGTGACTCCCCTGATACACCATTGATTAAAAAAAGGTTTAGTTAGATGCACTGGACTGGAGATTAATACATAGTCCATTGATGATGTACAAGATGAAACAGAATTCACTGTTGGAAGTGGTGGCGTATAATCGACATATAAACTCTTAGGGATGCAGATGCTATTGTCCCCTGGATCTGTACAGCCCTGACCTTCACTAGGGGTGTTGGCTGCTGCCAAAATCCAAATAAAGAATGAACTCATCACGACTAAAAACAATAAAAAGCCCATGAAAATATTAGACTTTGGATCCAAACCTATAAATGTTTGCATGTGTGTTTTACATTTCTTTTGCAAATAGTTCTAGCCCATTTTGGGGACTAAAGGCAGCATACATGAGGCTGAATATACATACAGACTAGATGTGACCAGTAAGTGCCATTTTTACTAAGTCAGGTAGGTCTGGGAGTGGAACGTGACCCAAGACAATATAGCAGCTACTGGGAACTCCATACAGAAGAACAACTCATACTGACCTGAAACTTCTCTCAAACAAGAAAAACAGTGTTGGAGGCAACACATAGCCTGCATACACACATGCAAATAATTTGGGAGAATTCTCCCAGGTTTGTTTCCCTGGTAGAGAAATTTACCCAGAGCTATGTTTACTGACACAGGAATGCTGAAGCCCTGAAGAATGGACAGCTTGCAGTGCTGACATTGTGCAGCCCGGGGGGGGGGGTGCACACATCTCAGGTGCTTTGCTGGCTCCCTTAGTCTGCCTTATGACAGATGGCAGTGGTGCATAGGTAAGCCTTGGTTAACTGACCCTGACTGCCCAAGCAGCACTACATGGAAACTGTAAAAGGGATGTTTTCTGCTCACTACTGATGTAGCAGAGTCTACTAAAGAATACACTGGCTTCCTGTGGAGGAGGGAAGGCATGCTGGGGAACTATGTTCTTCTGAGAGAAGGCACATGTGCAGACATTCATCCTCCCAGGAGAAACTCTCCTGGAACTGGATGGTTGTTCCCAGTTAGTTTTTTCCTGCAGTGTCCATTTTTACCCTGGGAAAAAGCCTGAACATCTGTACATTCATGGTTTTTCCTGGGAGAGCAGCACGTCTCCCAGGAGAAATCGAATGTCTGTACAAGGCCAAAGCATGAACCTCATTCTGGAAGCTTGGGGTCCCTCAAATTTGGAGCCCAGAACTGCAGAGAAGCAGCATCTTTCTGCTCTCATTATCTTAGCAATATATGTAACTGTGGCAGGACACTGTTTGTGCCTGCCACTTTAAGGGGCCAGAAGACAGCAGCCAGCAAGTGTCTGATTAGGGAAGCCATTTTAGATTCAGGGCTGCCCATATAAATAGGGCATTTTGCTGTTGGGAGGCCAGGCAACAATATTGCCTGGCTTCAGGGCTGCTGGTATCAACTAGAGGTAAGGGGGGAGCTGTAGGGGATGGTCAGGAGGCTCCTGGTCCTGGGCATGACCTAAAACTGCACCCTGCCAGGAATGGGTGACCTGGTGAGGCTCTAAGTGGTGCGAGAGCCCCCAGACAATGCCAGGCCAGTTACCACCCTGGCTAGATATACAACTTGCTGGGGTCATTTGACCCCAGTACTCTTTCCTGCCATGGCAGGGGGGCAGACTAGATGATCTACTCAGGTCGCTTCCAACCCTAGAAACTATGAAACTATGAAAGGTGAGTCAGGACGCCTTAATCCCTAGTCCCCACAACCGGGTGAGTTACCGACTTCATAGGGTCTGGAAGGTGGACCCCAGAGAAACAGCCATAGACTCAACCTGTCTTGACATCCCCTGACAGGTCCAAGGTGGGGCCAGAACTGGAAGGTTCAAAGGGCCAGGGGCCCACCATGAGGAACACCCAAGAGCTGAGGGCCTGGGGTTCCAACTAGCTTGGAGATGGGCCAGGGCCAGTGAGCCAAAGGTCCCGGGGGGACCACACCCATAAGGGGGACCAGCTCAGGGAGCTATGCAGCCGGGAATGAAGGTGGAATAGACCACCGGAATGGGGGGATCTAAGTGGGGTTCAACTAATAGGATTCTGAGGCCCAGTGTGGGGCTGGTGATGTTTGTAACAACTGGATGCCATTTGGGAGGCTTGGGCTGAGGTGTAGGGGAGGAACAGAGCCGCAGATAGCGCCCCGGTGTTGGGGCAAGAAATGAGCAGCCTCCCGCCTAATTAGCATAAATTAAGTAATTAACAACAAGGCATGGCAGGCAAGAAGGCAGGCAGTTAGCCCAGAAACAAGTGGGCAGGCCACAGGAAAATTGGCCCTGAGAAGGCCTCCTGTTACAATAACATTAGCTTGTTTCCAAAAGTTATGACGATGATTCATGGTACCTGTGGCCCACTGCAATATTTTTATTATTAAAGGATGGCAACCTGCATTGAAGCTAATATTTTCAAACTTGCTTGTCAGAAGTTAAGTATCTAAAATAAAGACCTGAATTTGACAGGAAATGAGCATATTTGCATATTTTGGCTAGAACTATTTTCTGATTTGCTAGTTTTTCCCCTTTGATAGTATTCTAGCCACACACTGTCACAGAACTGAGACCTACAAAAGCACAAATGCCAACACGTGCTACTGTATTCCTTTCAGTATGATGCAGTTTTTAAAATCAAATATTCTAAATACAACTTGTGTCTTAAGTTTGAGTTAAAAGGAGGAAAAAATAGATCCTTGCAAATGTCTTTGCTTGGTGCTTTATTATTTTCTGAAACTGAAAGTCAGAAAATTTGGATGCATGTTAAATTCAAGGCTATATAAATTTGACAGAATACAGTAAATTAAATCATATGATGAGTTTCATTTACTTCATTGCAATTGTCCATATAAGCTAAAATACACATGTGCCAGTGTTTGCAGGTATGGAGGCCTCTAGTTGTAGACAACTATATCCTAGTGTATTTTTCCACCATCTCAGAACCAAGGAACACTAGATAATTCAGGCTATGTGCCTCAGTTAATCATTTTGGCTGCCATTACTTACAACGTAGTAACACATCTCAATTAGATTGTGCATATTTATAATTCTACCAATGACACTGTGAACATGAAGTGTAACTGCTTTCTTGACATTCAACATGCATTAGGATGAACACAGCATACCTGCCGTCGTAGGTCCCTTGTCTTTTTGGTCATCTTGTCAATGGCAATGTTCAGTGGATCTCCCTTCTCCTTCCTCCCAGTCTATTAAAAAATACATAACTAGAGTTAGAAAAGAAATAGTCCAAATATACCGGTTTTAAAACAAAGCAAACTTATGAAAAGAAACATTCATTAAATGCATATATACATACAGCAAATCTTTCTCTATTGTTTGCATCTGTCATGGCAAAAAAAAAAAATCAAGGTTTCTATTCAGTGTAAGTTTTCAACCACATTATTAAGGGGACTCAGCTGAGTGCAGCATATTATTTTTAAATAAATCGTAAAAGGATAAAAGGGATATTAGGGTGGCTTACCGGATTGTTCAGAACTTTTGCTCTGATACATTGTGTTCACATTCTATATAGTCCATGCTGCAAAATTCTGGCAAGACCTCACACTATAAAATGAATATTAAGAATTTCTAATCTCTGTCCTGCCAGGCACTGGGTATGTTAAACATGATAATAAGCAGCAAAACAGCTTGAGGACAGGAGGAAAATGGTTTTTAATCTGTAACAAGAATCATATTGGCAGGCATTAGGTACAGTATAAAAGAGACTTCCACTTAAAACACTTTCTCCTGCAGAAAGTCTCAAAGCAAAGATCCTCAATGAAAACTGGAAAAAAAAATAGGGTGGGAGGTGGGGGGTTGCAGTTCAGAGCCAATGGGGGGGCAGGGGGAATGACATGGTTTAAGGTTGCAAGGTATGAAATGCTTGAAGTGGTTCTGTCAGCTGCCTTAGCTTTCTTTTAAGAGAAGACGGCCTCTCTAAAGATCTGTTAAATTGCTTATTGTATCAGAATTCATTCAATAGCTTTTTATCAAGACTCTCTTCAGTCCTTCTTTACAATCCTATTTCTTTTACCAGTTCTGTTTTGAAATATGCATATTTAGATCTGTTGCTTGCATATGGTTATCAACAATTGTGCACTTCCAATAGAGCCTGAGAGCATGTTTCTGGCATCTCGTGAACAAATCACTTTTAAAGGTTCTTTACAACTAGACTTTCTATAATGATCTGTCAGATAGAAAGCACTGTGATATCAGCTTTACATGGCCACTTTGGAGACTGACCCTTTTCCCTAATCTTCTGATTTAATCGTTTATCTGAATGAAGGCCTGAATTGTATTGCCGTGCATGATTTTAATTACGATATATGGCTCGATGTGTTTACGAACACTTAGGAATCTGTAAATTCTTCCCCATTTACTCAGTCTAGGAGCTCAAACACTCAAACACCAAAGGCCCTTAGAACTAAAATTTAATACAATTTTACTCTTTGGATCTGAAAAAGAATCAATTATAAAGCAAATGAAGGGAATAGTCGATGCCTGTGCAGGAAACCGGGGTCAGAAAACTTGCTATGTTACAGCAGGGTAAGTTTGTGTTACCTATTAGGGTATGTGTACCACACCTATAAGACTCCACTGAGGACATGAATTCATATAGCCCCCAGTTCACAGAAACTTGGCTCTTTGGCTCAAGCTATAGCAGCTCAAACTTTAAGGTCTGGGAGGTCCTCATTTCCCTGTGTGAGAGCCCCAAAACAGCTGTTGTATTTGTGTATAGTCCATCTATATTTTCTCAAACTGCATGTAACAATGCAATGAGCCATTTATGCAGGGAAGATATGTAATCAAAATAGATCCAGAATGTGGAAATAGGGATTATCAAACAAGATGTAGGTAACAGACCAAAATATTACCAGATTACTAGCCTAAGTGAGAATGTAAAGGCATACCATCAGGAAAAAAAAAAAACAACAATTACTTTCTTAAGGGTATTGTGAGCAGTTTGCATTGATGCTCCATAGACCCTTGATGATCCATATACCCCTGTCACATGTTCACTTAAAGGGATCATGGAATTTGATCCTCAATCCTAAAATTGTGCCTCCAAACATACCACAGGTTCATGGCAGGAAGCACAATTTTGGGATCATAGAGTCATAGAAAATTAGGGTTGGAAGAGACCTCAGGAGGGCACATTTAGTCCAACACCCTGCTCAAAGCAAGTCCATCCCCAACTAGATCACCATGGAATGACATGACCCACCAAGGAAAAGGGAAGACAGCTAGGGATCAGATCCCTGTTGTGTCCTTTCTACTTCCCAGTGCTGGACGGAAACTGGGATCACGACCGGTCTCAGGCTCCCCTTGTACTGGCAAGTGAAAGCTGGGTGCCTTCAGGTCCGGGGCCAGGACTGACAATCAGCTGATTGTTGGCTCTGGCCCCAGAACCACAGCAGTTTGAGACCCCGGTGCAGTCCCAGAACTAGAGCTCTAATTACCCGTCTCGAGATCAGACCTGCAAAATGTTCGGTTTAAGGCGCCGTACAAACCAGCCATTATACACAGAACATTTTTATAGCTGGTTTGCCATTTTATGGCACTTTCAGTTGGGTGTGTGAGTAACCCCCTTGCCATTTATGCTGCGATTAGCATGTTACAGGGGATCTTAGTGACACTCATGTTCAATGACGCTTTCCTTTCTTTTTTCAATTAACTGCTTATGGAACGCAGTTTAAGATTTCTTAGCCTTCACCCAGACACTATATGGTTAAGTTCTGCTCACAGAATGAATGCAGGAGCCTGACCATATGAAATGTTTTAATGCATGAATTACTGGGGCAAGGTTAATACCACATTATTATGTAAAAAAAGCCTCTGCAAAATTCAAATTACACTGAATATTAGCAAACTGTAAGTAAGAAGCAAACAAATAGAGTTTAAAGCCACATGGGGAAGAATCTTTATAATAGTCAAACAAAGCAATAGATGAATATTGCTGGACTAGTTCTGAGCAGGGCACGTTCATTTTTTATTCATCATTGACATAGAGGATCAAGGATCAAACACTTAAAACAGACACCCATTAAAAGGGCCATAAAGCTGCTCTGAATAGGAAGTTGTGAATTCTCTAAAGGTAATCTATGAAGACCCTTTTTGCAGTTAGCACAAGTCCTTTATAGTTCAGTGTTGTATGTCTCTTTAGAAAGTGTTCTGATGTCTAATATGGCTACTCACACAGGGTATTTCTGCGTGGTATTCAGCTTCAACGTGCATCATCACAATATCAAAACACAACTTCTAAAGCACGCATTACTTTTTTACAGTTGCAAATGGCTATAAAAGCCCCTTCACTGAGCAATTTCAAAAAGGGAAGAGGAACACATTTAATGGACATTATTACTGCAAAATAAATAATACGGCATAGGATGCCACATAGCTTCAGGCAGCTCTTTCAAATGCCATCTGTTGTCTGCTGAAAATATGTTTATTAAAGTTTATTTATAAGTTAAAAGTCTTTAAATACTCTTATATTTCAAAATTGGTCCATGGGAGACTTTTCCTGGAAGGAATAGAAGGAAATAGATACTTTGAAGGTTTTAGCTGTGCAAAGTGAGATCCTATTTAATTTCTCTATTTATCCTTTTTAGTCTGAGGGGGAAAAAAGATAATTTTGGAGTGGGAAAAACACTGGCATGGGGGTGAAAGGATAGGAGGGCGCAAAGAACCCCTGATGTGGGGGTAGGAAACAAAAGGAGGGTACACAGAGTTACCAGCACGGTGACCTTTGTAAGGAGGAGGAAGGGATGGGAGTAACTGGGGGAACAGTCCCATCAGCTTTAACAGTCTCAGATACATGGCATCCATTAATACAAGTTTAACTCTTTACACAGTGTTTTTCCAAGATGAGATTTTCACACCAGTATGAAAGTCAATGTTACTCTCTCCCAAATCTTCAAGATTTCCCTCCCTGCCTGATTTCTTCCTAGCCAACTAGAATGGGCCACTGGCAATGGGTTTCTATAGTTTTGCTTCATTGGAGCCTAGTAGCTGGAGATGGGTCTTCCATTACTGTCAGAGCCTCAGTCTGCACAGCTACATTATCATGTTCATGGCATAGCCAATCTAAGATCCTTTGCCCTCCAGATACCTTCTCAAATGGTCCATAAGTCTAAAAAGCCACTTGCATTTAAAAGCTGAACAACACATACAGCTTGGCCTACATACGCAATGAAGTATGCGGCCCTCTGGTTATATTCAGTATTTTCCCTCTCAACAATAGTCAGAAATATTTCTTGAGCCATAAAGGAGATTATAAATAAATAAAGTAAATAAAAAGAAAAATAAATCTCTTGCTCCATAAATTAAGAAAAATTGTAAGTAAAAAGTCAAATGGCCACAGAACCAGATTTAAGCTAATATAGCGCTGCCACTTACTTAGCGTTGACAATCCAACAAATATTCAGAAACAATTCACTATTAAAGAAGGGTAAGAAATTCAACCCTACATTAAACTTTGGTCTCCTAACCTTCAGTAATATTTATGTTTTGTAAAATGTCTTTTTTTAATGAGGTATTCATGAGATTATAGTAATGAACTAAACCAAGTGCTCTCCTTAAAAATATTTTCACAACTGTTGAGACCATTTCTGCTCCACACCAGCTCAGGAACGAAAACCCGCCTTGGCCCGCCTGAGCGCCTTGTTAGGCTTTTACAGAAGGTCTTCTGCAACCCTACAGAAGGGAGATATGGTGAAGAGGAATGGGCTCCGGGCCATTCAACACACAGACCGGATGTACTGTAGATGATTCGAAACTACCAGGCTTGAGAGATGAGGGTCATCAGAAGAATTACAGAAGAATTCTTCTCTTGGTTTCACCTAACATTACATACAAAATGTGACTATTTAAAGAGGAAACTTAGGCTGGAGGTTCGGAAGAGCTTTCTGACTATAAAGGTGGTTAAGCATTGGAACAAGCCACCTAGAGAAGTTTGTGGAATTGCCATCCACAGACTGGAAATTTTCAAGCCCGGGTTAGACAGACTGGGATGGTTTAGTCAGGGGTGATCCTGCTTTAAGCAGGGGGCTAAACTGGGTGACTTTGTACAGTCCCTTCCAGCCCTCTTTTCCTATGAACTTAAATTTAGGAAAAAAAAACCCTTTTGAATCTGCACATATTACAGGAGGTGCTTTGATATTGTGGTAATGAATACCAACATATAGTAGATAGTAATGTATGTACAAAAGGCATGAAGGAAGCAGCCCTGTAACACCCTGGGCAGCAGTGGTCAGGCTAGCTGTGGCAGTGGTTATTGAACTTCCTGCCCCTACCCCAGCTGAGTGTGTGCCTGGGTCTGGCATCCTAGTCACCTGCCCCTCCTTATGCTACTGGATGCGAGTTCGGAGGAGCACTAAACTGGCTGCGGCAACTGTCCTACGACGTTCTAAGACAAACAAACCCTCCCAGTTTTTACAGTTAATGAATAGAAAGACCTTGAAATAAAAGCACTGAAGCAACTGTCCTCATTTTCCTTTATGAAGTTGTATATAGAAGCCTGCAAAAACCTTCCCTGATCAGGAAGGTAAAAGAAGGTGCCATTGTTTCCTCACACTTGGACTCCTCTAGACCTTTTTTATTGATATAAGTAAAAGTCAAAGCAGCGAGAAGAGCTCGGACTAGTAATGTATTACTTGTTGCATGTCCATGACATCCTCATTGTCATTTATCCAGTCATTTAGCCTACAGGAGACAGGTGGAAAGATTATCTATTGATCCAAAAGCTACTGTACCTTAAAATACTTTTATTTTTTCCATCATCACCCAGGTAGATGGCTCCATTACTTACACTTTATTCATAACTTCAATATCACAGAGTTGTATTAAGGTATAAATTGCTATTAAAAAAAATATCTGTCCTAATATTTTCTTTTCAGTATTGAACATCATTCTTTAAAAACGGGGGTTGTATTCACTAACTCTTTATAAAGTGATAAACTGAAATGCAGTTCTAAGAGGAAAGATTGTTTAAACAACTATAAGCAATGGTAGCACTTTAAAGTGGGAAGATGGGGCCAGACAAACCAAAGTATAGTCTACTATTGACAATTAAAGGAGACTAATTAGGGGCCAGGAAAAAAAATTATATCATCTATTCAAACAGATAAAGGCAGAGTCTGAATTTCAGCAGGACTGGAAAATCAGCTGGCAAAACTGGTGAGGGAATATGTTTTATTTTGTTGGTTAACCTTCTTGATAAACTATTCAGAATACCCAATTAGCATAAATTAAAACATTATAAAGTTGATGAAGAAAGAAAGAAAAATAAAATCTTGATTTAAACATGATAGAAAAACTTTATTGGCTAATTTAGACATTTATAAGAAGAATTTGTATATATTTTGCAAATCAACAGTCTACAAAGCAATGTTAATCTAATTATCTACAAAAGAATAGGAACAGATCTTCAGTGATAATGATGCAGGAGAGCTTCACACAAGAAATATTTTCAGCACAGCTACCAACTTTTGTGACGGGGAAAAAACCTAAATTCAATTAAAACTGTGCCTGGGACAATAACATACAGGGACAATATTCACAATACATGTCAACATTTCAATTTTCTAAGGTCCCTACAAAGAGTTGGGAGCGTGGGATCAAAACCACACACAAGCAATAGTTTAAAGCCCAAGTGAAACTTGACATTGGGGAAAAAAAAGGTCCGCATTTATGTCAAGTTCTTAAAAAGCTCTGTTTCATTCAACCTTGTACGCTCCCCAATTTCATTTAAAGCAAAAACCTTCTACTCATCTCTAAAATCATTCTATGCAAAGCTATCAGATGCCTCCTACTTATTAACTCTTCACAACAAGGGGTCATTTTGAATCCCTGGTTCCATTCAAATCATTCAAGCCAGTGATTTGAACAGCATTAGGATTTCCCTAGCTGAACCAGAAAATGTTTTCTTTTTTGGACATTTACTCTCAAACACAGAATGAATCTGGGTGTTTACACTCATCTGTATTCCATCCCAAGTCAGATCCAGTTTTGTTAGTGATTCATCTCATTGATTTGTATGCCACATGCCTATTTCCATGATCAAGGGGAGGTGAGGAAAGTGGGGGGAAAGGAGAGGAAGGCTCTGCATAAATAAGAAAGAAGTGTAACGTGGGATTCTTTTAGCTAAATCCTTTATGGTTAATACTCCTGTTTTTGCATGGAAGAAAGTGGTTTCAGTTGAATAAAAGAGCATCAAGGATGAGACAGAATGATTACTATACGCAAACAATATTGCCTCATTGCAGTCTAACTCTGACTTGTAGGCTAAGGACAAACATTCAAAAAGCCTAAGCCTGAATTGATTCAATCTTTGCATGTTAGTCCAACCTGTCTAAGCTAAATCAGTTTGTAACTGAACAGACATCCCAGAAATGCAGGCGCTTGCACTAGCTCAGACTAGAATCTGGTAGGGGGGGTGCTAGAGCAGCCCTCCCTTCCCTTCCACAATACTGAGCTGAGGGGGCATGGACAGGCCCAAGCAGGACACTCTGCTTAGGGAAGGGCTCCCCCACTCCCCACTTCTAACCAGCCCAGCAGGGAATTGATAACACAGTGTTTATCACCCCATTAGGAAAACAACAGAAGGACATTACCAGCTACCTATTGATTCTGCCTTTGTCACACCACAGACCATAATCAGCATGTGGTCTGCTAGCTAGTGGTGAGAGGTGTCTCTGTAAGGCAGAGGGGACAAGGAAATCTCTGCTTAGCAGGGAATGGGGAGAGGAGAGGAGGGGGAAGCCAGGCAGATGCCTGAAGTCTCTGCCAAGCTCCAGCCAGGGAGCAGAGGGGAGGGCCCCTCCCAGCCCAGAGAACATGCCAGGATACTGGGGAGTCTGGTTGAACTTAAACCAGGAAGGGGTCTGAGACAGACATTACATAAAATGTTTTGACCCAAATCAGTTTAGTTTGATACTATATTCAACCAGATTTATCTCAAATAAGGCTGCTAAGTGGGTGGATGGTGGCCTTGCCAGGAAACTGTGTGCATTAGCTGGACTGGGGCCAGGTCTGGGGCCAGGGAGGGGAAGCGGTAGTGGAAGGAAGGGAAACGGTAGCAGGCAGGGGGGGAAGCTGCAGCCAGTAGTTCTTGCTGTAGCATGTAGGGATCCAGTTCTAGCTCCCAGATATCTTACACCCACTCTGCTGGAGCTGGGGCAGTTGCAGGCAGGAGCTCAGCCATGGCAGCAAGGCATGAACTGGCTTGGGTGGGAGCAGGTGTGGCTCAGCCGCATGTGGAGTGCCAGGGAGCAACCGCATCTGCACAGTCCAGGCAAGCTCTACTGCATGCATCCCCTACCCCTCCTTCTTTCCCCCCACCCTAGCCCACATACACCCACACTCCAACCATATGCCCCACCACACACCAAACAGCCCATCCCATCAAACACACCTGCCCCGCAAACACATACCACCCCCCACACATACATCCTTCCACCCGCCCCCCACACACAATATACAAGAATAAAACTGTTTTGATCTATTACGAAATTGACTCAAATGCACACAAATGAGGACAATAACATTTTTTGAAATAAAATTATAATGTCATAGTAGATGTTCAATTTTTAGTATATAATTTGTTTTTTACCTATACTTCGTTAAAAAACAAATTCTGAAAGATTTGATGCGTGCTCCCTTTGAATTGATTGGTTTGACACTGTTCTTGGGGAGGTCTGATGCCCCTGAAGCCCTCACTGATTGGTTGAGGGTGATGGGGCAGGTTGTTAGAGGAGTCAGAACCCCTCACTACCTGCTAGGCTGTGTCTGTGCTTCATGATAATTAAGGTGGAACTTTGGGCCCCAGGGCCAGGCCATAAACCATGAGAGTGGGCCCTGTGGAGGGGCAGTGTTTCCCAGTCAAGAGGTAGACCTTCTGATGTCACGGACCATGTGATGGGGGCAGGAGTTTATGGTGGTGAGCAGAGCAAGGTTTGGCAGTGGGCGAATGGGCCTTCTTATGTCATGGATTACGTGATAGGGTGAGACTTCCAGCAAGCCCCTCTCCCAAAATGAGACTTCCAGTGCAAGGGGAGGGACTTCCAGTGGAAAAGGTCGGGGCAAGGGGGTGGGACTTCTGGTCGCAAGAGGGCAACCAGAGGGCAAGGTACCTGTCAAGGAGTAGGGCTTAGTTTGACCCTTGGTGTATCCTTGTGGTCCTTAACAGCTTGTGCACAGGGAGGCCCATGTACCCAGTGGCCTTCCAACCAAAATAATTGCACACCCCGGATACAGATAGATATAAATGTGTGTGTGTGTGCGCGCGCATGCATGTGCAGTATTTTCTGTAAAAGGTACGTTTACCAGTGTGTTTATAGGTGAAGTAGAGAAATATGCATATACCTGTAGTACTACAGGCACATTTCAATCTTTTACATATTCATATACACATAAATTACATAACTTATGCAGAAAATACGAACCAGAGAGCGACGAGCAGATTTCTATAACTCAACTACAGCAATAATGAAACTTCAATGTATGTAAATGGTGTTATGCATCTCAAGAAATAAGCCTCCTTGATTAGGTGTACTCCCCAGTTTGCTGTATATCAAACAGCTGAATAAAGCTTAGGCTTGTATGTCCAAACACATAAACATAAATGTATGAACAATAATCATATATTATATTCAATATAATCTTAAGCAGCCCACATCACTATAAAATCTGAGCATTTTCCATTGGTGCATTAAGTGACATTATTAACATGTCACAAGTAATTTGTTCTCTTTCTTGTCCTCTCACCAGGGGGAACATTGTTTGTGCAGTGGACTGTTTTGCTTTGATAGGTTTCTTCTTGATGTTGCTTTTTGTTGTTTTGTATGATGCATAATTATTATTATTTATACCGGAAAACTGCCTATTAGGTTTTTAGAAATCTTAACATTGATTTTGGCAGACTTTAAATACCGTAGGCAAATTGGGGCCAGACTGCACTAGCTGCTACACAACACTAATCATTCTTAAAAGACAACAGGTACCAGGTACTACACGTTGGCCTGTGAGGATTCCTAACAAAATTATAGGGAAAAAACCTAATATTTGTGCTGTTGTTGCCTGATGCTTCAAATTCATGTGCATTTAGATTCTTGAATGAAATGATTCATTAAGTATACAGTGTATACCCAATTGTGCATGGCTGTAGTGTGTATTACAACGTTCTGTAAAATTCTGTCAAGTGTGAAAAGTCTTATTAGTCCAAATATTATTCCAGAGCCATATTATTCTCCATACCAGTAAACACCATTCAACCATTTAAAAATCAAATCAGAAATAATCAAAAAAGGAGGTTTCAAATGCAGAGGAGGGAGAAACCCTGCAAACAATAACAAAAAAAAAATTTTTTAAAAGAAAACATTATTAAAAATCCAAAACTATGTTTTCCCCAATTTTTTAATCATTAATTTGATACTGAACAAATAAAATGCAATAATAGCAACAGCAAAAATAATTATTACTTTTCCTTACATTGTGATTTTCATACCATAAAGGATCTCAAAATATTATGCATCTTACCAACAGACCTCGTTCTTAATTTACACAGTGTTACTTGTTATATGCAACTGTAAATTGAAAGATGGGAGTTGCTGAAAAATGCCCCTGAAATGTATCAAACAAACATGGTTAAATAAAAGATCTGCGACCTCTTGCACTACTTAAAGCCTCTGAGTGGTCTTCAAGTGCAGAATAAATTGTGGTAATCTAATCCAAATACAATAAAATGTTTCCCTACGCAGCATGCCATCAGCTGGTGCAAGTCAGCAAGGCAAATGCCGAGATGGATTTTCAAAGTGGCTAGATAACGTTACGACTACCCACTAATTTCAGGTTGCTGCGTCCTCAGCGCTATTGGTTCTTAATGATACCTTGTGTGTGAGTACACAGCTCTGATCCCTTCCTTGCTAGTAAGAAGGCTTGAGTTTTTAAAGATATGGAAGTTTCGAAAAATATGAAGAATCACCCAAGTGAAGGCTTCCAGCTCTCACTGATTTCAACTGGAACGAGATGCATCACCTGATTTAGATGGTTTGGGAAGTTATGCTAAGCAAACGACTTAGGCAATACCAGGGCTTAAGTCAAACCTAAGTCAACACCGTGAGCTAAAAATCTTGCTCAGCAGCAGCTTAATTCTGCACTGAGCTGAACTCACTAGATGCCTCCTAATTTGTCCTGAATGTTCTCCAGCTGCCTTCATATCTATCTCTGCACATGCTCATAATTGCTTTGGTTTCAGCAGCTGGGCACTTTGCTCCTGCCTAGGCCTAATTTGAAGAAAAACACTGGGTGGAGAGGTACCTAAAGCCCCTGGAGCTCCCCGACCTTCTGTATAACAGCTTTGTGATTACAGCGCCTGCTTAGGAAGTGGCAGACACAAGCTATATGCCCTGCGTAGTCTAAGGGGACTCAAACCTGAACCACCAAGAAACAGGACAAAGGGAGGGCACTATCCACATCTCCTCCTGAAGCCTGGCCCCTATATAGAAAGGGAGACAAGATTCATGGAGCCAGAAGGCCAGACTGTTGAGAGCGTACAACTTTGGCCAGGTAGAGAGAGTCAGGTGTCCCAAAATGGCACATACAAATTAGACTCCTGGAGACGGAGCCTTCATTTTTGCAAATGATCCTGCTCCATTGATCTCAATGGGGCTATGATAATATATGCCAGATGAGGACCTGCCCACCCATCTCTGAAATTAAAACTTGCATATGGTTTCTCCTCGGAGGTCAGAGTCATTTACTGTAGGAAGCTAAATTATTCTAATTTCCTCATAGCCATGCTTTTAAAAACTGTCCACTACAAACTCCTAATTTAAGAACCAAGTGCTTCCCAGCTGTGAATTGCAAGCTGATTTTTAAATCACTTTAATGCTCTATCTTCTCATCTTAGATGATTTGAGGCAAATGGAAGAGACAGTTAGCACGTGTCCATTTTATCCCCTAAATACCTGGAAAGAGAGCTACGCAAACCGCAATGAAATACAAAAACTGCAACCTAAGAAAATTACATGCTACAACCACATAATAATAGCAGTTGTAATCATGTAACTGATAATGAATCGGTTATTAATTAATAACCCCAAGTGGAGCCATGGCTCGGCAGGGCAGGAAGCAGAGCGGTTGCCACTGGCATTCAGTAGAGTGCAGGGCTAGCGAGTGTTTGTGAAATTGTGCATATGTCTGTGTCCAGCCTGGCACTGAGCAATCCTGCATCTCTCTGTTCCTCACACCCAATCTATGTTAGGTCCAGGTGGGACAGGCATCCCCAGCCCTCACCGTGGCTCCAGGTAGATGCTGGTACCCAACCTTCCCCCAGTGACATGCAGCAGATGGGACCTCCCACCTGGATCCTGACCCCAGATATCCCAAGTCCAGTCTGGAGTTCCCTTCTAGCCCCACTTCTCTGTGATTCTGTGATTCCCATCACTGACAGAGCAGTAAGGTGGGGATTGCCACCCCCCAACCCCCCACACCAGGCAACCAATCAGGAATGGCTTGCCTATCTGACAAGTCTCCAGCAGCCTGGAGACTCCACATGCTGGGAGGCATGCAAGTGCTTCCCCTACCTGCTGGCCTCAAGCAGTGTGAGCCCCCCCGCCACTGAACAGCAAACCTGTGTTCAGTTTGAATGTGCTCCAACTTAGAGCACTTCAAGTAAAGCATGCTAGTGAGAACACTTTTTCCAGGGGCTTTTTGAATATCTGTGCTAAGCCTTGGCGTTCTTCTTTATAACCCACCAGATCACTGTGCATCAATGAGCCGGATATACACATGAGCTGAAATCCAGTGTCAAGGCAAAAGTCTCATAATTCTGGAAGTTGCAAACTTGTTTACAACACAAAATTAAGTGCTTTCTTTCTTTGTCGGCCAACCCATCCTTCTGGCCACTTTTAACTGCAGATTACATAGAAATAATATTCTTAAATGATTTGGCTTTATGTGGACTTACTAACACTGAAATCACTGCAACTTTCTAACGCTAATATACTGCTTGGCAGTACTGTACTGCCTACATAATACTGGGTTAGTGCATGCATCAAAGTTTCTGAGTGCAGTGACTTGTGTGTTTGGCAGTGAGCCTTTCTAGTCTGGCACATCTCCAGTGGAAACCCCACCTGCAAGCAAACAATGTGTGTGAGAATTAATTGGGCACATACTGTAACTTTAGCTATCATTTTGAATTAATGGAGATGGAGGAAAGCCTGGGAAAAAAAATTGACGTTGTCCTAATTAATGTAAATAATGGGTCACTATTAAGTATTGGCTGATTCTTTGTAACCGACTATTTCTTTCTAGGACATCAGCGAAGAGATAGAAGCAGATGAAGTGTAAAAGGGAGAGAAAAAGAAAAGAACTGGGTCTAATTAAGCCCAAGGAAGAAACATTCCAAGGCATGCAATAGGAAATGATTGGCTCTCCATGTTTCCATGTAGAAATGCTCCAGTCTATTCCTGTCACCTCCTCAAATCAATGTGCTAAGTGATATCAATTCAAATTACTTGTCAGTCTAATTAGAGGAAGTGAAAGACAATTACAGGGCGTTTGTGTAAAAGCCAGCACAACACAGCAAAAGGTCCATTTGGGATAGCTACAGAAAAGAACAGGAGAAAGTAACTGATTATATGACATTCTCATCAACAATCTTTATTAAAATGCTATACAAGAAAAAGGCACTTTTGTAAAAGACATAGTAAAGTAATAATGAATAAAAAATGTTTTTAATCCATGCACTAATTAAAGGCCTTATATTTCCTTGTAGACTACAATTTTTGTCTTGCTTTTTATGTTAGCATTTGGCCAAAATACATATGTACATACACAATTAAACCTCCTAACCCCAATTGCTCATGCAGCTTTTAGGTTTTTAATCTAAGTAAAATAAACACAGGGCAAGGGGGGCAGGGAAGGTCTTTACTGAAATATTAACTCAAGCACGCTACATAGAACATTTGAACCAGTTGCCACTAATGCTAGAATACTTTTTCCCACTGCTTTCAGCTGAAAGAAGACTTTGAATGCTGTATATGCTGATACAGAAGCATACCTGGGGTAGGTGTGGGGGCACCAGCCCCAGGCACCAACTCGGGGGTGGCAAAACGGCAGCCCCTCAGGAGTCTGCCTGCAGCAGGAGCAGCAGCCGCAGGCAGGGTCGGATTATGACAGTGTGGGGTCCTAAGATAGCCGTTCCCAACCTTTCTATGCCGTGGACCAGCAAACTATGGACCAGACATGGCCGTGGCCTGGCAGACTGAGGACCACAGTGCAGACCCCCTTCCAGCCAGGACACAGGTAAAGATACCTCCACTCCCTAGGCAGGTGGTGGTCCCTTTTGACACCCTCTCCCATCCACCACTCTGGGTGCCTCCCTTTTCTTGGCATCCATTTGAGCACACCCAAAACTTCCACTGAATTCAGGGGAGCTCTGAACGTGAAAGGAACAGCTCTTCTGTGAGCTTCATCCAAGTGGGTACTTGTGTCCTAACACAACTTATGACCTAAGGAGTCTATCATCATGTTAACTCCTGGGTCATGGTACCACTACCGTGATGAGAACTGTGACGTGATCTGCACTTCCACTTGACTCTGATCTCAACCTTCCTTTCCCACTTCTAAGCAACACAAATGTGTTTTTCAAAGACTTTTTTTCTTGTTATGATTACTATTCCCTCGGCTGTTTTTTTAGACACAGCATCCACCTCCCCTCTTTGTTGTCTTCTTTGTAGCTGTAAGAAGATGGCATTTATCATGTAATGGTCTTCCCATCCTACGTTTCTTTGATTCCGTAATTAAAAGTAGTCTTGAAATGTATTCGTTGTGAATTATTGCACAGGACCCCACCAGCTTAAATGGGACATTCTGTAAATAAAAGTATTGTACCAAAAGCTGTGTCCCCAGCTTGGAGCAGCACATATGCAGGCAGAATGCATGTTATCCAAGCTATCTGGATCCTTCATCAAAATACCAAAAGTCTGGCAGGACTTTTATTGGAAAGAATAAAGGCTGCTACCCTCCACCAAGAAAGAAGATTTGTATTACTTTCTTGAGATCTTATTTCCCTGCCTTGCTGAATTATGTTGCTGACTCATCCCACCCAGCAGACGAGGTGGGTTCTCTTGACTTCACCAAAAAACATGAAAAACTAGGGACTTATCTTTCAATTTGAACACCTATTTTCACACCGGTGGTACCACTTTAAACTGACTTGGCTTGTATTGATGAAAAACATGGGAATGAATAATGCCTGATTCGTGGTTTAGAGGATAGTTCTGCATTATCACATAGATGCCTCCACCTTGAGGAGGACAAGGATAGCAGTACTGATGCGACCAGGATGCAAAACAGACGTGGCGCGTGCACCAGTGACTGAAAAAGTCAATATGTAATAAGCTGCTTCTTCCACAAAGCTCATATTCCTACACAACCTGCTGCTGCTGTCAGATGCCAAGTGGCACATTATGCTGCACGTGCACTATGAATAAGTTAACTTTGCTCTGTTTGACAAAAAATGGTATTATGTATGTTAGAAGGCTTTGTATCACACAGAATGAAAAGGGGACCAGTAAAACCTGCAGGAGATGAGCAAAAACATAATAGTAATAAAATATTTTACTTTCTGCCCTTTTTAAGTTAGAAGGGAGAAAGCCAGGTGGCTATTTTTAGTGTTTCACTGCATACATATTCCTCCTAAGGCTAAACCTTAAGTGAAAGGGGCTAAAAGCAAAACAATCATCTTTTGTCGATCAGAGTTCATCACTGCCACAAAGGCCTCTAACTAGACTATCACATGAAATCATACCAGAATGAAAAATAAGGCTCTCTGGCAAAACTTGCCACAAGGTTAAAAGAGCTGTTAAGCGCAGCCAACTTAGTTCTGTCATTAATGACATGTAATTGATTGGTTTTCCAAAAGAGCCTAAGGGGAGTTGCATGTTTCAATCTCATTAACATCCTGTAACTGATCGGTTCCTAGATCTTTTCGGCATCATTGGAATTCGCAGCCCGTGCTGCTAAGTCACTAGGATGCTTTTGAAAATTCATTTAGTAAGACAAAATGTGTGCAGTCTTCAAAAGGGCCTTAGGGCATTTTTACACCTGCCCGTGCCGCAGCAGTGGGCGCTTTGAAAAGCACTCGGCTCTGCGGCGCATGCAGACCAACATACATGTCTGCGCGCAACAGCAATCGCCCTAAACACACCGAGAAAGCTGTAAGGTACAGCCAAGCCCTCAGATATCACCGAATTTGCACTGAGAACACCGGTGATCGCCACCTCACAAGGACAATCCTCCAGAGGGCTAGACTGCGCTTTTGAAAGAGGCACCCAGATACCACGTGAAGAATTGCTGCAGTACAGAAGGAAAACCTGAATGAATTGCACGCCGCTGGTTATGACATATCACCCCTCCCTGGAACCTATATGGAAAATCCTCAAAAAACTGCAACCCATACTAAAAGAAGACCCATTTCTTAAAGATATCTTCCCAGAACCAATCATCCTAGCCTTCAAACAAGCAGCGAACCTCGCCAACCTCATCACCAGAAGCAAGTTTCCTGTGGCCCAAAACACACCAAATGGATCCAGACCAGGCCAGGACAAAAAATGCAAAACCTGCCAATATATCTCCACCGCCCTACAACAGAACTACCAGCATGCCTGGATCTCACAGCTGCACCTCCAGAAATGTAATACATCTCATCCAGTGCACCAAATGCCCTGACGGAAAATATGTAGGAGAAACCAAACAACAACTGCATACCAGAATGAACGCACACCGAAATTCTATCAAAGACAAGAATACCCAATTACCTGTGCAGGCACATTTCTTACAAAAAAAAGCAACTCCCTCTTTAATGCCTCAATTCTAATCCTCAAAGGGAATTTACAAAACTCCTTTCACAGACAAGCCTATGACCTTCACTTCATCAACCTTCTGGATACAAAAAATCATGGACTAAATATAGACATTGGATTTATAACACATTATAGCTTGCCTAACATCTGACTCCCCAGGTACCTCTCCACTATTTACCAGATACATTCATTTCCCTTCCTCCCCCATCACTCCCAGACTGTCTCTCTCCTACCAACTCCTCAGTTTACATCTTCGCTGACTGCCTTTCTTGCCTGCAGACCAGTCTCTGCCTTGTTTACTATCCATTCAATCCAGGAAGAGCACACACCAACTGTAGATGCTTTCTCAGCCTGATGAAGGCTATTTATACCCGAAAGCTTGCAGAGAAGAATTTTTCCAACTCTTTGAGTGGGTCTAATAAAAGAGATTAGATTTACCCAAGCAACCTTGTCTGCCTATGTCCTTAAACTAACATGGCTACAACCTACACCCCTAAATCACTTTGTGGCCAATTAAGATTCAGATGACAGACAATGCATGTAGGAACCAAGACCTCAGTTCCAGTCCCTGCTCTCAGGACTGCTTGTTCATTTTCTACTGAAGAGTCATTCCACTTCCTGTGGCATATTATTCCATTTCACATACACAGTGCTTTATAATTTCCAGTGGGAGTGGATCATAATATTATGTTTGAAAAGGTGTTTCCATTATAACCTGCTGTTTCAATATAAAACAGGAAGAATTACAGGTGTTCAACAACTTACCCAGGGTCTTCCTGTCAGTATGTCACTGAGATGGGAATTGAATTCATTAACCTCCAGGCCTGACCCCAAACTCAGTTTGCAAGAACAATGCTGCCTCTCTCAGATTATGATTTAGAGACCTTTCCTTTAATATACGAATTGGCTTTACACAGATGCAGCAATTCCAGTTGAGCTGACCAAATGCAGCAAGTAATTTCAGAAAATAAAAAGCCCCTGCAAGGAGAAGCTCTGTACCTTTCCACATGGCATGGTGCTTTTCACTGCATAACTATTAAGTAAATTACTAAGTAAAAGTTACTGTGAATAGAAGGGGCTGTGCTGTGGAAAGCAATTACTCTAAAGTGTAAAGTGGGTAGGAAATATCCTTTATCAAAATAGTGCTACAATGCATATTACCTCTGTAGTTTTACACAGTAATCAATCTACTTTTTCTTGGAGGAGGAAGTAAAGAAAGGAGAGCTTTATTTTGTTGCTATATTTTTGCATAGGAGAACAACCCAATAAGTCAGCTAGGCAATCTGGGATATATTTAGTCAATTGTTCTGTCATGTATATTAGATGAGTGACGTTTCACTAATGTCCCAAAGAGGAAGGGGGTGCTCTCCTTCAGGGGTCGCAGGAAAGGTATTTTAGAAGTATTTGTCTAGGACACGGGTTTCAACCATATAGCCCATAGGCCAGATCCTGCCCAAGGAGTCACACCAAAGCACTCGTGGTGCTCTGGTGTGGTGCCAGAGGACTGGAAGAGGGCCAACGTGGTTCCCATCTTCAAAAAAGGAAAGAAGGAAAACCCGGGAAACTATAGGCCAATTAGTCTTACCTCGATCCTGGGCAAGTTTTTTGAGAGAATTATTCTGACACATGTACACGAGGGGCCAGCAGGGGAGATTATGCTTAGGGGCAACCAACACGGATTCATTAGAGGCAGGTCCTGTCAGACCAACATGGTGGCCTTCTACGGCCAGGCCGCCAAATCCTTAGATGCAGGGGTAGCAGTAGACATAGTCTTCCTGGACTTTCAGAAGGCCTTCGACACTGTCTCTTACCCCGCTATCATAAAAAAACTGAGGAACTGTGGTGTCGACACCCACACAGTCAAATAGGTCGCTAACTGGCCGGAGGGCCGCACCCAAAGAGTGGTGGTGGACGGGTTATTTTCGACCTGGAGGGATGTGGGCAGTGGGGTCCCCCAGGGCTCGGTCCTCGTGCCTGCACTGTTCAACATCTTCATCAGCAACTTGGACGAGGGGGTATAAAGCACCCTGTTCAAATTTGCTGATGACACGAAGATGTGGGGGGATGTGGGCACACTAAAAGGAAGGAATAGGCTACAATAAGACCTAGGCAGGTTACAGAGGTGGATGGATGAGAATAGGATGGGATTCAACACTGACAAGTGCAAGGTGCTACACCTGGGGAGGAAAAACCAGCACCATACCTACAGGCTGGGGAACTCTCTACTCGTCAGTGCAGAGGCAGAAAAGGATCTTGGAGTCATCATTGATGCCAAGATGAACATGGACTGGCAGTGTGGGGATGCAGTCAGGAAGGCTAACTGCACCTTGTCATGCATCCACAGATGCAACTCAAGCAGGTCCAAGGAGGTGATATTCCCCCTGTATGCTGCACTGACCAGGCCACAGCTGGAGGACTGCGTCCAGTTCTGGGCGCCGAACTTCAAGAGGGATGTGGACAGCATGGAGAGGGTCCAGAGGAGGCCACTCGCATGATCAGAGGGCAGCAGGGCAGGCCCTATGAGGAGAGGCGACAGGACCTGAACCTGTTCAGCCACCACAAGAGAAGGCTGAGGGGGGATCTAGTGGCCTGTTACAAACTAGTCTGAGGGGACCAGCAGGCATTGGGGGAGTCCCTGTTCCCCCGAGCACTACCAGGAGTGACCAGGAATAACAGTCACAAGCTGGCAGAGGTAGATTCAGACTAGACATCAGGAGGCGCTACTTCACGGTCAGGGCGGCTAGGATCTGGAACCAACTTTCAAGGGAAGTGGTGCTGGCTTCTGCCCAGGGGGTCTTTAAGACAAGGGTAGACAATCACCTTGCTGGGGTCGTTTGACCCCATTACTCTTTCCTGCCATGGCAGGGGGTTGGACTTGATGATGTGCCTCAGGTCCCTTCTGACCCTACTAAGTATGAAACTGTGAATTATGTCATCTGGCCTACAGGATCTTGGAGGGGGCTGGGAATTTGGAGGGCAGAGTCTGTCACCAAAATCCAGGGAGCCCCGTCTGGGATACATTTTGATGGCAGGGGGCAAGTGACATCTGTGTTAAATCACACAGTTCCTTGACACCACTTGCCCCACTACCACTGCTACACACTGCTACAGAAAGTGAGTCTACATTTGGCCTGAAAGGAGCCCAGCAGACTGCATCTTGTTCGGGGAGCCAAACCATCCTGACACCCAATGGGTAATGAATGGCAATGCCCATTCAATACTGAGAACTTCCTGGACAAAGAGGAAGAAACAGTCCCTACCCCAATGGTAGAGATGTAGACAGAGGTTAAAAGATTAAATTGCTACTGTCCCAATGCCATGCTAGAAGAGACAACTTCCTTGCTTTATTAGCTGACACATGATGGGCATACAATCTCCACATTTCAGAGATTTAGCCACGTCAGGAAAGGTAAGAGCTGCAACAGTGTGAAACAGGGCTAAACACAGGTTATCTGAGGGGTCGGCAACCCGCAAAATGCATGTCGGAGCATGACATATAAAGCCATTTTGCTTGGCACACCATAGCCAGCCAGGGCTCTGGGCAGCTGCCACCAGCCACAGAGTCTGACCTGCTTGCAGGAGGCTGAAAAACCTGTTGCAACTAGCCCAGGCTCTGTGGCTGGCAGAGCCATGGTAGGCTGCAGCCAAGAGGCTGCTATGGTGGCAGCAGCTGTGTGTGCACCTCTGGGCAGATGGTGAAGCAGGAGCTGGGGTTGCGCTGCCCCAGGCCCCTCCTCTGCCATCCCCCCAGCGGTGCATGTGCACCCTTCACTGCCACGGACCCCAGCTGGAGCTCTGGAGCCTGGTGCAACGGTTTTCAGTCCCCTAGCTGCCTACCACAGCTGGCCTGGGCTCTGGGCAGCTGCAGGCAGTGGCAGGCAGGCTGCAAGCAGCTGCACCAGGCTCTGGAGCCCTGACACTGGCTATGAGCACACGCGGCTTGGGGTGCAGGGAAGGGACTGGGGCAGCACAACCCCAGCCCCTCCTCCACTATGCACCTGGAGGCGCATATGCGTCTGCTGCCAGCAACAAGGATCAGACCCCTCAAAGCTCCCCCGTGGTCTGCCCCGGCACACCAAATCATGGTGTGGGTCAGGGATGGGGTGTTTTTGGCACTCTGGCCAAAAACATTGCCGACCCACTTGTTATATGTTTCTTCACTTGCAGTTAAACCACGGTGAGCACCAGCGGGTGAACTGACAGCCAGCATTAATGACAGAACAGGTCATTTCCATAGTGAGGATGAGAATTCAGTGCGTAACACAAACAACACAACAGAGAGGTTTTTTTCTTAACCTATTGTCTGGATGCAAAAGTGGCAGTGAGGTGCCATGAAAATATAATTTATACCAACAAGTGTATTTTTTTAAAGTGTAAATAAGGCAGTCAGGTTTATTACCAGCTACAAAGCAAGGGTCAGAGGACAATTGCAAATGAGATGGGAAAAAGAAGATTCCGGAGGACAAAAGCAGCACAAATTGGTTGCAATAACTTGTGGATACAAACTTATTAAAATGCTACTGTCAATTATAAGGTTATTTACATGAACACTAAAATTATTAGGCAGAGTATATGTGGATTGCAACCCTGATTTAAAATGTAGAGTTAGAAAATTGTGCTAATAAGTGTCCATCTGAGTTCAGGGCTTAGTGGCACAATTTAAAGAAAACATTTCAGTTAATGACCTTTTCATCAATGTAAATACCAACATATACTGAAGTATTTTGGGCACAGTATCCATAAGAGAGCTATCCCAAAGAGATGAGAAAATTCTTTTTGTAGATTAAATATCAAACAGATGTTCAATAATATCAAAGGCACCAGGAGATAAATTCTGACAATTAAGTCTATAACATACTTAGTTGTTTAGTGACCTGTTTATGAGAAAAATCAAAACTTTGGAACAACCCAATAACAAAGAAAATCCATTCTGGCTCATATCCTGGAACAATTCTCCAGATTTGACCTTTGAAAGAACTTCAGAAAACAAAGGCATGTACATTGGTGGTATTTTTTAATGGATTTTGCAAAGCAGTCTCTAACTATGTCGAACACATCTGTCACTACATATTGTAGACCTTTCTCTGTTGAAGCAATACCATTCATAGTTTTGTCTTCTGGGAGCAGAAATTGTTACCTCAAGCTGGAAGAGCAGCCACACTGTTTTAATGACAGAGTACTGTCTGTTTAATACTCTTCTAAAAATGAGGCATTTAGAGATATATTCAGAGTGAAGCATTAGCCTGAAACAGCCCTCATGGAAAGTCCTGAAAGTTCTTCTACAGATTTCAGGGGAAGGAGAATTAGGCCAATGCAGAGAAATTTTTTAATTCCCACCCCCCCCCCAATCTATGAACAGAATAACACATGAAAAAAGAGCACTTCCATGTGTATATGCCCAGGAAATTCCTGTCTGGTAAAAGCCCTAATGTTGAATAGACTCGCTTGTGTGCACAGACATCCATTTCTTGGCAGGATCTCAGCTTAAATGCCAAAACGTCCAACTGCGTGAAAATGTATATATTCAATTGTGGACCTAATTTTAAACTAAACAAACAAACAGACAGACAGACAGACAAATAGGGCTTTAGCAGAGAAATTAGTTTCATTTCTGGAATCCGCCTGCCCCCCATCTGCACAGTACCTGCTAACTTAAAATACACATGAAGCAGTGGATATCACCATCAGCGAACATAGCAAAAATTAAAAAAAAAATCATTTATATTCTTTTCCCATTACTCTTGTGAACGTGCATTCATTTTATTCATTGACTCTTGATAAGAAGCAAATTACAATAAAGTTAAAATGTTCTTTTTACTCTTAGCTAATTGTATATTGATGTTTATTCAGTTTTCTGTGTGAAAGTATTCTGGGGAAGCGAGAGAAGGGAGGAAGAACTATGTCTGGGCTACTTAAGGGCTAGGGACGGACATTACATGTAAACCAGTTTAAGTGATAAGAAACTGGTTTAAACCTGTAACAGAATAGATGTTCAGTGCACATAAACCAGTTTGAAAATGGCAGGGACCATTTTGAGATAAACCTGGTTGAATGTAGTATCAAACTTAACTGATTTGGGTCAAACCAGTTTATGCAATGTCTCTCCCAGACCCCTTCCTGGTTTAACTTAAAACAGAGTCCTCCAGCATCCCAGATGCTTTGCAGCTCTGGGTGGGACTCTCTGCTCCAGAGAGCTGGGCTGGCCCCTCCCTATGCTCCCTGGCTGAGCTCCTGCAGAGACAGCAGGCACAGCAGGGACTACTCGGCTTCTCCTTGCCCTATTCCCCCTGCCCCACTCCCTGCTCAAGCAGCCCTCCCTCCCCCCCCACTCCCACACAGACCGTAGTCAGCATGTGGTCTGCTAGCTAATGCTGAGAGGTGTCTGTGTAAGGCAGAGGGGGCAAAGGCAGACAGGACAGTATCCCCTTAAGGCTTTTTGGAGGTAATCAACAGGAGCTAATGTCCCTCTGCTCCTTCCTTGGAAAAAGCTGTTTAAGAGTTTGAACTAATGAGAGAGATTTTGTTTTGTTTTGTTGGGCAGATAAATACTAACAACGCCCTGTGTAACTCCCTGCTCTGTAAGTAAATGCTGTGTGACTCCATGCTGGCTCCTTGACTGGCCAGGAGCAGCAGGGGAGAGTGAGGGGAACCCCTCCCTAATCAAAGCATCCTGCCAGGATTGGGCCATACGCCCCCTCAGCTCAGCACTGAGGAGGGAAAGAGAGGGTGTCTCTAGTGCACCCCCAGCTTCTAGCCTGAGCCACTGTAGGCATGTGCCTGCATTTCTGGGATGTCTTTACAGTTACAAACTGGTTCAGCCCAGGAAGGTTAAACTAACTTACAACGATTGAATAGATTCAGGCTCAGGCGTTTTGAATGTCTCTCCCTAGCTAAGATGTTAAAGAGCAGAGTCCTGGATTCCAGTAAATAAAAGAATCTCCCATGCCCCAAATGCAGAGATTCACTTACAAACCTGTACCAAGTCCAACCCTCAAACCTGAATTGCCCCCCAGAACTCAAAATACATTTTGCCCCTTCTCCTGCCTGCAATCCCTGCCCACTGTAATACAGTCTTTATTTGGACAGCATAACCTCAGTGGTCTATGAAGTTACTAGTTTTGTTTGCTGGTGATTGGCATTGTCTCTAGTACATACCGAGCAAATCCTAAGTACCTGTATATCTCATTGATTTCAAAGAGCTTTGTTGATTCAGAATGTCCCGAGATATCACCCTACGATTTAATTATTGTGCTTCTACTCCTGCTCCATTACTGGCATGAGAGCATGCTTGGTTGCTATGGTAAAATTTGGTGGAAACACTAATGCAACTGAATTATATTTTTTACATAACGGTTTTAGCAGAACTAACGGTTAAAAGGAAAAGAACATTTTAATTAATTTGTTTTTTAAATGTGGTAGCCTCAAAGGCAGCAATAGAAGTATTCTGCCTTAAATTGAACAGTGCCTTTAACTCAAGGATAAAATTCCACTTTGTAGGTAGCTAACTAAATCAAGAGAAGTGTAACCATCGCTCATCTAACACTTTAGTTAAAGAGCACACATTTTAAGAGGGGGTTTTAGAGCAGTTTTTAAAAATGAGGACAGCAGAATGACTGACTAGGCCAGTGTTCTTGTTGACTGATGGATCTCAGGGCAGTTAAAAAGACAAATAGTTTCTCATAGCAAAGTCATCTCCTTCTAATGCCACTCTGTTCTTAGCAACATACACTTTTGACATCAGAAACAAATTGCAGTAGCATGCAAAAGAACGAGGCTTTGCCACAAAAGGCTATTTCTCATCCCAAATAACTCTAGACTTCATCACATGACAAGAAGCAAGCTGGAGGGCAAGTAGGATGTATTTTGAGATTATCATTTCATAAGATGGGGCTTTCACAATTTCAGCCCATTGTATTTCACTTCTGGATAATTAAAATAAATCCAAATTAAATAACCCAAACCAAAGGAAATGTAAAGTTAATGCACTTCACCCTTTCACTCAACCATCTGCGTACTGCACCAGTTCTTGATGGAAATATTTCATATTTCCATTATTTAAAAATTCAGTTTGGTATACTATATTTAAGCCATTCACCACGTTCTTTTATTTTTTATCCTCTCTTCACCTATTACATAATGAAAACAGATGACAAAAGATTGCTGAAGATGCAGAGTAAAGCACTAAAAATTTACAAAATACCAGTATGGCTGTCTGTGCAACCTTGATTTGGCCTCCATAATATATGCACATTGTGGCACAATCTTTACTTACACATTCCCTTTTTTTTGCCCCCGGGACCACTGTGTTGTCCAGTGCACAAAGTGAGCATTGCTCTTGGCATGGGTCAGGATTCTCTGTAGGCAAAGAGCATTCATGATTCGCCTCTCAGTGGTTAGCGACTGGGGCACCAGCCCAGGTGCCTGCTTAGGGGGGAGCATGAAAAGCAGCTGTTGCAGCAACTGGCCCAGCTGCCCCAGCCACTGCACCTGATCCAGCCACTGTGGCTTCCCCTGTCACCCAGGCCACTGACCCTGGCTCTTACACCTCTGGGTGGGACCCTGGCTATATTGCAGAAGTGTTTACAGATGGAGGAAAAGCTACTGACTACATTAATATGGGAGTTTTTGAATGTTCGTAGATATTTCAGCAGCTTCATAATACGAGTGAGGATATAATTTAATAGCAGCATGCAGGGTATCCAGGCGTTCAGAAACAACACTAGTGAATATTTTCTGCAGTTGAAATTGTAGGAAAAACTTGGATAGGAAGAATTTATTATTTTAGATGGAGTTAACAGGGAATTTAATAATGTTATGGGAAGTCCCATAGGGAAGTGTATTTAGTGTAACTGGTTAGACTACAATGTTTTGTTTCATAATAAAAGGAAGACCCCAAGAAATGATGGAAAGAGAGGAGCTGAGATGTTATTCGGTTGTTTGGAAATGAAAAAATAAAATTTCCTGGCATTCTTACTTGGCAAACTAATTAAATAGTGTCTGTCAGGAAGGAAGCAATACTGCAGCACCTCATACTCACGTGGCTTTGTGATGGAGAATACCAAAAATATCGCCATTTAAACTGTGCTATTTTGAATACCGAGATGATGCATCAAGTTGACCTGTTTTATTGTTACTTTTAAAATTCTGTTTCAGAAGTATGATAAGAAAGGCTTGCACATATGTATATCACTTCATGAGCATAGCATATAAAACGACAGGTATGTTCATGGTGCTTCTCAGAGAGAACAGGGATATGTAGCCTATGTAGCCTGAGTAGATTTACATGGGCAGAAAGCTTGGCAGCAGAAAAACTGGGTGAATGTCCCCCCCCCCATGAAGAATAAAAGGCATGATTTTTTGAACATTTTGGACCCAATTCATAGTTTATTACAGTCAACAGAAACATTCAGTGATTCAAAGCTGATGGACTCAGACTGCTAACTGGGTAACAACATACCTGTGAGCATTGGAGAACCTCATAGAAAAACACAGAAACACACACAAAATAGTAAGCTTGGGAATCTAACGTCTTTCATGATGCAGCAACCATTCTGTGCTGCATGAAGTTTATAAACTATTTTGCCAAAATAAAAGGCTACGGTAAGCACGACAATTTGAAACACATTGGAAACTATTTCTTAAATATCAGTCTTCCACAATCTAAAAGCCCATCAACATTTTGTGTGCGCTGCCATTTCTTTCAATGGTTTTCTGGCTTAATCTGAACGATTACAATTAATGAACTCTGTTGCTCAGTTTTGTTGGCTAGAAAACGGAAAGTCCAGCTATTTAAATTAATAGTCTAGGAAGCCGTCCAAAAATAGCAATTTATATGCATCTAGATGCTGGACCATAAAGGGTGTGGAGATGGTGAGTGTTTATGTAACAAAGTCCCAGTTTCACTCCCTTGAGTATTGCTGCGAAGCAATGACATCATTAAAAAGATCAATCAGCCAGTGCGAATGTAGATTTAGGCAATCAACATCCCTAATCTTAACTTGAGTGGTATATATCTACCTAAAATACAGACAAGAATAAATGTTATTTTAGTGCCTTCTTGCAAGGTTACACAATGTAAATTATTCAGCCTGACAAGCATATTGTATTTGACAGAACACTACACTGTAAAAATCAGTATTCAGATATCTTTGAGGAGTGTACTGGAAACAAGCTCAACTTTGTGCTTCTTCAGAAACTGAGAGATAACTAAATTGCTTCTTCAAGATGATCTACAAATACGTATTTAGGAAATGAACAACTTTAACCTTAATCTGTCCAGGTATTTTTTAATTCGTCAATCATCATAATATCTGAGCATGATCATGTGGCCAAATGATACTTTAACTGACAAGCCATTAATTGAGATATTTTATGAGTGAGGTTTTTTTATTTTTATTTCATGTTAATGTAATACTCAGGATGGCTGTTGGACTGGCAGCTTCCAGAGGATGAAATCCTCTCTTGATCCCCAAACACACCAGATATATGTATTAGGATAATTTGAACACATTTTGACGAGTAATGCAACTTTTACATGTGTTTAAATTCTCCCTTTGATACTCTGAAACTACTGATTTACAGCGCGTTCCTGGACAATGCATCATGCATATAACACCTAGGAACATCATCTAGCACAGAAAGGACGCCACCCCTAATGGGGAAGCCATGGAATTACTGCAGTGCAAAGTACTGTCAACCCAAAATATTTAAAATCCTAAAGTAGGTTAACAAAAGCACAGATTTCTATAAAACAAATATGTTCTTTTTTCTTAAGCACATGTTGCATGCTTAGTTGCCTTCTAGTTTTTATAGACCGTCCACATCATGTTTTCAAGTGATTCTCTGCAAATTCTAATATAGCCTACTTGATTCACGCAGAGCTTTGACTTTCAGGGAAGGAACCTCAATTATGCTGAGCCATAATAGAAACGAAATTGAAGTTGGGATGTCATCACTCTTCTTTCTTTCGTGAACATAAGCCCCTTTACTGCCTCTCCAGCCTCTAATTCATTGATTCTGGGAAGTTAATAAATACCATATTACCTTGTGTACAATACCCCTTCCTCCCCACCCCCAACAACACACACATACACAAACACCCTTGTTTTTGGAAGGCAAAATATAGAAAAAAAGTTTTTTCAGAGTTATGGCTATGACTGCGTGACACAGAATAAGTCCTCTTGGGAACACAAAGCATGCAGGAAGCATAGCTTCAGGACCTTCCTCTGATGCCACACTTCCTGGACACTCCATGTTCCCAAGAGGATTACACAAGGTTACCAAGGGCAGTGGCAAAACTGGCAATGATAAGCACCTGTAAATAGAGTGTGGTTTCCACATCGCAAGCCTCAATAAGATACTAGCACAGTTCACTTGCTGCTTTGGGCACAAGCTACAGTACTCAGCCAACAGCTATGGATGTGAAAGGGTTAACACAAGTTTGCACCCCTGCAGTTTACTGAACACACACAGCGTCTCAAGGAGGGCTTCTCTTCCTGTGAAGAAAACAGCTTCCCTGCTTAAAACACACACCTTAATTTTGGGGCGCTGATAGGGGGGAGGGGGCGGGATGGAAGGGACACGTATGTGACAAAATATGGTACTAGCAAAAGTATGAGCTATTTTCTAATGTGCATGCATGTATACGCAAACCTTTAGACATGCACATTAGAGTCGCACCCGTAGGTATTGCTTACATCCAGAATCTCATGGTGCTAGAAATTGTATAACCACTCAGATAGACACAGCCCCTTCCCTTCCCCCCACCAAAGCATATATTCTAATTAAAGCAAACAGAATAAACAAGATGATAGATGGGGTGAGGGCGGGGATGGTATTGAGAAAGAGGGTAATAATGGGCTACCACATAAAGTATTTATTTGGACAACTGTTTGAAGGTCAAGGATCCTATAATATACACACATGCCCTTGCAGTCTTTTCCTCCACATATGAAAAAGTCACTCAGGCTTGTTTCTTATTATTTGCATTTTAATCATTATTGTTTGCTTTTCCTCCCTTTATATAAAGCATCTCTGATTGCCACCAAGCCTAGGATTAGAAGACGCTTTTATTATATCAAAATACAAATAATTCCCATTGTCCCCTTGGCAATGGGCTTCCCTTCTCTTTACATAAATCCCCATCTGTGTCTAAAAAGCCACTAAGCCTGCTTGGGCGTTCATAGGCTCCACTAGATCCAGCAGTAGACCCAGTGAAGTGAAATATGGTAGAAATTTCATATTCATTTCAAGAAGACAACGTGATTTCCTAGACAGTGCTGGTTTTGTAAATCCAATTGTGCTGTTTCCTACCCAATGATCCCTACTCCCAAATATGCTCTCCCACTTCTCCCAACACAAGTCACACTCACAGACCCACAAATGAGATCCAAGTCATGAACTGCTTTTGTTTCAAGAGGCACTGAGGCTAAGTACATGCCTCCACACCTCTCCCCACTCTAGTACTCCAGGACCTTATAGATGCAGGGCAAAAAAGCCTTGCAGCACCCCAGATGCCCATGGTCTGGGTACTTGTGGGCAGTGGCTGAGCCACAGAAGTCATAGGGTTGCCTCTGTGCAGGTCCGGTACAGATGTCCTGCTCCTTGCCACCACGACCCACTACAGGTGAGTGGTCTGCATCGGCTACTGCTTGGGGGGCCCATGCTGGGTCCAGGTGCCAGGGTACCTGTCTTTGACCTCTGATACGTAGTGTGTGGGAGCCAGACTTTGGCTCTGTGGGGTTGTGCCTGAGCACAGGGGCATGGGGATCCCTGGCTGGGTGCACGGGAGCTAGGACATGAATGACACGTGCTCCGGCAGCTAGGGGGACACAGCTGCACTGGCAGTGGCAGTGTGGCAGTGGTGGTGGGAACACAGCAGCAGTGGTAAACATGAAGCTTCTGCAGATGCCGGCAGCGCTGTCAGTGGCGAGTACCAACCAGGGGGCAGTGACCAGCTGCAGACACTGCTGGCAGCATCGGTGGCAGCCAGTGGCAATCTCGGACCACCCACAGATGCCACCGGTGGTGTCGGCAGTGGGGTTGTGAGTGGCGACCACCCGCAGGTGCTGCCTTTTTGTAGGGGCTGCACTGCCACACTCAGGGGGTGCACATGCACCTGCACGCACCCCCTACGCATTAGCCCTGAGCTACGGTCAGGTTCCACAGAGCTGTGCCTGAGCATGGGGATTCTCCTGGCCTCAGCTTCAGGTGTGTGTGTATATTGTGGGGTGTTTCATGATGGGGTGCTGGGACATGGCGGGGGCCCAAATCCCAGGCCTCGTGCAGGAGACATAGAAGACTCCCATCTCCCTTTGCTGCCCGCCTGAAGCTGACAAATGGCCAGAGGCAGGATGTGAGGCTGGGGAGAGGGTCTGTGCTGGGTTGACTCTGGGCTCTTGGCTTGCTAGGCTCTTGGCTGGAGTACCCAAAGCACAAACTGAGTGCTAGCATGCCTCCTTGGAAGGGGGGAGTGGCAGGGGGCACGAAGGAGGCTGGAATGCTGGAGGACGGCAATCTAACTTGAATCAGTAGAACATCTGGTACAGTAGTTTCATTCCTGGTCTAATCTAAATCAATTAGATTTGAATCCACATCAAACCAGGTCTATCTTTGACTGGATCTTGCCAATTTTAGGTTGATCTATATCAGGGGTGTCCAACCTTTTTAAACGTGGGGCTGGATCATGAACTTTTTATCACCCAGTGGGTCAGTGAGCCATATTCAAAAACCTGACAGGAAGCGGTATCACATCACCCCCCCGAAACGAAAGTACAGTGTTTACTTTCATTTCCCGTTGCAGTACCTCAGGTATCAGGAAACAGCTGGGAAGGCTGCATGGCGGCCCGCGGGCTGTATGTTGGACAAGCCTAGTCTATATGCACAGGTTTAGATCAATTTCCAGTAACTTAGACCAATTACGTGTAATGTCTGTACCTGGCCTGAACAAACAACACAAGACGTCTTTTGGTGTTGTTGGGATACTTGAACAAAACTACTGTCAACTACCTCAACTGAAAAAGTCACCCAGCCTGAGTCAGGGGCCTCTTCTCTTGCCTTTTCCATTTCATTTAGGTTAAGTAAATTGAGGTGAGACCTTGACTTCTCATCGCTCACAATAGAGGACAAAAGAAACCTCACTCTTAAAGGCAGGCTCCCACACTAGCCAATGCTGAATGTGAACACTCTTTATTGTGGAAGTGAATTCTAGCTTTTCACTTTAAGTGGGAACAAGTCATTTGGGGGTGTGCATTTGACAGTTACAATGATAAAGAAAAAAAAGACAACTTAAAACCCTCTATGTTTGCTGGGAAATGCAAGTACAAATGTGTTTGCATGTTTAACCAAACTTTGAGATAAATATATAAAAGCGTATCAGTGAATTTCAGCGCAAAATAATACTGTAATATTAGTAAATGTAACAGTAGCAATGTGTTTTCCAATTATTTATTTTTAACTGAAAGCATATTAAAAATATAACATTTATAGCTGTTAAAGGAAAAACAAATATATTGCCAACATTTTAAATGACATAGCTTTATAGCAGAAAGAATTAATATATTTCTGCAGGAAAAAAAATTATCATAGAATTCCTTCTTTTTTTTCCACCAAACTATACTATTTAGGACAATTTCTTTCAGGCATGGTGTAACCTTTCCTGCATCTGTGAACTTCTGATGGGTTCTGCGGCAATCATGAAGAAACATTAAATCACTTCAACACAGCTTGTCCAACAGCAGCTAAAATGGACTTCTAGTTTGGTTTTCTAGCTCCACAAATAGCTTTCCATATATATGTCCCTTTTTTTCTTAAATTAACTATTTCTTTTAATATAAATGGTCATCCCTTCTTACCAAGAAGAATCTGATGTGGGACATACTGTAACTTTAATCAATTCATGGTATCACTGAATTATAGAAAAAGAGGGTTAGAAGGGACCTCAGGAGGTCACGTCTAGTCCAACTCCCTGCTTAAAGCAGGACCGGCCCCAACTAGGTCATCGCAGCCAAGGCTTTGTCTAGCCAGGTCTTAAAAAACTCCAAGGATAACCTGTTCCAGTGTTTTATACCCTCCTAGTTATAAAGATTTTCCTAATATCTAACTTAAAGTTCCCTTGCTGCAACTTGAGATCACTGCTCCTTTTTCTGTTACAGACAGTGCCAAAGAGACCTGCTGGCAATGTTCCTACAAATCCAGGCCAGTATACTGTTAGACTTCTTTGTAACAAGGCCACACTGTTGGCTCATATTCAGCTTAATGCCCACCGTAACTGCCAAGTCCTTTTGTGCAGAGCTGCTCCTCAGCCAGTGGGTCCCCAGCCTGTCCTGGTGCATGGGAATGCGCTGTCCTATGTATAGGACTTTGCATTTCTCTTTATTGAACCTCATGGCTGCATCCGCATGAGCAGGGGCGTGTGTTTGCAGCAGCACACATTAGCGCTGCTACTTTGTGCTGCAGCGCACTCCCCTGCCCGTGCACTTAGCAACAGATCGCAGTGTCCTGCTGCTCCATGTGCTACAGGGGGAGTTGGCTGGGGAGCAGCACGTGGAGATGGGGGAGCAGGCAACACTGGGATGCCTGATCCCCAATCTCTGCATGCTGCGAAACCCCCACATTGGAGGCACCCTGCACCCCAGTCAGTCAGTCCCTGGCAAGCCCTGCTCCCTTGTATCAAGGCACACTGCCCCCCCAGCCTCAGTGCAAGGACTCTGTGCATGTGGAGTTTGTCTGTCCTAGTTTGTCCAGGCTCACACTACATTAGTGTCCTTTGCACTGCATTTTCAAGAGGGGAGGGGTCTGCTACTGGGAAATCCCGGCAGCAAAGTTTGCCCCAGAGCTGCAAATTAGCAGCATGAGACATGGTCTAACATGCAACATCTGCAATTTGTGGTGCAGTGCATCGAACTGCATGCGCCTGCATGTCTGGATATGGCTCATAAGATTTCTTTAGGTTCAAAAGACTAAAAGTGCTTGATTGAAGTGCAGTATACAGACAGATCCTATTCCAGTCATTAGGCATCTAAATGGACTTAGATCTCACTGAAACCTCCCAGTGCCAGGGGCATGCGGAGAGCCCCTAAGGCTGGGGTAGCACACTTGATGGGGTTGGGCATGCCCTGGCTGGGAGCCAGGTCAGCTGATGGGGCTCCAAGCTGCAGGGGAGACCCTGCTACAGCAAATTAAAACTGGATAGCTACCAGCTATAAAGTTAGTCATTTTTAGGTCCATCTTTATAGCTGGTTGGACCTTTTTATGGCATACTAAGTACTTTGTATGTGTAGCTGGGCTCAGTTAATGGCACAAATAACCAGTTCATTGCACAATGCCTGTAACATGTAGGTAGGGGCTAAGCGGGATTCAATTCCACCCTCTTAAAGTTCTGGAAATCCATGAGCACACCCACTTTTGTAATGTACCTTCAGCTTACCCATTATGCTGTGTCACAGACAAGCAGCAAGAAGCCTAGCAGAAGAGTCAATTTTGTCATTAACTGTTTTTCAGGGACTTGAGCAGGGTGGAATAGAAAGGCTTTTAGGTGCCTAAGCCCATTTATGTGCCTAGTTAGGGGAATACTTTCTCCCTCTTAGTATATAGCAACCATTCAAAAACCAAACCATTCAATACTGTCACATTTACAATCACAAGCAAGAGTTTAATGTAAATTCCATTTTAATTTCATGTTATAAATGTCCTCACTATTATTGTCCTCCTTTTGTCCAAACCTGTGAAATATTTTTCTGGTGGTGAGAGGTTTTTAAATTTTAATGACACACTCAACTATCTCAAATCTTTAGGCAACCCACCAAAACCTCAGCACCATGTTGGCTTAATTAGCAATCTTCTCCACGGTAACCACTTTAAAGTGAAATTATGTCATGCTTACATTAAACGGTATCATTGCTTAGCAAGTAATCCCACTGGTTCTGGTTGTTTGTCACTACCGTAACTAGGGTTTGGGGGAGAGGGGCACCAGCTCCAGGTGTTAGGAAAGCTGCCAAATCACCCCCCACCCATACAGAGCCTGTGACTGGCAGAAAGACCAATTCCATAGCATTGCTCTTGCAGCAGCAGCCAGTGCTGGCTGCTGCTGATCTAAGAGCAAGAGCCAAAGTAAGGATATCGTGTGGCAGTGGCAGCAGCAGCCACCAGGGACTATTTGGGGTAAGACTCCTGCACCTGTCTCTCCCCCGTCCCACTCGAGGATAGGGCGGCCATCATAGAAGACAGTCCAGTTGTCCTCTGTCCTCTATTGATATGAAACCCAACATCTTTACAGCTCCTGAAGAGAGAAATAGGGGACATAAAGGTGTTGGGTTTCGTATCAATAGAGGACAAAGGACAGAGAAGCAGAAAACCAGAATGTCCTCTATGATGGCCAACCTACTGGAGGAGCCACGTGCCCCCCTGCCCTTGAAACTGTGACCTGCCCTCACCCCCCCCAGACTCTACCACAGAGTTTGTCCCTGCACATTACATAAATGTTCTTTGTAGATGGCTGTCACAGGTTCTGACCCAATAAAAATACTAGTCTCAGTGTTTAAATCATTTACAGTGCACACATTTTTCTCCTACATTTGCCAACTCCAGATGGTTACAGATAAGGCACAGCTATATTTTTTTGCATCTGAAGCCATGTCAATCTTCTTTTCTCAAGATTACCAACTTGATAAATCTTTCTTCCTATCATCTGTAGTTTTAAATGCAAAAAGTTCTTCCTTTGCTTTAAAATTGCATCTCTTGATCTCAAACAATTTGTTCTTCTAGACCTTCTAAATTAATTTAAATCTTTCGGATTTGTTTTTTTATAAGGAGTATTGCCATTCAACACTAAATTATTCCAAATCTCTCTTATCAACACTAAATGATCTCCAAATCATTTCCCTCCCTACTCACGCTCCCTGCTTTACAAAATGTTAGTTTCCACTTTATTCTCTTTTTCAGCTTCCTGAATTTTCAGTCTCCTAATGCCAGCCTCAACTCAGGCATTCATGCAGAGACATTCAGCTTTGGCCAGCTGAGAACTTACCTCTGTCATCAGAATTTTTTGAGGAAAAATGTTATGGGAGTTGCCAGCAATGCCTGCGTTAATACTGCTGATCTGCAGTTATGATGCCAGCTTCCATCAGTAAGATTCCATTTGGGGTTGGTTAAGAGCAGGGACCTGCTGTGCAAAGTGTCTTTTGGAGAGGAAGAAGAAAATGCATTACTGTGCAACAGACTCTTCCTTCCTAAAGAGTGACAGCCAAGCAGGTGGAAAAGAAACCTTTTCACTATTGAAAAGGTGATGTTAAATGAGGGGGTTGTAAGCAGATATAGTCCATACTCTACTCAAATTAAGGTATTCATGCAAAATCATGTAAAGTCCCAACTTAGTTCTTTCCTAACCTTTAAATTCATGGTAACATAAATGACAATACCAGTATCAAACTTTAGCTCCTGCGTTCTTTTCAGGCTGGGCTATGCCTACAGTTGCCCTTTACTCCTAGTTTTCTTTGCCTTGAAAATGCCCTCCTAATGCCTTTAATGATACTAGATTGGAGTTAACTAGGGCTGTGTTAACCTGTGTGACTCAGAATAATATAGATATAGATCTTTATATAGATTGCACGTTTGTGGCACCACTGCAATTCAGCAGGACCCCTGCAACTCCATACCAACTTGCTACAAAGCCACAAGGTTTCATAGATTTCACAGACACTAGGGCTGGAAGGGACTTCAGAAGTTCGTCGGACCCAGCCCTCTGCCCAAGGGGCAAGAAGTCAACTGGGGGTCAAAGGATCCCTGTGAGATAAGTCTCCAAATGTTTTTTAAAATGTCCAGAGTAGGTGGAGGTAGAGGTCTTTCTCTGGAACCTACTGCAATTGTCTCACTGGGTTCAGTGGAAAACTAGTAAGGCTTAAGAAAATGGGGGAATTGTGTGTGCTGAGGTTTTGAGCACTGTGTACAGAAGAGTAATACACCATATTTTATAGCACCCCTCTGCAAAGAAGAAGATTACAAATGAAGGAACCTGATAAGAGAGAAAACTCAGACTCAGAGTCCAACACAAGCTGCCATTTTCCCTCTGATTAGGTGCAGACGTTCAAAAGGCCTGAGGTGGAATCGATCGAACTTATGTGGTTTTCTATAAGTGGCTGAGTTCAGATTGGTAGGAAACAGGACACACATTTGCCTTTTGACACACACATACACACACTCATATAATAGACCTGGTTACACTATTTTTGAACCAGTCTACGTATGCCAAACTTCTGTTATGGGTAGAAAGACTAGTTGTATGCGCCAAACTTCTGTTCTGTTACAGGTATAGAGTGGTTTCCCATCACTTATACAAGTAAAATGACTGTACCTGGCCTCTGAATCTAGTGATTTATTTTTATTGTACAGTTGTAGATGTGAAGACTCAAATGATTATAGTTGGGGGACAAGTATAGGGTTGTGTGTTTTAAATACTGCTAGATAAATTGTATGTTCCGGTGTGGGGGAGACTGGTTCAGTTCACACCTATGCTATAACATTGCATGGCCTGGGGTAAAAAATGCTTCGCTACCCATCACCGTTGTTGTAAAGATAAGTAGCATTAAAAGTGTTCAAACACTATCATAGTTAAGCCCAGAAGGAGTCTTTCAGTCAGTTTATAGTACTGGACAAATGACAGATAAATTGAAATAAGTAATATAATACGTTATTTCACATGAACCTCAGTTTCACTGAAATATTCTGAGGGGAAACATTGCAAAAATTGTTTGTATGCATGGATGTATATAAACACATGTGCACACACCCATGTATGAATGTGTGTGTATATGTGTTTATACACATCCACACACACAATTTTGCCACATTTTATATATATAACTCTCATTTTTGTGTATGCCAACAGACAAACATATAAGCAAAGCAAAACAAAAGTCTTTAGTGTACAGGCAGTCCTCCACTTACAACGTTTCTAGTTGCAATGTTTCACACTTACAATGTTTATAAATTGACACCCTGTTTTAACTTTATGACATCGGTTTTGACTTACATTGCTTGATCCGGTGTGATGCCACGCCAGCAACCAAGTTCACTACATCACTCATCCGCCTGGAGAACATCTGTCCAAACTTCCTTGGACAGTTTCTTTAAGAAAGCAGACAAGACTCCAGAAGAACCTGCAGCCAAGACTCATAGATTTCATAGACTGGGCTAGAAGGGACCTCGGAAAATCTTTGAGTCCAGCCTCCCGCTCCAAGGGCAGGAAGTCACTTGGCACCATAGGATCCCAGCAAGATAAGCATCCAATTTACTCTTGAAGGTGTTCAATGTAGGTGCTTGAACCACCTCCGCTGGCAG
>NW_017728948.1:6408486-6430329 GCF_001723895.1 Crocodylus porosus | reverse complement strand
TTTAAAGTATTCTGCATGTGTGTCAACTGCTGTCTGAAGGGTTGGAAGGCTACCATTTAAGGACAGGCAACCAAAAGGATATAATTTTTTTCCAAGTCTTCATTTAAATAATGAATGTATATGAACCTCCTCAAATGTGTTGCTGTTTAACTCCATGGGTTTTTATACACAGTTTGGGTAGATCAGAGATCCCAGATCTATGTCCAGCACATGGCAAAATCATCTGAAAGTAGTATTGCCTCTTTCTAAGTCTTTGGAATTATGAAGTGAAGAAAAACACATGCGTCTTTCCACTGCAAAAAACATAAATAACATTTTTAATTTGCTTTAAGATGCAGCCACATCCTGAATTTTGTTTTAAAAATATGTTATTTAATACAAAGGTTGGTGTGGCAGGATGAATTGCCATTTTAATTGATTGCTTAGTATTTGGGGTCTTTGGAAGGTTCTGATGCCAAAAACTGGGCTCGCAGTTGCATAAGGGCCTTGTTATACAGTCATTTTAGGTGGCTTCTGGAGCTGTTAACCCTGGACTGGCTGCACATTAACACCTTTAAAGCTCTCATTATTCGGTTTAAAGTTATGCCATTCCAGGGCAGAATTATCTCTAATACACATAAATTTGCTCCTATTCCATTAAGGTGTGGCCACTCTCCACAGCTGCTCCATCCATGATAAAAACCTCCAGCATCCCAGGATGCAGTAGCTCCTCCCAGATCCTCCTTCGCTGGGGGCTCTCAGACCCCTGGCTGCTTCTGCTAACACTATTCCCATCTGTTGGGTTTTTTTTCATCCTATACCAGAGGTAGGAAGTGTTATTTTTGTGGTAAAAGGTGAAGAATCTCCCCACAGGAGGTGGGGAGGGAGCAGAGAAAGCCAGAATTAAATAAGGCGTTGTCCTCCTGCTGCTCCTGCGGCTTTTTGCTTTCACCTATTAGGTGAATACCAGGTCTCCCTGAGGAATATGACAAGTCCAGGTCAGTTCCAAACAAGCGAGCACCCTTGGTGCAGGGACATGGTCCTAGGCAGCAACTCCCCACCCCTTGCAACCATGTTAAGAGCTGAACACTTTGGCTGGAAGGTGATCGCAGTTGTCTCCAGGCCAGAGAGAGAGCTGAGTGCCAGCACTGGGCAGCTCATCAGGAGTGCCGATGACTGCAGATTAGGAAGGGATCTTGGACAGGGCAGGAGCTGGTGTGCAGCGCCCAAAGCTGCATGTTTGCAGAGCTCCTGTTTCTTTGGCTACGGGCAAATGAAAGCACAGTCTTTTATAAAGGCACTGATGTAGCCTGGAGGGTCTGGGCAGAGGCAGAGATGGAGGGAGCAAGCTTAGCAGAAGTATCTGTAGACAAGGTAATCCAAAGGTTCAGGCTGGACTGGGATTGAGGGATAGATGGGCCTTGGAATCGGGGAAGATCCAAACTCCAGCATCGGGCAGCATTTTCACACTGGCCCACTTGCTGTCTGTTTTTTCAGTTTTACATGAGAGCTGGGCACTGGGATTGGCCAAGCACTGGGCATGGAGCAAGGACCAGACCAGCTCCAATTTCAGGCCCACCCCCCATTTTAGGGAAACCTCCCCCTACTGCTTGCTTTGCTGGAACCGAATCCTGTGATCCTGCCCCCAAAAAACTTCCCCCCCGGGGCAGCCAGATCCTGGGGCTCCCCACTTGCAGCCTCTCGGCAGTGCAGCTCTGCCATCGAAGGTAGGAGCAGGGTAGGCAGGGACGTCCCCAGAGAGCCCCCCACAGGGTCCGTCCGCCTCTCTCAAGGGGACCCCACCACCTCCCTCCTATCCCTGCAGTCTAGGATGCTGTTGATGCGATGGGCAAGGGGTGGCCAAAGCATAGAGAAGTCAGGTTGGAAGGGACCTCCCTGCTCATCAGCCTTCTACTGGCAAGTCACAGCTATGCAGGTAGGGGTGCACTCAAAGGTTTCTAGACTAAAAGCGTGACTGCTCCGAACTCCAAGATAGCACTAAGCCGATTAACATTTTTGCAGTTTATAGTGTAATTTGTAACAAAGCCCAAAGAGTCCATGGGGTCAGCACCTTTTTAATGTGGTGGGTAGTTCCATTCCTCCCCCCTTTTAAGCTCTAGTAGGTATTTCCATCTACATTTTATAATTCTTCTTTTATTCTGGAAACTATCTATAGTTCACTTAAAACCTAGGAACAGAAACTGCAGCTATTATCCTCTAAATTGTAAATGTTGTTTGCCTTCATTGTTAGCCATCGATAACAATAATGATAATGATCTGATGAGCTGCTTCTCAGCTTGACACCCCCCGCCCTGCCCCCAAAATCTAGGTGAATACATTAAACTAAAGTAATCATTTGACCTAACCACAAATGATACAAAAAGCCTCTTTGATTGCCTAGAGGCAAAGATTTCCCTTATGCCCCCATCTTGTCCAATTTCTTGTCCAAGAATCACAAATGCAGCGTGATGCTGAAGCATTATGGATTTTTTTTGGTGTAAAACAACAAGAACAAAACCACAGGACAGACACTTGAGAGTCACTTAATCTTCTCTCCATGGAGATACCCGATTATCTGAGAAAAGTTCCCAGTAAAGTTAAGTGCTTGAAAGATAGTGAATACTCTTTGAGGATTTGGACATGACTTCCTACATTCTGCCCACTGGGAAGCTACAACTTTATTTTCCCCCTTTTGCCAAAAAGATAATGCTTTTTAAAGATGACCAAGAGATTTAGCCATGGAACTCCTGTTGAAATGAAAGGGTGCTGGGGATAAAATACTTAATCAACTCTCAAACCCTTAAGCTAAACATTTAATTTTATTAAACACCTAAAATCAAATGGCCTGAGACATTTCTTCATAGCCTATGGGCTTTCCCCCCAACAACTGAACACCTAAAAGAAAGACGTTCCCTTATTTTATTGATTCATAATATTCGACTAGCATGACTGTAAAGACCAGTTAAATGGAAATACGGTATGGAAAGATTACGCATTACAAATTGACCAAGTGACATGCATTACTATATTATTTATGCATTTCATTTCTAGGGATCAAATATAGACTATGAGAACTGGGTCACTTACTCAAAGTTAATATATACAAATTTTATAATTCCTAGTCGTGCATACTGGTATTTTGATTAAATTCCCTTGATTGTGAATTTATATGAGGGTTAGTTTTTAAATGAGAGAGAGAGGGGAAACAAAATCATGTGAAACACTGTTTGATCCTAAGAAATTGTCATGAAAACTTAGCAGTATACCTATCACCATGATGATAAAAAATACTTTACTTCCCCCCACATACACACTCACAGAATAGACCAACTTAGCCAGACACACACATATACATACATGGATGTGCATGCACGCACAAGGGAATAAATGCAATTCTAGTCTGGCTAAGTTGATCTATTCTATGTCCCATAAAGAAATAAGTGAAACGTCTGCTCTGGAATACAGATTTAGAAATGTGACATATGGTAGATATCACAATATTAATATTAAGAAAAATATTTGAAAATGATACATTAGAAAGTGAAAGGAAGACCATTTTCATAAAAGTGATAATGGTCTTAAGGAAACTTTCACTGTATATGCAAATGCCATTATGTATAATAAATATAAGGCTACCATGTATACTGGTTAAAGTTCAATGATTCTCCTATTTTGGTTAAGGTTTTAGAAAAGACATTCTGAGTGTGGAAAAAAAAATCAGAATATAGTATTTAGGGGGAAACAGGACAGCAAGAAAGAACAGGATAAAAAATTGAGTCCCAGTGTGCATGTAAGCTATCCAGGAAAGTTCATAGACTTCACAGATTTCATAGACATCAGGGCTGGAATGTACCTCGGGAGATCATTGGGTTCAGCCCCAAATTAAGCAAAACATTTAGTTTCTGACACTGGAAAACCAAATTCCCATATGCCAATTATTCCACTATGGAAACATATTAATGGCAAACTCCCTTTACCTCCCATGGAGCATTGAATGTTGGAAGACACATTAATAAAAAAAGAATTTGCGATTTATATGACACCCTTCCCAAGAAAGGCTCAGGGCAGCTTATGGCAAGGGAAGCAGAACAACTTAAAGAGGAAACTAGCATAAATGAGACAAAACAAGACAATAAAACAACATTAAAAGACCCACTAAATAACGTCTTGGCCTAGTTTTGGTTGCTAAATCCATGCCCAGGAAGAAAGGTCTTCTAGTGCTTCCAAAATACATCCAGGATCAGGTTCTGCCATGCCTCAAGAAGGAGGATGTTCTTGGATGTTCTTCCCCCTCTTGAGGAAGCAACTGCAGACAATGACCTGATACACATTTTTTGGCAAACAGACTTGGTGCACTGATGGCACTTGCAGGAGGTTGCTCTTGGCTGATGTTAGGAATCGTGACGGGGCAAAGGGAAGTAAAAGGTCCTATAGGTATGCAGGTTCCTGGCCATTTAGGGCTTTATAGGTAGAAACTACACCTTGAGTTGTATCAGAAAAACCACATGGAGCCAATGCAGATGTTGGAGGACTGGTGTTATGTGCTCCTAATGAGCTATCCTTATCAGAAGGCAAGCCAGCAAGTTCTGTATCAGCTGCAGTCTCTAAAGAGTTTTTGAGGGCAGATTCATGTAGCGTGCATTACTGTCTAGTAGTCCAGCCTTGGGGTTAAAAGGCATGGATGATATTGGTTAGATCAAAATCTGGGTTGGGGGGGGGAAGGTTTGCAGACTTCTCACCGGATGGAGTTGGTAAAAGGCACCCCCTCACTGCCACCTGAATATCCAGGTACAGCAGAAGAATCGGGGGCACTCCCAGGCTGCAAGCCTGAGTGGCAGGGTATAAACAAGTTGTTGTGCCTGCTGCCATGCCTTCTAATGAAACCCTCCACCGCTCCAAACAATGGTTTATAACCCAAATAATAACCCATGACCCAAGCAAGCAAGCAAAGCAAACCTGGTGCCTTTCTCTAGGTAGCTGGATAGAGATCGCTATCTCTAGCCCTTCCTAGAAACAAGCTCCTTTGGGTTAGAGTTTGCCTGCTAGCCTTTCCCAACTCAAGCTGCTTGCTCTTTCTCACTTTAGGTTTCTACCTGCCAGATAATCACCAACAGCTGGGGTCCCACTCCAGGGCTCCCTGCCCCTCTTAAAGGGCCAAGCCGCCTTGTTAGATAAGATGATACTACATATATCTCAGGGTTACACCTTCTAAACTGCAAATGATTATTTTAAATCAAGGCTACCAACAGAAGTGCCAATTATTAACATTAATGATTACAACTACTGTTTTGGCTAGACTAATAAGGATCTGACCGTACAGTATTTTAACTCATTTTTTTTCCTTCTGCAAAAAAAGAAAACAGTTTAGAAGATTTTACAAAATGCAGCTTTTTTCCTTATTAGGGAAACCCCGCATTACAGAAACTTTTACTCATATGAGCATGCACTCATACCACATACCCACACCAACTACACCGGGACTTGTGAGGAGCAGAGATTTGCAGCAGGGAATGGTATTTGCATTCTGCCATTTCCATAAGCACTGTGCTCAAACAACCAAGAAGAGCTGTAGGGTTGTAATGGCTATTAGCACTAAAAGTACCAAAGAAGAAAGTTCAGCTGGATGTTTTGTTTGCGCTGTGCATTTTAAGCAGACATAACTGTCAAACGCCTCATCAGTGCATGACATCTTAAGGATACATTTCTGAAATGCATTCTGCATTGGTGTGTGTGGCAACTTAATGGGCTCTTAGTGCAGAAAAATATATAGTGGCATAACTTAGGAAAAAAGATCTTAAAATGTACACTCTGCATTTGCTACTACAGGCACATGGCCGTTTCAACACTGGGATAGGATTTTTGATGAAGTACCTCGTGGCAAATTTGAAATACTAGCCTGGGGGCTCCGATGAGACATAATTCACTCCAGTAGCTAGAACAAATCCAGCTTCAGCATCCATTCCTCTAAACTCATTATTGACCCGAGGGAAAATGCTAGCCTTAAGCAAGTTTTAATAAAGACTCTGGTGGAGTAGTTTCTGTAGCACTAAATGCGATAATGAGAAACAAGCCACTTAGCTACAATAGACCCAGGACCTGTATATAACCCAAAAGTCCGTTTTCTAAGGTTCTTGGGATTCCTTGCAGAGATGAACAGACATCCAAAAGAGATTTAACTACCTTGCTCACTAATTTGTTACATAAAACTCAGTCAGGCTTAAATAGACCAATATTCTGCTTGTCCTAGCTGAGCATAATTTATTTTACTGTGTCTGCAAAATAAAAAATGTCCTCATAGTAATCCAGTTTGGGTAGACAACCCAGGATTTTGCGAAAGCAGTACAAAGGGGAGTATCAAAAAAAAAAGGGGCTTAAAATGAATCAGCATTACAAAGTTGTATTATTTGAAATAATAAAAGGTTTCCTCCTTAAATAAATAATAAAAAGTTTCCATCTATCTATGATCATTTTATCTGCCATCACATTACACCAAGGAGGCTAAAGTCTAGACTGTAGTTTGGACATTTCTGATATAACTATTACAGCTAGCTACGCTGGTGTAGGTAAATACAGACACAGATCAACGGCTTTGTTCTGCAAGGTTTGGTCTGTATGTCATAAACAACGACTGAACTTAATAACTTTCCCCTCTCCGTCCTCTTTTCAATCATCAGTTAGAAAATAAAAACCGTCTTAGACCGAGGAAGTGACTTCAAAATTAAACAACAGCCTCAATACAGAGAGATACAGAAAGCATCCTTTGTCTGATTGTTATGATCATTAGTCTCCAGCCCAGGCAGAGCAAAGACAATTTTTTGTGCCTGTTTATCTCTGGCATTCATTCATAGAACGATGTTTTCTTTATTTCTTCAAATTCTGCAGGCAAGTATTTAAGAGTCATGAAAGTCAGTGGGGGAAAATTGAGCAAAATGTTCCTATTTGAATATGTTGGTGACACAGCTGAGGCAAAAGATGGGGAAAAAAAAAAAAAAAAGCAAAGCAGCAGTGTCTGGGTACAGCAATTCTGTCAGCAGAAGAGGGACAAAGGACCAGATTTTGATCTGCATTGTGCTGAGTGGTGTCCCATCCAAGTCTGCCACGTTCATCTGGATTTATGCTAGTATCATTCTGGCCAAAATCAGGCCCAGTATCATGAGATGTTTATAGGAAGAGTCATTTTAATACACTTTTAAGTTGCACCTTTTCTGGAGGCTGAATCAAGTATTTATTCTGCACCGGGTAAATTCATTCACTTTAACATAGCAGAAGGGAAAATATGCTTTGCAGTCAAATCCTCAGATAGAAAGTACCCGGTCTCTTATGCTTGCAATCAGCTAATTCATGTAATTCACATAAAAAGTTTCCAGCATCAGTCCTTGTTTTATGCCATGTCTTATTATTTAGAACAAAGATGGCCGAGGAATCCTGATGCAATTTGTAATTCTGAGGTGGGTTTATTTTGACTGGTTGGCCTAAAAATCAGATGCTAGCAGGTGATTCCAATAAAAATGAAATCAGATCACATTTCTATGAAACCTTAGCTGTTTATATAGATTAGATGCAGTGGGTGGGAGGGGGGGGAGAACATAATATTTCTAGTTTGAATGGAGATCAAATGACAAGACTGGAGTTGCCATCTACTGGAATGTGCAAAGAATGACAACTGACACACAAGACAATCCTGCAGTAATATCATTAGTCAAAATAATAGTAGGTATATCTGTACAATATTGCCATGCCACCACAGATTATTAAAAAAAAAAATTATAAAACAAAAAATTATATAGGGATTCTCCAAAGAGAAGGAATCATTCTCCAGTGACAGTTTTTGAATACTTCAGAAAATACATGAGGAGCCTGTACTGAAAATGATCACATTTGTTTAAGTCTTTTATCCATACCCGGTAAAAGATTATCTTTATCACTTCATATCAGTCTGGCTTATCCTATTTTTTTTTCCAAGCTGCACAAACAGAAAATAATAAAAGAAGCTGTAAAGAAGGCAATGATGCATGCTTTGGACATGAGTCCCTTATCATCGTGGGCGTGCTGATTTATTATTAGTCTATAATGTAAACGAACTTTACGACAAATCCTTAGCTGATGAGATATTTAGGGCTAGCAAAGTTGTAGATGTGCTTTATCACTAAACACAGTTGCTCAACAATCTTTTGTGCATTTGTAATCGCATGCAACATCTTCATGTTCAAGAAGAAAAAAAAAAGTTCTTATTCTTTTCTATTCAAATAAGTTCCTTAGTGGAAATTGTTTCTTAGATGTCTCGTCTAATAGATGGCATGCCACTCAAAGCTTTTCAATAAAATATTTTCACAAGCCACTTCATATAACAAAGTGTTCCTGAGACAAAAGAGACCTTTCCCACACAGATGAGAACAGTAAGGGAAGCAAAAAGTACAGCACAGAAGTACTTCGGTTCACATGATGAATGCATCTGAATTTTTTATTAGTGCATCTAAAACGGGCACAAAATGCTGAGGGGAAAATTACACCAATTCCAACAAGCCAGCAATTCAGTGCAGTCATCTGGAGGGACACTAAAAATTAGCAAGAGCAGCTGACACTAATGACCGCATCACACCTCAAAAGGGAAAGACCAAAGCCATGAGCCATCTCCTTAAAAAAAATATATATATAACAACACATTTCATATTTTAGCATTTAGAAAATATGCTTATTAGTATGTTTCATTTATACAAAATGACAGGATCAAAGTATCTGACATGTAAACTATCGTTTTTATGATTAATGAAGTTCAGAAACAAAGGAGCATTTCTCTGCAAAACACTGGGCTGCATATTTGCTGGAGTTAGTCCCAAGGGGCCTGAGAAATTTTTCTGCTGAGTTTTGAGTCACATTTTTCTCATGTTTTTCTTTTGACCAGAGGGTGATCCTTAATTGCAGTTTTAAGTAAAGCAAGTACTGTTAGCAAGTCATCAAACATTATGAAAAATGATGTATTTCTCTAACAGTCCCTGAAAGGATCCAATTTATTTTTTGCCCTAGTCTCCAGGCAAAATGGCAGAAGCCAATCAATAAATAACTTTTTTAAAGGCATAGTGTCCATTATTTTCATCTACCAGAAAAGGATAACAACCTACATAATACATACATAATTGGAAATAATTGGTAATCTAGTCAGAATAAAAGCATAAACAATGGCAGGATTTGGCCTTTTCATTTTCATATATCTAATCACCTTGTTGCAGATGTTAGTGTACACACAAATGCTTTATAAACTGAGGTCAACTGACTAATTGTCCTAAAAGATGTAGACTAGGGCTAGGGACAAACATTCAAAAAACCTGAATTAATGCAATCTTTGCAGGTTTGTTTAACTTGCCTAAGCTGAACCAGTTTGTAACCATTCAGACATCCCCTCTGGACTGAAGAAATGCAGGCACATGCCTGCAGTGGCTCAGGCTAGAAGCCAGGGGGTGCTCGAGCAGCCCTCCCTTCCCTTTTCCAGTACTGAACTGAGGAGGGCACGGCCAGGCTCTGGCAGGACACTCTTATTAGGGAGGGGTTCTCCCTTCCTGACCAGTGAGGGAGCAAGCAGGGAGTTGGTAACAGAGCATTGAGTTACACTGCAGGCAGTAACATAGGGAGTTGTTAGCATTTCTCAGCCCAAACAAAATAAAAAGCCTCTCTCTTTTAGTTCAAGTTCTTCTTAACTTCATCCAAAGAAGGAATGGAGGGACATTACCCTCTACCTATTGATTAGCTCCAAAAAGCCCAAAGCCAACACTGTTCTGTCTGCCTTTGTCCTGTCTTTCACAGCATGGACTGTAGCCAGCATGTGGTATGATAGCTAATGCTGGGAGGTGTCTATGTAAGGCAGAGGTGAGGGGGGAATCCATGCTTGTGCAGCCTGGGGAGAAGGGAGATGGAGAAAGCCAGGCAGATGCCACTGTACCTGCAGTCTCTGCTGCAGCTCCAGCTAGGGAGCAGAGGGGCAGGGCGAGCCCTGCTGGGCTGGAGCAGGGAGCAGAGCCCCACCCAGGGTTGCAAAGGATCTGGGATGTTGGGGGACTCTGGTTTAACTTAAACTGGGACAGACATTGCATAAACCGGTTTGAGCCAAATCAGTTAAGTCTGATACTACATACAACCAGGTTTATCTTAAAACAGTTTCAGCCATTTTCAAACTGGTTTATGTACACTGAATGTCTGTTCTGTTACAGATTTAAAACCATTTCTGATCACTTAAACCAGTCCGTGTGTAATGTCTATCCCTAGCCTAGAAGACTAGGCTAGTGAAGAACTGGTCAACTGGCCAAATAAGCCCTCTTACTAACTCTGTTTGAAAGTAAAGAGGAGGTCTGTGTGTTGTGGGTGGTGGTTTGGTTTCACACATGCGCATACTATGACCTCCTTTTATAAGCAGTGGATTATTTATCATAAACCCATCCCAAAGTTAAAAAAAAAGATGCTTTTTAAAATAAGGGTTGACAGTAACATTTTCAAAAGTGACTTAGAAAATTAGAAGCAGAAGTTCCAAAGAAGTTGAGTGATACTTAGTCTTATAACTCAGTTTGAAAAAGAAATTGGGCCTTCCTAAGCAGATATAAGGTATGAAAAAGAATATCCTGAGACTTTATGTTTGACTTGTTTTTGAAAAGGATGCTAGCAAAAAAAGCAGTATTAGGTGCTGATGTATTCTTGGAAGTCAGTGTTTCTGAGGAAGGAGGCTAAAGCCCTCTTCATCAGTTGTAACCATGACAAATCTGATATTTGGAAGATGAGATATGTTGTACTGTCACTTTCGAAACTGAAGGTTACAACTACTTGTAGGACGAAGGCCAGGAAACCACAACGCAAGGCATATGTTTCTAGCCACCACCATTTGTCAATTTTTTGTTTTGTTTTTGTAACTGAAGCTGTGTAAATGTCTAGTGTCAAGAAGAAAGCTAGAAGGGGCTCCAGGCAAACTTAGTGATTTGAGGAAAGATATACAAGTAATATTTATCAATCAAATACAGCTGTTAAAGCAGTGGCTCCCAACCTTAGGGCATGACCCAAATCAGGGTCACAGGGGGTCCATTCCTCGCTCTGCCCCTCCTGTCTGCAGGGCTCTCCTGGTGTTCAGTCCATGTGGCTCTCACCACTGCTGCCCCCCATGATCCTGGCCTGGCCCAGGCTCTGCTGATACCACTGGGTATGAGTAAGTCGGTGGTGGGGGTGGGGGTTGCAACCCAGATTAGGGTTGCAGTAAAAAGAGATTAGGAGCCACTGCTAGAGTATAATGGGAACAGTGTGTGCGTGTGTATAAACTACATACTACATACTCGTGGAGTCTGAGCTGTTGGGGGTCTCAGAATTTTTCCAGTGACTACATAAAGATAATGAGCAGAACAAGAGAGATGAGTGAACCTTTGGCATATGCAAGTGAAGGTTCTGATGACAGAGAATTAGTTGCCCATCATGGCTGAGGGCAGAGGTTACACAAACTAAGTGAACAGGAACAAACCAGTAACAGATGTTCAGTGCACAACCCAGTTTCAAAATGGCTGAAACAGGTTTAAGATGAACCTGGTTGAATGTAGTATCAGACTTAACTTATTCAGGTCAAACTGGTTTAAGGAATTTCCGTTCCAGACCCTTTCCTGGTTTAAGTTAAATTAGAGTCCCCCCAGCATCCCAGATGTTTTACAGCCCTGGGCTGGGCTGTGCTATCTGCTCCAGACAACAAGGCTGGCCCCACCCCTCTACTCTCTAGCTGGAGCAGGAATGGGGAAAAGGGTGTGTCCAGACACCAGCCTGGCATGGCTCACTAAGGCATAGTTTCATAGTTGGTAGGGTCAGAAGGGACCTGAGCAGATCATCAAGTCTGATCCCCTGCCATGGGCAAGAAAAAATACTGGGGTCAAATGACCCCAGCAAGGTGTGTATCTAGCCTCCTTTTAAAGAACCCCAGGGTAGAAGCGAGCACCACTTCCCTTGGAAGGTGGTTCCAGATCCTAGCCTCCCTAACTGTGAAGGAGCGCCTCCTGATATCTGGCCTGACTCTACTCTCTGTCAACTTATGGCCGTTATTCCTTGTTACTCCCAGTAGTGCTCAGGGGAGCAAGGACTCTCCCATTGCCTGCTGGTCTCCCTTGGCCAGTTTATAGATGGCCACCAGATCCCCTCTCAGCCTTCTCTTGTGGAGGCTAAACAGGGTCAGGTCTCATAGCCTCTCTTCATAGGGTCTGCCCTGCTGCTCCCTGATCATGCGGGTGGCCTCCTCTGGACCCTCTTGATGTTGTCCACATCTCTCCTGAAATGCGGCACCTGCTTATGATGCATCTGTGGATGCATGAAAAGGTGTGGTTGGCCTTCCTGACTGCATCCCCACACTGCCGGCCCATGTTCATCTTGGAGTCTATAATGACTCCAAGATCCTTTTCTGCCTCTGTGTTGATGATAAGAGAGTTCCCCAGCCTGTAGGTATGGTGCTGGCTCTTTCTCCCTAGGTGCAGTACCCTGCACTTATCAATACTGAATCCCATCTTATTCTCATCCGCCCACCCCTGTAACCTGTCCAGATCCAATTGTAGCCTGTCCCTCCCTTCTAGCATGCCCACTTCTCCCCACATCTTAGTGTCATCTGCGAATTTGAATAAGGTGCTTTTCACCCCCTTGTCCAAGTCGCTGATGAAGCTGTTGAACAGTGCAGGCCTGAGGACCGAGCCCTGGGGGACCCCACTGCCCACATCCCTCCAGGTTGAAAATGACCCATCCACCACCACTTTCTGGGTGCGGCCCTCCAGCCAATTGGGGGAAGGGAAAGGGCTGGGGTTTCCTGGTGGGAGAGGGGAGGGAAGGAAGAATAAACCCCCTCCCTGCCCCCTTCACCTCAAGGGGCCATTCTGGCTAGCATTTAGCCATGCCCCAGCCCTTGTCTCTGGAGCAATGAGGGAGGGAGGGACCCTGACAGGGGCAGCAGCCCATGTCATAGTGTCTCAGGGAGTGCAAGCCTCTTCCCGGTGGCGGGGCTGTGCTGCACTGCAGGCAGGGTGGGTGGGCAGAGCAGCTGCAGCTGGCACAGGGTGAGCAGTGGTGCAACCACTAGGTGGAGCTTGGGGAGCTATGGCCACTTCAAAATTAAGCTCAGCCCTGTAGGCGCCCCTACCAGCCTCACCACCACCTGCCATACACAGGCTGCAGCAGCTATGCCTGCCTGACTCCTACCCATAAGGCAGCCCCACCAACAGGAAGAGGCTTGTGCTCTCCGGGACACCATGACAGGAGCTGTTGCCCCTGTCAGAATTCCTCCCTCTCTTGCCATTCCAACGGCAGGGGCAGGGGCAGGGGCATAGCCAGATGGCAGCCAGCACCGTCTTCTGAGATGGTGTTGGGAGGGAGTTTAATTCCTCCCTCCCTCCTCTCTCCCACCAGGGATCCCCAGTTGGGGCCTGCCTGGCTGGGGTGAGCAGCAGAGGTGGCGGCCAAAGCTGGCAGACCCAGCTGCAGTCCCCAATTAGGAGAAGGGAGGAAGGAGGGAATAAACCCCTTTCCTGCTCACTTTGCTTCAGAGGCCATGCTGGGCTGACATCTGGCCATGGCCCCGCCCTTTCCACTGGAGGGATAAGGGTGCAGATCCTGATGGGGGCTGCTCCTCCTCAGTGAGACACACCCAGGCTGGGGTCCCTTGGGGGGGAGGGGAGGGGAGGGCAGGAATAAATCCCCTCTCTGTCCTCTTTGCTGTAGGGGGCCATGCTGGGCTGGCATCTGGGCGGGGGGGGTCTGGGTCTGGCCATGCTCCCTCCCCCCAGTCCAAAAGCCTGGCAAGGGCTGCTTCCCTGCTCCCCTCCAGGCACACCCCAGCTGAGGTCCCTGGAGGCCAGGAGGTTTAAACCCCTCCCCAATCATACTCAGGGTCCTGGCCACACCCCTTCCCCCTCATCTCTGTTTCCTTCGGCCACTGTGGAAGGGAAGGGAGGGCTAGCTCTAGCACCCCCTGGCTTTTGGCCTGAGCCACTTCAGGGATGTGGCTGCATTTCTAGAATCAAAAGTGAATGTCTATTCACTTGCTCGCCAGTTCAATCTGGTTAGCAATTAAGGTTAGACTAACCTGCAGTGATTGAATCAATTCAGGCTCAGGCTTTTTGAATATCTGTGCTTAGCCCATTAATTTACAGCTCTTGAAAGGCTACTTTTGTAATGGAGGAAGGGAAATATTTATGGATGTTCCTGATGGGGGAATGTTAGAGGAGTAGATGGTTCAAAGGTTTGAAATTATTCATTTGAATGAATAATGAGTTTTGTGATGTTATTTTAAATGGATAAATTATAAGAAATCCGTTGTGCATGTGGCTGATACATAGGAACCAAGGGAAGGTGAACACTGAGAAAAAGGTGCTTTCAGCTTATTGCTGTCCATACTGCTCCTTGGCTCCAACAAAATAAAAACGTCATCAGTGAAGAAGCACCAGTGACTTCTCAACTTAGTTCCTAACTAGCATTCACTCTAATTAGGGCTCAGAAAAGCGTGTGACCTTAGCAAGCTCTGTGCTGTACGCTAAGTCACAGGATCCACTTGCTAGTGGATTTAATAATGTTTAATAAATTATGATCATCCAGGAACTGCAGCATGTAAGTCAGTTACTTCCAAAATAAGGTACTATCACAGATACCCTAGGAGCAACAGTCAACTTCAATTACAGACTATACATTTGCACCCACAAACAGATGATCATATTTGTGGACTATTTCCTTCTTAGTTTTCATATAAAAAATAATGTAGGAAAAACTGAAGAGGTTTAGACTTGAATTCGTAGCCTGCATAGGTATGGAGAATGCTATGCTTCCCAAGTTTCCCCTGCTCAAGTACAAAATAGCGTTGTCTTTTTTGCTTTAAGTAATTCTTGTCCTGCTTTGAGGTTGAAAGACCAGTGGAATTAAAATTAAAAACCCCAGCAACAATGCCTAAAGTAAATACATGATATCATGTGGGAAACCAGCCTAAATATCTTAAAAAGATTCATTAAAAAAACAGCAGCAGCAGCAAAAAGGAACTGTCAAAAGATCATCTCGAAAGATTCAGAGCTGAACTTGTTTCAGGTAAATATCCCAAAACTGAATGCTTATCCAGTCTAGAGAGACCTCTATCACACCTTCTCCATGGTTTTCGTTCTTCCACACAACAGACTTTCATAATAATCAGTTTTGAGGATATTAAGCTGTGAAAGCAGGAGATAGAAGTACTATTTTTTTTTCCTAACCACATCTGCTGTCTGTAGCTCTTGGCATGCCATCTTCTCTACCCCTCTTAACGTGTTTTGGCAGCATATCCCCTCCAATATTCAATAAGTCTGTGAAGACAAGTAAAAGTGACTTCTGCTGACCGACCTCAGTACAGAGGCGAGGCTCAGCTAATGGAATGACCTGGAGAAACACTGTGCGACTCGGCACATCAGAAAACCTAACCGGCACTTTCCGGATTAAGTTTTAGATAAACTTTGTTTGCTGATACCTCCCATTCCTCCACCCCTCCCAGAAAAGCACAAGACACTCCAGGTTTGTGACAAAGCAAGTCACAAAGACCCCCAGTCATGTTAAGCTCGCTATGAACATATTAGGAGACAGACACGGCCTTGACGAGACTGCAACAAAAATAAATAAATAAATAAGACAAAGACGAGTAATACATACAACACACAAAGACAGTGATTCACAGACAAAACAAACAGGGTGATGACAAGGGCATGGATTATTTTTTCTTCTTAAAAGTTAACTATCCTCAAATGCCCCCTCCTCTTAACACTTGCTGGTTCCAATTTCTTAAGTATATAAATTATGCCCATCTGCCATTCTAACTACCCTTCTGTCCCCAGCTGGCATATTCCCCAAAGATTAATTTAATTGACTCAATCACTTCTTGTCCCCTACCTTCCTACTCCCCAGATGGACCCTTTCTCTTCTTTTGGCCCTTGGAGAGGATTACAGCCAATCAGAGAAATCCTTCATCAATCGTACAGAGTACAGTTAAATAGCATAGACTGTGATGTCAGCAGGGTTCTGCTGAAGTATCCCACTGGGACTACTTGGAAGCTCCTTCTGTTTCCAGCCATGTGGGCCGTGGGCAGGGAAGATAAATGGCTAAGGGTGATGGGGTCTGTGGAGTGGACTCCCAGTCAGTGGGTCTGGATGAGGGGAGATATACTGAAAATTCAAGACATGCACACTTCAAGTGTTTTCAGCTTCACACAATGCTTTCCTACATCTCTAGGAGTGGCTATTGTCACAGGATCACATCATATGGGATGGTGTGATATAATCATGACAAAAAAACCGGTTATCCCTTTTTCACCGTCTGTAGTCTCATCATATATAACACGGCATCTACTTTTAAATACATAAGCACCTTTTTCAAAGACAAAAAGCTATGACTAATGGGGAAAATCTACAATACATTTTGAGCTACAGGACGTTTCACAGATATTGACCACTGATTTTGATTTAGAAGCTCTTGCTAATAAAAATTTGGCTCTGCACCAAATCTGAAGAGGAAAATCAAGCACTCTCTTGTCAGATTATAATTAATTTGCACTACAAAAAAAGAGTACAAGGGAGCCAAGTGTTCTTTAAAAATGGTTGTCTAGAATTCTGAACACATACAAAATGTCCTGAAAAAAAAGGCTTTCCTCTTTGGTTGCTTTCCTGTAGAGAGGAGTAGGAAGCCTTCTACTAATTCTGCACAAAATATGGAGTAGATCCAAGTAAACTGTGATCCTTCCAGTTTACATCAAAAGTAAAGATTCAGAATAAGCCAGTGTGAGGGACACCTGATAATGATTCGACAGATCTAAAGGAAACGTTACAGCTTTTATCAGTATTTTTCCTCCAAACCATAATCCATGGTTTCCTCCTATGCATACATATGCATTATGACAAAGTAATGAATGAGAGCTGAAAAATGTGTTTGAGATCTGCAAAACCTCTATTTGAGAAATTGACCTTGGAGCACTTTAGGTCCCCTAAGGACATAAGGTGCTCCTTTGTTCAAGGTCCATCTCTCAAATAGAGGTTTTATAGCATTACAGTATCTTTATAGCTATTTATAGAATTCACTGGAAAGTTCACATAATTTGCTTTAATACAGGTGAGAAGTAAAAAGCTTTGATTCTAATGCACCTTTCTTTGTTGTCTTTAGCACTGCAATATGCAAACGTTAAAGACAAATCAAGGACGTATGGTGCAATTTCTCACATGACTCCCGTGAGCTATGAATTAGGCAGCTAAGAAAGAAGCATACAGAAAGATTAAAAAATGCACGCGCATATGCATCCATATCAGAACACACACAACTTCCCTGCAATGCCATTCAGCCAAAACAATGTCATAGTGTTGGTTAGCTGTTCCAGGTTTCTGAGAATTTATTTTACAATTTTTAATCCACTCCTTTGTCTGTGGTGCTAATCTGAGCAGTGACTGTTGCCATGTAGGTATTGTTGTTGCTTCAAAAAGTGGCCCACTTTACATGAAGACAGCAACTTCTATATACTATTCTAGTAAAAACAAGACATCTAATTATAATCTGGATGTAACAAGTCTCCACGACAAAAACTTTGCCAGTAAAGCTATATCAATATACCTATACCCACAAAAACTGCTGATGGAGAAACAGTTTACAGCAGTTGGTGTAGTCAAAAGAGCGCTCCACAAAACACAAGCTGTACCAGTAAATGGCACCATTTGCCAGTTTAAGTCACATTCGCATAGGTATTTTGCCAGCACAGCCACGTTGTTCGGGGGGGTACATTTAGATTTCTCAATTCACAATCATATCTTTTTGCAGTAAAACAAAACCTTAAATGCTCTCCATGCTAGGAGTTGTGCTAAACTTAATATGTCTTAAAGACCATTTAGCACGTGGTATAATGATAAGCAGTTAACATTTTGAAATGTGTTACATGCTCATGGTCAAATATAAGTGGGGGCAAGAAAACCCCATAGTATTTGTAGATTAGGCTGTGGTCCCGTTGCGACATAAATTAATGGGAAAACCTTTAAGGCTAGTCAACTATCACCTACAGAAAGGCTTTGAAGAGTCTTGGAGCAAACATTTAAGAAATGTCTAGACAAACATTTCTGAAGGTGGGATTAATTGATTTTCAATTAAATATAGTTAACTAAACCCTTCGGAAATGCTAATCTTGACACTTTGTTCCAAGACAATCCAAAGAATATCAAGAAAGGTTAGTTACCTAGAGTTAACTGAAAATCAATTAGTTCAAATTGCAACAAGACCACAAATTCTAGTCCAGACATAAGCTAGGAGGTTGCCAGCACTGCCTAAATTGCTTGTAATACAATTTCTTTGTGTATGGTAGGTGCTTTAATAATCTACCGTTAAATTAAAGCCATGTTATCGTGGTTGCCATGACTGTAATGCAGCTCACTTTTCCAAAAGAACTGGACTGACTATGGATTCCACTTTGCAATCAGAAATCCATAAGGCTATTTTACAGTAGTTTCTGAGTTTATGAGAATATTACGCTGTTAATGAATGAATGTGAGGGACTTCGTCTCACTGTTGATATATTTTCTTAAAAACATACACTGACGATTTTGCATGTAGGTCACCTCCACGGCAGACTGTATATGGCTACACGTGACTAGCTGCTATTGAGCATGGCTGGTGATGACAACAACACGCCTGCATGCAGTGATAAAAGTGTATTTATCACATTGTCAAAATAAATAGGGTGATTTACATGAGAATATCTAATGCTTAAAGATAGTAACACATCCAATGTGTCTATTCTGCACCGATAAGAGGCAGAAAATTAATGGTAGTTATCACTATTACTTCAACACCCTGAAAAGCTAGGGCCATTTTGGCCAAAAACCTGTGGGTTATATTTGTGTATCTACTAAAAGGGCCATATTATGTAGCTCATCCACTCCTTATCAGCTGCAATTCTAAATCCTATTTAGAGGAGACAGTCTACCAAATGCCAGGAGTGTCCAAGATGTAAATATCAGAGAAATAACAGATTTAATTTGCTACCCTTGAAGTCATGTCTTTTTCTTTCCTTTTCTGTTTTTAAATGTTTCCTTTATAAGAAATGCCATGGTTCACTGCACTTGAAAATTAAAGACTACAGTGTAAAGATCAAGGTTTGAGTTTGTCCGTGCCTAGCCAGAGAGAGAAATTAAAATCACCACTCAAATTCCTATTTCTTTTTTACACTGATAGAAACACCTTAGAAAATACCAGAAGCAATGAATACATTCTTGCGATTCTAAATGTATGGAATAAGACACAAATTATTTTACAGTCAGCCGAAGACTATCTCACATATTGTTGAGTTTGCTCATTTGACAGATAGATGCAACAAAGGGTACCCCAATGTTTAGAGCTTGGGAGCCAAATTCTGATCTTTCGTTGGCCAGTGCAACCCTTCTGATGTCAATGCCATGAAGTGCAGATTTGGGCTACTACAAGTTTGAGCATAAGTGATGATAATACACAATGCATGGAATCAATGAGTATGCAGAGATATTGGAACTAAAATGGTATAAATAATGCTAGAGTGAAGCCTATAACTAAAAATATAAAGTAAAATAAATTACCAACAGACCTTTTTTTTTTGCTTTTGGCAGCTTCAAGAGTTTGGGAATCACTGCACTGGAATCCCAGCAATTTCCACTTCTGTGCTGGTTCTATACGTACTTTCTCAGCTGAACTTTTCTAAATCTTTATTTATGGTGACCTACTTTGCACTGATTTAATCAGTCTCCTTTAAATACATATAAAAGGAGTTTGTGCTTCTTAAAATGTCTCATAATAGCTACATTTTAATAAAGCTAATTTAAATCTGCTAATTTATAGAGATTTGCCAGAGGGTCTGAAACTTTAGAAAATGTGTAAACTTAACAGTTTGGCTGTGATAACAGCTTAGACAGTGGAAATTAAGCCATTTGCAGAACAATTATGCTGAAAGTGGATTTCCAGTCTTATTACAATAAAAGGTACAATTTTTAAAAGTTTAGGAAATATATGAGACCTGACCTTATAGTCACACAAGCAAGGCATGTATTCACCCAGCTTTATTTTTGCTAAACCACATTCCATCCTTCTTGGATTTAGCCAACCTGTTGCCTCAATGCTGCAGCAATATATATTGCACTTTCACAAACTTAGAATAAATTGCCTTCTTTTTATAAAAGCACTTTAGAGATACAAGGACAAATTCTTCCCTGCAACAGACTTCTGTTTGCAATAGTGGGATGGAGGCTGGCTGGGGAGCTGACTCTGGCTCTCTACGTCTGAAAAGCAGTCTCTGGGCCACCGTTACATGAATCTGCTGTAGTCTCCTCTACTTACCGTACGAGAATAGGAGCCTTAATAGAATGCAGGAATGGCAGGCTGACGCTGGGCCACACCCCCTGCATAATACCTCTCCAAGTTATGCCAGGAGGAGGTGGCAGAGGAGGAGTTGGGCATATCACAATAGTGTCCAACCAGGAGTTCACCTCAGCCAGAGATTAGTATTAGAAATGTGTAGAAAATCTGTCACCGACATTATTTTGATCATCCTTTGATGCATGGAGCCAGCTACCTCGACTGCAATGATAGGTGAATTTTGGAAGAACTCGCCCAGATTTTTCAGTGGACAAGAGCATTACCACCCTAGCCCATGCACATCTGTTGGCCTGTGACTAAGCATTTCACACAGTGCTCATAAAGGCCCAATGCCTCCAGTTTTGCTCTTGACTTCATCGAATACTCAGAACAGGAACCCGGAAGGTACCCTTGACCCTGACTTTTACAGCCTCCTTGTCTGCTTCCCTTAACTTTCTTCTTATCCCTTGGCCCATTGTGCTAGTGTACTGGGGAGCAAAAGGCAATGTGCATTGCTACCACTGGAAAGCAACACGGGGGAAGAGCAATGCGTTTCATATTCCTTCCCAAATGAGAAAAAAAAGCATGTGAAAGGTCTAACCAGCACAAGCACTTCACATTTAGGTAATCCAGTGTCTCACATTACAATGCAATGCATATGTACATTGGAATAAACCGAACCCGGAGGATAAAGAATTCTTCATTCCTAGTCCTGAGACCGCCATCGAGGTATTTTAACATTTCCGTCTATTTGAGAAGCCTTTTCTGAACAACTATGTCTGCAATGATTCACTCATATGCTCGTGTTTGCTCTTATGATTTTGAGGTGAGGCGACGTGGGAGGAGGTCGTCTAAGTTTTCTGGGATGTCCCTTGCCAGATGATTTTTTACTGCATCAAATTACTGCATTCCTTGAGCTACACTTAAAGCAGCCAATCACACTCTGAGCCACCGAGTAGAAAGAGTCCCTTGTACTACTTTATCAAATACCTGAAGACACATTATTTTGAGACAACTGCAGCAAAAACCAAAGCCCCCCCCATGTAATAATCGATGGTAACTTCAGTGGGAGAGCGGTGCCTTCTTTTGCAAGACTCGTGTTCCCAAGTCAAACCTCCTTATGCAGAATTAACACCCAGACCTGAGCCCAGAGTTGCCAGTTCTGAAAGCATTTTCCAGCACCCAGATGTTTGATGGTATTTCATAACAGAAAAAGATGGCCAGCATTTTCCTGACAGTACTACTGTGTATTTCTCAAGCAGTAAAGATTACACAGATAGCTCCTTGTCAGTAGCCTTTTCTATAGCTAACAAGTTAAAAAAAAAAAAAAAATACCAGGCAAGGATTTCTTGCTGCATGGAACAATTTGGACAACTTATTAACCTAATTGGGTTCTAAACCCCCTCTCTCTCGCCCACCACAGACACACTGATGGGGTAACCCTCAGGCTGATTTCATTCAAAAAGCACAGCATTCTTTATGCTGCAAGAAAATAGTTTTGTATGCCGTAG
>NW_017728948.1:6399253-6408182 GCF_001723895.1 Crocodylus porosus | reverse complement strand
GGGGGGGGGAGAAATATAATTGTATAGCTTCCTACTTAGAAATGCCGGTCTGATTATGGAATGGGTGTGTGTGTGTGTGTGTGTGTGTGTGTGTGTGTGTGCGTGCGTGTGGGAGAGAGAGGGAGAGAAATGGAGAGATAGGCTTAAAGTATTTTCCATTTCATCAAAGAACATATATTACTTTACTGGTTCACTAAAATGTTGGTTTTATGCCCACCCCTTTTCAATCTGCCCATGTCTGAGATGCACAGTGCAGGCGTAGAATCATGAGTAGCCTACGACACTCAGTGAGCACTAGGTGCCTCTGCATGCTCTAGCAACATACTGCTCAGCTGAAGGGAAGGGATTCTCGCTGTCTCTCTCTCTGCTCTAAGCATCACCTAACAAGCAAACCGAACAAAGAATGGGAAATAAAGCTATCCTTAGCCGGTCAGTGAATGAATTTCTCTATGGAGTAAAGGTTGTGCCGGTCAATGGTCATTTCCAATGATGGACATTAAACAGATTGTCAAATCCTGTGGAGTCGTTAGGAAAGAGTTTGGAGTTTTTTTCACGCCACAGTGTTAACCGCAGAGAAAAGGACAGAGGGAGAAGGAGAAGATCAAGCTCATGCACATAGTTCTGAAACTTGCAGGTCCTAGAAGTCAGCTAAAAAGCTAGCTGGACAACCCTTCAGCTCTTTGAGCAGAAGCAAAGTAAGACATTGTGAGCTTGCCAGCTTTGCACAACATTGAAAGGGACTGAATTTGTAGCACAGAGGGGTCTTTTTTAGCTCTGCATATAATTAGTCCAAACACAAAGGAAGCAACTGAATGGAGGTTGTCACTCTCTGGAAAAGGGTGGGTAAGACACTTTTTAATTAAATTCTTTCATGAAGAAAGATTTCTTTTCTTTGTTGCAGCATTTAACATGAACATAATCACTATCCTTTTACCTTTGAATGCCTGTGAACTTTAATGCTGCACAGCCTCTGCATGCTGTAAAGTGAAATGTTTGGCTCTGTGTCTTTTTTTTTCCCCTTTAAATAAAATATGATGTAGAATTTGAAAAAGATTCAATGGACATTCTCGAGCCTATTTGGAAATATTCTTGCTAATGGATTTCCTTCTTATTGGTCTCTGTTTAAACTGGCTGCTGAGGAAGCCCCCGGGGTTGATATTGTGTACGCTGGGTATCTTTTTTAAAATGCTTCCAGCCGTGAATAGTGGGTGTCCACAGCTATGTCGGTGTGAGGGCAGGCTTTTGTACTGTGAATCATTGAATCTTACAGAGATGCCTCGCAACCTGTCGGGCATGATGGGCTTGTCTCTGCGGTACAACAGCCTTTCAGAGCTGCATGATGGACAGTTCACAGGGTTAATGCAGCTCACGTGGCTCTATCTGGATCACAATCACATTTGCTCAGTGGAGGGGAATGCCTTTCAAAAATTGCGGAGAGTTAAAGAACTCACCCTGAGTTCCAACAAAATCACCCAACTGCCCAACACCACTTTCCGACCCATGCCAAACTTGCGCAGTGTGGATTTATCATATAATAACCTGCAGTCCTTGGAACCAGACCTGTTTCACGGACTGAGAAAGCTAACAACTTTGCACATGCGGTCAAACGCCATCAAGTTTGTGCCAGTGAGAATTTTCCAGGACTGTCGCAGTCTGAAGTTTCTAGACATAGGATACAATCAGTTGAAAAGCCTGGCTCGAAACTCTTTTGCAGGCTTGTTCAAACTCACTGAACTGCACCTCGAGCACAATGATTTGGTGAAGGTGAATTTTGCCCACTTTCCAAGGCTCATTTCGCTGCATTCTCTCTGCCTCCGAAGGAATAAAGTCACTATTGTAGTTAATACCTTGGACTGGATATGGAAACTCGAGAAAATGGATCTCTCTGGCAATGAGATTGAATACATGGAGCCTCATGTTTTCGAAAGCGTACCTCACCTCCAATCACTGCAGCTGGACTCCAACCGGCTAACCTACATCGACCCGAGAATCCTCAACTCCTGGAAATCACTTACTAGCATCAGCCTGTCTGCAAACACCTGGGATTGCAGCCGCAACGTTTGCGCCTTGGCCTCCTGGCTGAGCAACTTTAAGGGGCGCTACGACAGCAACCTGCTCTGTGCCACCCCCGAGTATGCACAGGGCGAGGATGTTTTAGATGCCGTCTATGCTTTTCACTTGTGCGAAGACGCAGCAGACCCAACAAGTGTTAACACCTTCTCGGCAGTAACAAACAACAGTGACCAAGTGCTGAGTTATAGCCCTGCCACGACAATATACGACGTGCAGGATACCGAAGGAGAAAGAACGACAGATGCCATAACCGTAACTATGCCCGGTGAAAACACTGAGAATGCTGTGCAGATTCACAAGGTGGTGACAGGGACCATGGCGCTGATTTTCTCTTTTCTCATAGTGGTTTTAGTGTTGTATGTGTCATGGAAGTGTTTCCCAGCCAGCCTAAGGCAACTAAGACAGTGCTTTGTGACACAGCGCAGAAAGCAGAAGCAGAAACAGACCATGCATCAAATGGCTGCCATGTCGGCCCAGGAGTATTATGTTGATTACAAACCCAACCACATTGAAGGAGCCCTGGTGATCATTAATGAATATGGATCTTGTTCCTGTCACCAGCAGCCAGCAAGGGAATGCGAGGTGTGATTTTCATTGGGGATCTAAACAGTGTGCAACCAAATAACAATGGGCAGAGAGACAGTTGGATGGGGGGTTTAATGTGCTTTTCTGATGATTTCTGATGCACTTCTTTGCTGAAATTGTACAAGGATCTGTCTAAAAAGACTTGATATTTTAGCTTTATTGTGTCTTAAAAATCTTCAGGACAGTCAATCTTGAAATTTCATATGGTAATACTCCCTTTGAAGATCTGTCAATATTCAGGAATCTGAGAGTGTAAAAAAAAAAGGTACCAATTATTGATTTTTGTAAACTAAAAAAAAACAAAAAAACAAAAAACAAACAAACCTGTTTAAAATAAAAAAAAATAGCATTTACAGTTTTTACAGACTGGTGTATATTACGTGAATTGCTCCCTGTATACAAAATGCAACAGTTTAACCTCTCTCCTCTTGGTATACAGTGTGGAAATGGGAAGGCTAGCAGCAAGGAAGCCACATAAAACAGAGCGAGTAACATTCACCAGCTGGCTTCACATTGTAATTATGACACATTCACTTATATCATGATGCTGAAGATTAAAAAAAAAAAAAAAAAAAGCATGACACTGAAATTATATTTTTGTCAAATGCGCTACCTGTGACTGTGTATCGCTAGAAGAAGGGGCCGATGCCCCTGAGAAAGGCTGAAGTCCCAACCGTGTCACTAGGGTAATATTTCTGAGGATTTTTAAAGACAGCTCACTTGGAAGTTGCTTTGAGAACCACAAAAATGCAGCATAGCTCATTAGTACGTTCCGTATCTAAATTAACCACATTGCAATCTCCTAAAAAAATACTGAAACACTGCCTACAAAAAAAAGTGCTACTTTATCATTTTCCTCGCAAAGAAATGTTTTAAGGGCTTTATTCTAAATCTCCTAGCATTTCCCACTTCCCTGCTCTTGTGCAATATGCTAAAAGCAAAGAACCCATTGTTGTGTGCACTGTAGAGCAGTGATGAAAGGACTGAGGAGGCAGCCATCCAATTCTCAGTAGTGAAAGCTCTCTGTGTTTCAAGAGTAAAATCTTGGGTGTAATACTGCAGCCACCTTAGGCAGAGGGGGATTAGAGCAGACTTGTGGTACCATAGCAAACTTAGAAAATCCTGTTCTTGCTGTGAATGCCTAGCCTGTCATTCACGTCCATCGCAGGGCATCTTTCACAAACAACCTCTCCTCCAAAAATATGTGCAGGGGGGGGGGGGGGAAAAAGGATATGATCCCTCCCCCACTAACTCTTGACACGGACAGTACTGATAAGCACATACTTGTTCGTGCAGAGTCCCACTGCTGTTTTATTTTACTGCCCTTCTCTAAATGCTTGCTTTTTCTGTATTTGGGATTTTTCACGCCAGTATGTGACCAACCTACTGATTGCTCTTTTGAACAACTCCACTCGTGTCAATGAAAATGAGGCTGTTATGTTTTTTCTAGCATCCAGCACTGCATCTTCTGAAATTTCCTTTATATAGCATACCATTCTAATAAACTGTTACACGTGAAGGATTTTGTAAAATTTATATACTTTGTACGTATTTCTTCATGCTGGGCTTACCACCAACATCAGAAAATGCCCCAGAAGAAGCACATTCTTATATGGCAACTTAGCTGTTAAAAATGGGGTAGAGGTAGCATCATCCTTAACAGGCTAAACCACGCCTGTAAATGTAGACCAAGCATGAATCAATCCGTGTTGTTCATGTTCGGAAAAAGTAGCTGATTATACCATCATCTTCATCTTAGCTAATCATTTCATAAATGATTTTTTTCTGTGTCAGATGAGCACCTCTTTGAGACAGCTCAAACTTTTTTTTTTCCTCCCTCTACTTGGCGAAAATTTCACATTAAAAAAATCCACTTCTCACATGAATGATATACAGGATGCTGACATATTGTAAACACATTTTTTGGTTTAGGGACACTGCTCTAAGTGGAACCCAAGGTATTCTGCATTGGCACAGGATTTTAGTTTTGTTGTGGATTTTTTTTTATTTTTTGTCTTTACTGCAAATTTTAAACCTAACATGCAATACTTCTATTTTGAAGGCATTTATAATCTGCCCCTGTTTCAATATTTGCTAACATCATTATAGCTAGTTTGTGACTCCCTGGTGTGTGCAAAAGTGCATTTCTCTTTCTGTGCCATGACGTGTCAAACCGGATCCTTTCACCGCGGTAGCCAATGGCAAAACTCCCATTGACACCAGTGGCTCGGTATACATAAATGAGTCCAGCAGTGATGGTAACAGGAAAGCATCTATTGCTTGTTTTCAAGTTTGCTCATTTTAAGAGGATATACTCCCTCAGAGTTAATTCAAGGCCACAATTTCTATTCTTTACTCATGAAAACCACTGAGCGCAATGTGGGGTTTCCTAGGGAAGGGCTGAAGCATCTGGCTCTCAAACTTTGAACACTGCCACACATTCCTCAAATCCAAATGTAGCACCATCACCCCACATACAGAGATCGGTTTAAACCAGTTACTGGAATGTGTCAAAGACTACACCAAGAATGCTAAGTGCTATCTATGTATGTAAAAACACATTCGACTGACTTGGCTTCCTCAGTGATCCCTGTTGCTATAAAAAGAGTGTTGGTATAATCATTTTTTTTCTCCAGAGTTCATTTATGTGCTTGGTGTTTTGATCCCTGTAAAACCTATTGCAAAACGGATGCAGACAAACACACATCCCGTGGTTGTATTTCTCTGTATTTTTAGCATGCGTGTCTGCTGCGTTTTCTTGCACACAAGTGACTGCACACTCCTCCAGAATTATTCAGGCTGTCTGTTGGTGTTAGCAATATCCAGCGAGGTTTTGAGAGACTTGAACAATTCCACCTTTGTGATTTATTCACCTTGCATTGCTTCATGCATCTTGCATTGACAGTTTAAGCAAACTAAAACCGGCAAATCTGAGTGTTAAAAGGTGCAGCACTTTTACAGCAAGAGTTAATCTCATTATTTACTGCTGCCATTTCCCCTAAAGAAGAGTAGTGACTACCAAGGACTTGCTTCCCATAGCAGGATGATGGATGGTCTCACTATACGCAGGATGACATTTATTAAACTTTCAGATACTGAAAAAGACCAACTTTACAAACTATCCCTTTCTAAAAAGACAAATGAGAGTCATACAATCACGAGACAAGTATGTCAGGCTCCCCAAAGGACACCTGTGTATATCCTTTCAGGGTTCCTACTAACTGTTATTATGGCCCCTTGCCATCACAGTGACACTGTACCACACCACGGTGGTATTCTTCAGACGGCTCACATCTGTTATGAAACTTAATGTGAGAAACACATTAATATTTCAATTGCAAAGACAAAGCATTTATTGTACTTCAATCCAGCTAGCATCAATCCAGCTATTTCCATCCTGCTTCCAGGCAGCTTGCATTGGTGTGTTTCCACACTACTGCATTTATAGCATACATATAGCAATTGCAGGAAAAAAGGCTCTAACTCGTCATCATATCTTTCAGGTATCAGATTCACCTAACTGTCTAGAAAGATGCCAGTGTTTCAGTTGTGGGCCCCCTTTCTGAAATTGTTGACATGGCTATAAAAATATACTCCTGGGATAACTTTGACACACACTTTCTTATTTGGTAGATACTTTGGGGGAGGTCAAAGGGTTATAAATGCCCTTTTTATCTTCCACTCAGTAAAACTCAATCTCCCTTTGAACACCCAGGGAATTAGCAAAAGCTATTCTTCTCTGCATTTTCAGCTAGAAGGCATGGTGGATGGCAAGCATGAAAACTACCTTTTATGAGGCTTGTTAATACACAATCAGTATTATGGATCCTTAATATAAAGTCTCTTGCTCCTAACATCAATGCATACTCACAGTGGACCGAGTTATGAAGGGACTGTTGCTGTGTATGCTCTGAATGTATATGAGGGATGAATTATTTTTCTTCCTGTTTTTCTTCCCCCTCTCTTTATTCCTGTACTACTGCAAAAGAGTGATATGAAATCAGAGAATCCATGCTACTGTACTATATTCTGTTTCTGGGCTGAATATATAAATACAAAGAAATTCTGTCTGAAAACTGTAAACTCCATCCTTTACCCATTGGGCTTATTTACTGCAGGGGTCTATACAAAGTGAGTGATCTGTTATACCATATGTGCACCAAAATTTAGGCACTCAGCTTTAAACTGATGATGAGACCCCAAATAGTACTCTCAATTTTCTTGCTTATGTCTGTTAAGGAAAGGTCATTAATGATACCTGAGCATACTATGTACAGTTTAATGCGTCTTGTAACGTTTTATGGTCAGGGTATTGAGGGACCTTGAAATGCATATATTGGATCATTTTATTCAGTTCTGATATAAAAAAAAAAAAGCTTAGCATTTGCTTTCCAGATGTACTAAATTTGTTTCTTTTCCTTTTTTCCCCCCGGTCTCATTTTACTTTGGTAGCAAAAGGATTTACTGAATTAAGAAAAAGAACAGTTATATCAGATGGCATTCAGAAAAGCAAATGGGAAGCAGTATTTAATTAGCAAGCTTATTGCTAGTGCTAAAATGTCTTCAAATTAAAAAAAGAAGAAGAAGAAGGAGGAAATGAGGGAAAGGAGAAATAGACAAGACAAGGGGGAAAAAGACTGAAGTAAGGACTAAATCAGGTTAAAAAAAACATGAAAAGGCAGGATTAGTAATGAATAATCTAAGGCTGAGGTGGGTGGATAAAGGAGAGTTATGCAGAACATGTAAGCAGAGATGAGAGGGCTTGGCTAAAAGAGGGTACTATGGAAAATGTAGATTTACTGTACAGCAGGATAGAAAGGAGGAATGGGGGGACATAATGAAAGGAAAGAGAAGACTAGGTGGGAAAGCAGAGAGGCTAAACAGGCATACAAGGTAAGTCAGAATTTTTTTTCCAATGGTTTCACATTTTGTGTTCAAGCCGTGGCAGGCCAGACACAGAGATTCCAAGACTGTCCTCCAGGTACACGCGCTGTATTACACACCCACCCACACGCATGTCCCTATATGTGTCCCCCCATTTTTAGGGCATCCAAACCAAGAAATATAACACTATTGCCTTTCTAGAACTGTGGTACCTGACTTCCATCATCATGAACCTCCTGGATCTTTGTTGGTTGGATTTCTTAGCTGTAGAGAGCATCTAGACATTGAAATATTCATACCCCAAACAGGTTTTTTTCCCCCAGCACTTAAAAGATCCTCATATTTGCAGCTAAGATTCAACAGTTCTTGCATGAACTGTATGCAATATCTCTCACGTTCGGCAGCTGTGGTCACAACTATTACTACAAACATATTAGTTATTTTCCTGTGTATTGTTATCCATTGCTCTTTTAAGATTCTTGATCCATCCAGACCCGCCTAGTGTCAACACATTTACCATTGCGTTATTCTGGACATTCATGCATACCTTCCCAAGCCTGAATGTGGTTGGCAGTGGGGGAAATGCCAGTACTCTAAAAAGTTAACCTTTCAGACATGCAACACAATCACTCAGCTCTTAAAAACAGCCATCTGGAATATTCATTAAATAAAAATCAACCAATCCAAACCCTGCAAAGACCCATGTGAACTATCCATTAGACTTCCCTACAGCAGAAAGACATGATAAAAGAAATGGGGTGAGTGGTGTGCATTTTTCAAGTTGTCAAGAAAAATAAAATAAAAAGAGGATGCCCACAAAAAATAATGAAATAAAGCTACAATCTAGTTTGTGCTGGCAAGACCACAACTGTAATTGGGTGGGTGGCTGTGAGGATCCCAGCTGAATGCCGAGGAGCACTGTAATTTTATTGCAACGTGTTTCCAGTGAACGTGTTTGCAGGGAAATCCATATTACTCTGCAAGGAAGGCATTTCATTATTATTATTATTATTTTAAAGATATTGCAACTTGCTGGCATTCAGACACAACTAATTAGTCCCTAGACCAATTGCTCTTCTTATGTTCCCTCTTTAGTCCTGATCATTCCTATCACTCTAATTTCAAAGTCAAGAAGAAAGTGGGAAAACAACATGGTGGGGAGGGATATACTTGAATGCAACACATTGCCATGAATGGATTCTGAGTCCAAATGTGTAGCAGCCATGCATAAGAAAGGTAAAGAACCAACGTTTACTTTACAGAAATATATGTGAGTCTCAGTGCTTCTGGAAAAGAGGGATGACTGGCAGTGGTCCAAGCTAGGACTACTGTCCAGATCCTAGCCATGCAAAGCAGGTAGCACCAAGGGAGGTGTAGGGCTACGCGA
>NW_017728948.1:6387576-6397978 GCF_001723895.1 Crocodylus porosus | reverse complement strand
GGTCTCATTTTACTTTGGTAGCAAAAGGATTTACTGAATTAAGAAAAAGAACAGTTATATCAGATGGCATTCAGAAAAGCAAATGGGAAGCAGTATTTAATTAGCAAGCTTATTGCTAGTGCTAAAATGTCTTCAAATTAAAAAAAGAAGAAGAAGAAGGAGGAAATGAGGGAAAGGAGAAATAGACAAGACAAGGGGGAAAAAGACTGAAGTAAGGACTAAATCAGGTTAAAAAAAACATGAAAAGGCAGGATTAGCAATGAATAATCTAAGGCTGAGGTGGGTGGATAAAGGAGAGTTATGCAGAACATGTAAGCAGAGATGAGAGGGCTTGGCTAAAAGAGGGTACTATGGAAAATGTAGATTTACTGTACAGCAGGATAGAAAGGAGGAATGGGGGGACATAATGAAAGGAAAGAGAAGACTAGGTGGGAAAGCAGAGAGGCTAAACAGGCATACAAGGTAAGTCAGAATTTTTTTTCCAATGGTTTCACATTTTGTGTTCAAGCCGTGGCAGGCCAGACACAGAGATTCCAAGACTGTCCTCCAGGTACACGCGCTGTATTACACACCCACCCACACGCATGTCCCTATATGTGTCCCCCCATTTTTAGGGCATCCAAACCAAGAAATATAACACTATTGCCTTTCTAGAACTGTGGTACCTGACTTCCATCATCATGAACCTCCTGGATCTTTGTTGGTTGGATTTCTTAGCTGTAGAGAGCATCTAGACATTGAAATATTCATACCCCAAACAGGTTTTTTTCCCCCAGCACTTAAAAGATCCTCATATTTGCAGCTAAGATTCAACAGTTCTTGCATGAACTGTATGCAATATCTCTCACGTTCGGCAGCTGTGGTCACAACTATTACTACAAACATATTAGTTATTTTCCTGTGTATTGTTATCCATTGCTCTTTTAAGATTCTTGATCCATCCAGACCCGCCTAGTGTCAACACATTTACCATTGCGTTATTCTGGACATTCATGCATACCTTCCCAAGCCTGAATGTGGTTGGCAGTGGGGGAAATGCCAGTACTCTAAAAAGTTAACCTTTCAGACATGCAACACAATCACTCAGCTCTTAAAAACAGCCATCTGGAATATTCATTAAATAAAAATCAACCAATCCAAACCCTGCAAAGACCCATGTGAACTATCCATTAGACTTCCCTACAGCAGAAAGACATGATAAAAGAAATGGGGTGAGTGGTGTGCATTTTTCAAGTTGTCAAGAAAAATAAAATAAAAAGAGGATGCCCACAAAAAATAATGAAATAAAGCTACAATCTAGTTTGTGCTGGCAAGACCACAACTGTAATTGGGTGGGTGGCTGTGAGGATCCCAGCTGAATGCCGAGGAGCACTGTAATTTTATTGCAACGTGTCTGCTTTCCAGTGAACGTGTTTGCAGGGAAATCCATATTACTCTGCAAGGAAGGCATTTCATTATTATTATTATTATTTTAAAGATATTGCAACTTGCTGGCATTCAGACACAACTAATTAGTCCCTAGACCAATTGCTCTTCTTATGTTCCCTCTTTAGTCCTGATCATTCCTATCACTCTAATTTCAAAGTCAAGAAGAAAGTGGGAAAACAACATGGTGGGGAGGGATATACTTGAATGCAACACATTGCCATGAATGGATTCTGAGTCCAAATGTGTAGCAGCCATGCATAAGAAAGGTAAAGAACCAACGTTTACTTTACAGAAATATATGTGAGTCTCAGTGCTTCTGGAAAAGAGGGATGACTGGCAGTGGTCCAAGCTAGGACTACTGTCCAGATCCTAGCCATGCAAAGCAGGTAGCACCAAGGGAGGTGTAGGGCTACGCGACTGTGACCGTTTCCATCTGCAACATAAATCAAGAGACGAATCCTAGAAACTGAAAGTGGCAGGTGAGTACCAAGCTGCAGTGTTATCTAGTCTCCATCTATAAAGCAGATGATTTTACTTTATGATTGGGTGGCATCATTAGTCGCACAACCTCTATCTCCAACTGCTACACTTTTTGCTCTGCTCCTCTCACGGCATGCCATTCTCTTTTCTAGTAACTGCTAGTAGCTACTGCAGCACTTTAATAAAGGACATCATCTTGTTTGTTAAATGACGTCTCTGATAAGAAATATGCCCGAGTGTATTAAATGGACGGTGGAAAGGGTAATCCAATTAAGGTATTCATGGCAGCCAAGAAAAAGACTCATTGTAGCATACACTCTGGTGCTCTGATAGTTAGCAAGTGGTGCAGGCAGACAACTTGCTAATAGATGTGGGATTCGGATTAGAAACAGTTTTATGAAGCACAGACCTTCCTTCTGTTTGCTTTAAGCCTGCTCTATTTTTATTTCCCCTATTTTTTCCCCCTCTGTATTTTCATTCCCAGAAATTATGAAGCAGCGTGAGAATCAAAAAGGGGGGGGGGAGGGGGATCTGAAAATCCAACACTAAACTGCAAGAATAGTGCCCAGTTATTGGATTCCAGAGGTTTTTATTCTTTCAGCAGCTGCCAGCTCTTTGAAGCACATCTGCTATCAATGGTTCCTGTTTGCAAGACTAGAGCTAAAGTAAGCCCTCTAGAGTAAACCTGAATCTGTCTCTGTAGTTCAATACTTCTGCTGACAGTTTGGCTCGCTAAGAGAGACTCTGGTAAATATTAAAGAATGTTAATAAAATGAGATAAAACACCTAGGGATTTGCTTTTTTAAAAATAATCTTGGCTCGCTACTAAAGTTTATCTTGACAGAAAATTTACTTCTCTGATCCAGATCATTTCCCAAAGCAATTTTCCAACAGCAAACATAAAATTGAGGCTGCTCCTAAAAGGTTCTCAATCCTGTGCTAAAGAGGCCACTGAATGTCAAATGTGTACCTCAACTTCATGTAAATGTCATACTGTATTGGACACCGTTGCTTTACCCCAGCAGCCGCAGCAGCTCAAATCCATGATCTCAAACCTTAATACGAGGCATTTCTGCTTCCCTTATAAGTCACCACTGTAACAGCGGCCCGTACTCTTCGTCGAAGTGTTTTGATGACATTTGGATTAGCTCGCTGCAGAATGATAACATCGCATGCATTTTTGAAAAATGTGATTTTATGTCAATAGGGGAAGGAATGCCAAAGGAGCCATAGCGCAGCGTAAACTTGTCCAAAAAGGCCAGAAAACTGGCAAAGACGACAGAAATATAATATGTCTCCTATTCCTCTCAGAAGATGAAATGGTAAGAGGAAGACCTCATCCCCCCAAGATTACTTAACCCAAAAACATAAGAAAATGGTACAGGAAAGGTAATGGAGAGCAGGAATTAACGTGACCCTACTTAATATGGGAAAACCAAACAAAGTGCGTTTGTGGGACTGCTCAGACTTGCAGCAGTTTGTTCAAATCCATACTGGATTCGCTGCCGACAGGTAAACTATGCAAAGCAATATTGAGGAAGTAAATTCGCTTGAGACGGTTGACTGACAGATTAGCCATCCCAAAGAAGATGCAGAACATGATAGGTGTCCATTAAGGGGATGGCACACATAGGGACATGATATCCACCCAAACACAGCATTAAAGCAGGAAGCAATCAGTATTGGCACAGAGGAAACCACAATTCCTTGAGATCAGCCCTAAGGACCTAACTTATATTTTCCTACTTTTAAAAACCCGTAGAACTACCCTGTTCCAATCTGTACGATGCAGAAGGTTGTGTCTTCATGCTATTGAATATACATGTAATAAGACCAGAATTTGCTTCCTGCAAGATAAAATCCTGGTACTCTTTTGCAGGCATCAATCCTAAGGTAGACACCTACTGTGTTTCTTCTGAAGTCATGCCCACACATTCCTTTATTTATTTCCTTGATTACAGCAATTTATAGGACCAAAAAAGGACATATATAGTGAGGGGATTATGGTGTGCCAGGAATGAAGGCATATTAAAGTTAACAGGGCTGCTGCGAGCTAATGGCTGTCTAATACCCAATAGCGTCATACAAATAGGACTGTCCATGCATAAGAGGAAAAAAAAAAAGCAGCCATTGTACCTGACGACTAGTAAAAACAGGTTTGGCAGGGGAGGGGAGCTCATAGGGAAATTAGGATAAAGCTCACGGGAAAGGATAACAGAAGGATATAAATAGTCAGATAACAAAAGGAAAAAACAGGTTATTTGAAGTTGAACTATAAAGGGATTTATGTTGTTTGGTGGCTTGCAACCCTGTGGAGCTGCCCCATTTCTACATCATCGGACACTTCTTAGGGGTATTGTGTCATAAAACACAGCTGACCTAATCTGATGAATAGCTGAGCCGTCTCCACTCCAAATGGTGGACCTTTTATTAGATTCTTTTTAGGAGAGTATTAGGGCATATTCTTAAAACTTCATCCTAATTTACCTTTTTTTTGTAATGCTTTCGTTTTTTCTGGTCTTGTTTTCTTGTTTCATGGACCAACGTGGCCCTAACCTGTCACTGTTCATTAGCAGTGCAGAAACTGATACCGCAGCTGTTAATGACAATTCCCAACTGAAGATCTGAGTGAATAAGGCCAGGATGACCAACCCTAATATGTATCTTCAAATTCAAATCTATCCCAGACCCCTTCAGTCCAAGGAATAAATGTGAGACACTATCAGCAATTTGGGTATCAGAAGAGGAGGATTTAAAATGAACAAATAGTTTTGCAGAGTGACAACTACCTAAGGCCCACACAGCATATATAAAAACCATTCTAAATAGACATGAATAAATTGCCTAACTTAATGGAAAATATGCAACCTTGCACTACAATTAGCTATAGTGCCAACAGGCAGAAAAATAGCACCTGTTCTTTTTATGCAAGCAGCGTAGTGATAGGTAAAAGACACTCTAATTTATTTGAACTTAAAAAAACCCAAACTTTTGAAAAGGTCCTTCAGGAGAAGCCGTTTATGAAATGAAATAGTCATTAAGTGAGAAGTAGCATACTGCCATAGATTAAAAATAACAGTCCAAGAGCAAGAATAAACAGATTCAAACAGAGCAAACAAGGTTAACAGTGAACTGCCCCAAAGTTCAGTGTTAGGATCAGTGTTGTTTAGTATTCCTGTCAATGATCTGGAAAGGAGAATGACCAGAAAAGTGGTACAACTGTTAAGTGACAAAATATTCAGGTTAGTTAAAGCAGTAAAAACTGCAATCATTTGTAAAGAGGCTTTAACAAGGCAGGGGGATAGGTAAAACTATCACCGTTCAGTGTTGTCAAATGCAATGTCACATGCACATGGGAGGGAGTAAGGACATTTTACGTATCCACACTACTGACTTTTAAATTATTAGTAATAGTCCTATAAAAGGATCTGTGCATCATTTTGCAAAGCTCAATGAAAACCCCTGGTCAGCGTGGTCAAAATAAGGGGAAGAACATTTAAAGATGCACAGATAACTTAAAATATATTATAATGCTTATATGCGTATACGTGTCGGTGGTATGTCCTCACTGTAATACTGTCTTCAGTTCTGCTCCTCCCATCTCAGAAGAGAAGATAACAGATGGGGTTAAGCTACTGGTGACTAAAATGATAAGAGACAGGGAAAGTTTCTATATAGAGAGAGGCTGGAGAGAGAAAGCGGGGAGAGAGAGAAGAGCTATTTATGCATCACGCTTGCAAAGCGTGTATCCATTCCCCCTCTAGTGGCCAGTCTACATAGAGGTTATTATAAAACCGGGGGGGAAAAAAAGCCATGAAAATAAAAGACAACAAATTGGATACCGATAAAATAAAACACTTTTATTCCCCATGCAAAGCATAATTGACCACTGCCTTTCAGGCTTAGTATAATACTATTGTTACACTGTATTCCCTAAACTTTTTTGGATCCCTTTGTTGCTTCTAGTCTTATTACTTATATGTTAAAATCCACCTTTTTGTTATATTTATATTGTACCTAGTGCAGGGGTTCTGCCACATTGCAAATAATACATATGAAAAAATACCCAGTGGAACTCACTGCACAAGGCAGTCCTGAAAGGAGGAAAAAAAACAAACAAAAGACAACAAAAACCAACCAAACAAGAAAAAACACAATAGGAAGTAAATAAAAAATGATGAGACATTTGATATCTTTATAAAAGATGAGATTACCCATCATTCCCACGTACATAATGAAGATATTAGACAGGAAAAAAATATATATATATTTTTATGGGATAAGGCAGCTACTCTGGGATGGAAGTTAGGGTGATACATCACCAGGGGAAACACTCCTGCAGTTTATTCTGCAAGATGAGCTCTTGCTATAACTTTTCCAAGGGTTCATCCATCAGAAATGCTCAGACCGCGCCATAGGCACATTGCCTTTTGACCAACAAACCTACTCAGACTTTTCACAAGGCACATTTGCTGGGAGCGGAATGGGTGGCGCAATGCAAGTAACATGGGGTAAGGGAAGGGGCAGGTGAGAGTAGGGGGACTAGCAGGTCTGCCGGGGGAGGGAGGGTTTGGCATGTCAGGGGAAGGGCTACCAGGTCTATGGGGAGGGACTGCTCAGGTAAGGGGAGGTGGGATTAGCAGTTAGCACTGCAAAGGGATAGCAGTATTCAGATTAGGTTAACCCTTTCCTATACTGGGTTAACCATTTCTCAATATAAATTAGTCCACCTCAAGCATTAATTTATATTGGGGCGCCTTTTTAGGAATTAATGAAATCTCCTGAACACATGCATGATCAGCCCTTTACATAAACCTAACCCTGTTTAGATCAATCTAAACCAGTGGTCACCAACCAGTTGATCTCGATCCACCGGTCGATCTTGGAGCCTCTTGTAGTAGATCTTGGAGCCTCTTGGAGTTGATACAAAGCTGGGGTAGGGGGCTGAGTGCTTGTGTGCATGCATACATGCATGCGTCCCAGCCCAGCAAGTCAATCTGTGGGGGAGGGAAGGGATGGGGGCCCCCACGGTGAGGGACGTGGGGTAGAGGCAGGAACAGGGGGTAAGTTAAGTGGGGCCCCAATGGGGACAGAGGCAGGAGCAGGGGTAAGTTGAGTGGAGCCCCAGCCGGGTGGGATTTACCTGCTAGTGAGGTGCACCCCTAAATAACTGTTTCTTCCTCTGCCTCGATCTGTGCCCACTCTTCCCTCCCCACAGGAGTGGTGGGGGGAGGCAGCACACAGTAGATCTTCAGTTACTTTTAAATGCCAAAGGTAATCTCTGCTTTAAAAAGTTTGGAGACCACTGATCTAAATGTACTACCCATATGTACCCAGTGTTAGCACCATTAGTTGTGCAAACACGATTCATGAGATAAAAGCCAGAGTTTTCAAACAGGCATCCATAATATTAAAAAAGTTCTGACCTGGTGTAGTCTGAGTTCTGCGCAGCAGAAGAATTGCTCTAGTATTTTTCTACAGTAAAGAAAAAAAGGCTCAAAACTAAGTGCTGACATTTCCAGAGGGGTGCCTCGAGTCCAGGCGGGGTTGCCTCAAATCGAGAAAGGCTGAGAACCACTGGTCTACAGGGTGTCTAGCCCCATTCTCTGATGTGCTCTGTAATAGCGGAACAGTAGATTAAATGGGCTTTTATGCTCTGCATGCTAACTTCTTATTAATTTGTTCCACTAAAACTGAAGAAATTACATAGTAGTTAAGACTCCTTATTTGTAATCTTCCAGACACAAACACAAGCTTCAGCTTTTTCAGGAAGATAGTTCTGCCTTATTTAACAATGTTCAGAAAACAGAAATCCCACCCCCCCCATTGTATTTTCACGAAGCTGTCACCCACTGTCCCCTCCTACATCCAGTGAATTGATTTGTACCCCTCCACTCAGGAAAGGCTTAAGAATCTTCCCTTTTCTGTTGCAATTTCAAACCACGGTTGTATTTACAACAGGCTGTGTCAAGGCAGGGTTTAAAGAAAAAACATAAGTAATTTTACAGACCATGAAGCAAATGAGAGAAAGGCACTCAGGTACCATGGTGATGGAGCAGTATAAGGAGGATAGATTTATGGATAAACTCATGTAAAATTGATTCTAAAGACCATTGTAGAAAGAAGAAAGCTCCTCTGATCCACTAAGAAGATATAAGGCCTTTCTTTCACAACCACCTACACAAGGGACTATCAGAACACCAAAATAACTTGATGTACATGTGTGGGGTGTGACTTGGTGCATGTGAGCCTTGGGTAGGATTTAAGTATAGGGGGAACATTTGTTTCAAGCTCATGAAGTGCCTGAGTGGTACATTATCCTGATCTGCCAACTGAACAAAACTGTTTTTTTTAAATACAGAACAAAACAAAACAAAACTCAGCATGCCTCTTTCTAAATGAAATAAAAATAATAATTGATTTTAGACTGCCTACCAATTTTGATCAAAATGCTTTTATTGGTCTAATTTATACTATCTCTTAAGAAACTAGTAGCAAACCATTTAAAAACAGTGAGATACAGTTTTAGTTTCTCTTTTCTGGCTATAGCAAGAAATAAAATACAGTCTTCCCTTTGGTTTGTCCTCAGAGTAGATGAAGTCCCAACTCAGACTTTCATCTGAAAAGCTATAGCATTTTACACATTTCAGAACAGGGGGCTTCTTATTCAGAGTGACAGTCTAATATACTCAGTGATTTCCCAGAGTGCCATTACTGGGGTAAATTAAGTGTCAGGTTCCAGACTAATTCATCACTTATTAATTAACAATATCAACAACCCCTTTTTCATTACAGATAACACGTTTTACAGACTACCAGAAGGATTTTTTTTATTACGAAACTTATCTCAAAGGCTCTTTCCTGTTATCTACCGCCATAATAATAATAAAAAAAAAAATCATCATTCAATCATAATTTTAATGGATGATCATTTTTCCCTTCACTAAAATTAAATCATAAAAGCTATTTAATTAAATTGAATGGTAATTGAATGCCTTTAATCATGCAAAGAATTAAAATGAAAGATGCTTTCTTCCCAAACCCTACAACATGTAATGACAAAGCTCTACCACATGGAAGTAAACCATTTCAAAACATAAATCCCTTTTTAGTATTAAAAAAACACACTTTTCCTTTCAGTCTGCGATTCTGAGCATCTTATGAGACCTTTTGTAAAATTCATGGACAAAAAAATGGAACATGTCCTTTGAACCACAGTTTTATATTTTACAGGGAAAGGTATTTAGTCTGCAAATCTAGCACACTGTTCAGTTTGTTATTTCAAACTCCCCTTGATTCCACTGTATAGGATCAAAGCAGAAGTTCGAATGCCCTGAAAGGTACATACACCTTTCATGAAACTTTTGTGTATTTCACAGGTTTAATACTCAGAGATGAATGTCTGCAGCCCCTGATACAAAGTCTTTTATTTGCCACACTGGGCTATCCTCTCTATCTGCTCCAAACACTGAAGATTATGTAATATGTAGCCTAACAAACCATTTAAATGTATTCCTCCATTTCAGCAGGGAAAAAGAAGAGAGCACATTTATGCTTAAAAGTAACTTGTCATCCCCCTTACCCTAGTCTCTCTGAAGGGCTAAGGAAGAGAGGTTCATCCATAGGGAGGATGGGGAGGTAGAACAGGAAATAAAATTTCCGGTGTACAGGACGTCTATGGACATGGTTGTACCTTGAATTTAGCAAGGCTTTTGATACATTTTCCCACAGCATTCTCGCAGGCTAGCTAAGCCAGTATGGGCTGGATTAATGGACTCTAAGGTGCATAGAAAACTGGCTGCAGCATCAGGCTCAGAGAGTAGGAATCAATGGCTCAATGTCTAGTTGGCAGCTCATAAGTGGAGTGCCTCAGGGGTTGGTCCTGGGGCTGGTTTTGTTCAATGTCTTCATCAACAACCTGGAAGATGGCATAGAGTGCACCCTCAGCAAGTTTGCAGGTGACACCAAGGGGGAGTAGTAGATATGCCGGAGGGTAGAGCTAGGATTCAGAGAGACCTAGACAAATTGGAGGAATGGGCCAAAAGGAATCTTAAGAGGTTCAACAAGGATAAGTGCAAAGTCCTAAACTTAGGACAGACCAATCCCATGCATTGGTACAGGCTGGGGGTAACTGGCTGAGCAGCAGCTCTGCAGAAAAGGACCTGAAGGTGACAGTGGGCAATAAGCTGGGTATGAGCCAGCAGTGTGCCCTTGTTGCCAACAGCTATGGTCAAACATTACATGTAAACTGGTTTAAATGATCAGAATCTGGTTTAAACCTGTAACAGAACAGATGTTCAGTGTACATAAACTGGCTTGAAAATGGCTAAAACCAGTTGGAGATAAACCTGGTCGAATATAGTATCATATTTAACTGATTTGGGTGAAACCAGTTCATACAATGTCTGTCTCAGACCCCTTGCTGGTTTAAGTTAAATCAAACTTCCACAGCATCTCAACATGCTCCTCCGGCCCACAGACCACTACCCCATGC
>NW_017728948.1:6374641-6386279 GCF_001723895.1 Crocodylus porosus | reverse complement strand
GGAGGCGCGACTTCACGGTCAGGGCGGCTAGGATCTGGAACCAACTTCCAAGAGAAGTGGTGCCGGCTCCTACCCTGGGGGGCTTTAAGAGGATGCTAGACGAACACCTTGCTGGGGTCGTTTGACCCCAGTACTCTTTCCTGCCATGGCAGGGGGTCGGACTCAATGGTCTGCTCAGGTCCTTTCCGACCCTACTAACTACGAAACTATGAATCCAGGCTCAGGCTTTTTGAATGTCTGTCCTTAGCCAAGAAGGCTAATGGCACACTGGGCTGCATTGGTGGGTGTGTCGTCAGTAGGTCGTGGAGCTCTTGAATATTTTTCAGAGTGATTAACAGAATGTCATTAACTATGCTAAGCATAAAAAAATATTAGCTGGTATATAAATGCACATGCAAAAGAAAAAGCATTAGGTTGACATTTAAAATTTATTTTTAAACAATGATTAGATCTGATCAAATAATAATCCTTGAATAAATAATCCAACACTGCTAGTCATTTCTAATAATTAGTTAGGGAAGTGATTATTCCTTTCTATTCAGCACGGGTGAGGCCACATCTGGAGTACTTTGTTCAGTTTTGGGCCCCACAGTACAGAAAGGACGTGGACAAATTGGAGAGAGTCCAATGAAGGGCAACAAAAATGGTGAGGGGGGCTGGGGGACATGACTTATGAGGAAAGACTGAGGGAACTGGGCTTAGTCTAGAGAAGATAAGACTGAGAGGGGATTTAATAGCAGCCTTCAACTACTTGAAGGGGAGTTTAAGTATGTAGCTAGATTGTTCTCAGTGGAGGCACATGATGGAACAAGGGGCAACAGTCTCAAGTTGCAGCAAGGGAAGTTTAGGTTAGATGTTAGGCAGAATTTTCTCACTAGGAGGGTAGGAAAATGCTGGAACAGGTTACCCAGAGAGGTGGTGGAAGCTCCACATCTCTAGGTAAGATTTTCAAAACCTGGCTAGACAAATCCCTGGCTGGGATGATGTAGTTGGGGCTGGTCCTGCTTTGAGCAGGGGGTTGCACTAGATGTGACCTCCTCCAGTCCCTTGCAACCTTAATGTTCTGTGATTCAAATATCACAAGTCTGTAACATAGCATGCATGAAGAGTACTCCAGCTATAATTGCCCAAACCTCTCTCAACTCCTTCCCAGAGAGACTAGAGGAATAAAGCATGTGATGTGCTACCAATGCTATCAGCAGTCTATATCTCTGTATATTAAATTATGGTTACCTAGCTCAGAATCATTTCTTCCAGTCCCTTGGTCCCTGTGCTGGCCATTCCTAGGCACTACTGTGTGAAGCAAGTACAACATATTATATTGCAATGCAGTAAACAGAGAACGGGTGCTAGTTGCATTAACAGAGACATAAAACCATAGGATAAAGCATGTGTGGGGATTAAAACTTTAGAAATAACATTTTTTGAAACTCTCGCCAAGCACATAATTATGCCTCAAATGATTCTGTGCCAGTTGGCATGGCTAACAGATGGAGTGGTATATTTTTTTCATTCTTCAGAAGCTGAACTACTTTCCAAAACTGTAGAGCTCAAAGTATCCAAATTATCAACTGACAGTTACATATGAGTAATAATTCATTATACTCAGCCTATAAATTACAGTGGATCCTGTGAAGAAACCAGCACTAAAAACATATTGAATATGTATGCAATATCTTTATTTTAATACTATTTAATTGTGGCATTTTTTATTAAAACTATATTTTAGGCACAGAGCTTCAATTTGAAGGCGTCTTAGAAAAAAACCTAAAACAAACACATGCTTAAAGAAAAAAACATAAAAATCATCCTTAAGCTTATTAACTAAAGGCTTTTTTCTAGTTGTTTCCCTCTCTGATGAGAATTGAAATGAAGGTAAAATATTTCTGAATGCCCATTTCCCCTCCCGACAAACCTAGTTAAAATATAAAATGAAACTGCAGGAGAACTGCACATATATTAACAGAAATATGTTATCATTGTATCCAGATTAGTTTGGAGGACCCAGGAGGGTCCCTCCCAGACTTTTTTCCTAACTAATTATTAGAAATGACTAACAATGTTGGATTATTTATTCAAGGATTATTATTTGATCAGATCTAATCATTGTTTAAGAATAAATTTTAAATGTCAACCTAATGCTTTTTCTTTTGCATATGCATTTATATACCAGCTAATATTTTTTTATGCTTAGCATAGTTAATGACATTCTGTTAATCACTCTGAAAAATATTCAAGAGTATATATTTCAAATACCAAGAAAAGCTTCTGAACAAGATATGCATTAGGAGCCACAATACAGGAAGCCCAGACATGGCTTGAAGTGTGTGAGTAATACTATTGAAGTCAGCAGAATTACTCATGTTCATTAAAACCAAATACTTTCCTCAATTATAGCTCAAGATCCTGGTGTATACTCAGTGCTTCCACTGAAATCAGTGCAGGGCTATGGCCAAGCGGAGGCATGCAACCTTGCTCACCTGTAAGACGCTGCTGATAATTTCCCCTCCCTTACAAAAATACTCCTTTTATGATGCCCACTAACCCGCCTGGATGGGCATAACAAACCCTTCCCGTCATGAGACAGCCATCGCCTCAGGCATGCTCTCAATTAGGAGCTGATCCAGGTCCTATTAAAATCCGTGGGAATGTTTCCACCGGTTCTCAGCCCTGGCTCAGTCACCCCAAAATGTGCACCTTCACCATTCATGCTCCTGCCTACCCCAGTGACATGCAGCATACCCCCATATAGTGTGCACCCAAATGGCAGACTGTTTATGGCTTTGGGGAGAACACTAATACATTAAAAAAAAAGAAGAGGGAGAAAAAGCTGTTCATTGTCCTACTGCATTAATAGCTCTGCTTCTGCTGTTGCACAGCTAAGCCAAAAACACTGATTTAATAGCCACTGCTAAGCAATTACCATGCAAATAATATTGACTGGTATTTTTGATTAAAGTGCTTGTTTTGGCTAGAAGACCATTGTAGTAGATACCAAGGAGACTGTATAATTAAGAGCCATTTAAAGTGTCTTAAATAGAGTTGCCATTAAATAGATAAAGCAACAGCTCTCAGTCAGTGGTCTGTAGCCCGCTGAGGATTCACAGAGCCCTTACCGCCGCAGGAACGATTCTGAGAAGCAAGCGGCAGTATGAGGAAGGTGGGAAAGGAGAGTTCGCTCATTAAATGGTCTGTGTACAAGGAAAACGATGGAGAACTGGCAAGGAATTTTCAGCCTATTAATTAGGAAATAACACCTCCTCTTTCCCCTCCCACACACACTTAATCACAAATGTTTCATGTTTAGGAACTAATGTTACCATTTTGGTTACGTCGCACTCAACTGGTTCCAGCACAGGACTGGAAGCTGCCTGAGACTCAGTGAAATCCTTGCAGTGCCGATGTAAGTGTTAGCATTGCAATCCCATAATCTTCTTGTGCTGAGCATGAGGTACACACTTAAGCACGCTGCTGGACTGGACCCGATCTCTGGTCCCACAATTAACTTGCTAAGCAGCCTTGTGTAGGTTGCTTAACCTCTATGGTCTCCAGTTCACCATCAGCCAAATGAGCTAACAAGTTGCTTATCTTACCCCAGGATGTTGTGACACTATTAATAGTTGTCAAGTTCTTTGAGATGCCTAGGATGGAAGGGCAAACTCTGATTAAGGTGTCCTCTTACTCCAGTTCCTGCAATCTAACACAGGTTTATCTAATCAAATAGGTCAAATTCCAGATGCAGGTGAAAGTGCGGCTTCTACCTCTAAAGAAGACTTAATTAAGATTCCACTTCAAGATACTATGTAGGACTGGATTTTTTTTTCATTCTGACTCATCTGTTGTGGGTTGCCAATTTCTGCAGGCAAAATACAGTATGGGAACGTTTACCTTTGCAATGCCTCCTACAATGCTTCTAAAATGCAAATCCATCTCTCTCCTAACAGCAAAGTGGAAACATATCTCTGTACACTTTATATTGAGAGACGGAAAAAAACCTACAAAGCTAGCGTGTGCGATAAAAGTTTTAAATATATACATATTTCAGGAACAAAAGAAGGCCACATTCTATTTCAGCTGATAAATATACAAATATTGACACTGTTGTGCTTAAGACCCAACTATAGATTGAAGCTGTGATCTCATTTATGGAAATAGGTAAGCTGGGAAATGCAATTACTATCTGTAAATCATTTTGCTATAACCTTCTACTTCAATATCCTTAAATAGCAAAATGCAACTGAAGCTATTTTAGTTAAAGCCTGAAGAAAATAAATCCTTGTGGCAACACTCATCTGTCAAGGGATTTGATGTTCTCCAAAGTACTTGTTGGTATCAAGCAAACAATCTCTCACTTCTAACAGGCGTTCTTATTGATATGTATGAACTAAGCAGTTTATTATTTACAGTTAAGCACAGACTGATACGTTAAAGAAAAATACAAAATTAAGGAAAGTGCATATTAGAAGACTTAAAGCATTTAATTACAATACAAAATAGCTCCAGACGTTCCAAAGTTATAAACTTAGAGATGTTGCAGAACCGTTACAATAAATATATGGTTTCTAGTAACTGTGGTCCACCAGAGCACACCCTGCTCGAATATTTCTCATCTAAACTCTTTTTTCTCCTCTAGACTGTTGATGTAGCCAGAAAAGCAGTCATCCAGGTTATTTGAAAGGTAATTAAAATGTTGATGATTCTATATAACTGAAAACTGTTCAACCAAAATCTTCTGCCCATTTTGACATTTCCATGGCAGATGCACACACCCGAAGAAATGTAGTACAACATTCCTGAGAAACCAGTATCAGGAAGCCTAAAGACGCTTACACAGGCAATAGCAATTCTGTATTTACACACATACCACGCTCCCCTTTCCCCCCAAAAAATTGCCTTCCAGAAATGGGGCGGGTGTCTTAAGCAGGGAAATACATTTTTTTGGCCCAAAATAGATGCATTGAGATGCTGTAAAATGGGTGGTGCATCTTTATCCTTCTCTTCCTTCCAGCAATTGCATGGAGGAAGGGGCAGAATACACCAGGGCAGAACCGGGTGCAGTGGTGTAGTTTCACCCTCTTTTGATTCCTGTTCCCCCCAAGGTTTAAAACCATCTGCCACACAGCAATACAGGCATTTCTATACAAGTAGCACACATGTTCTAATAGATTATTATAATCTGCCTGACTCCTGCTAATTGCTCTTCATTCCACAGGTGTTAATAACTCTCTTTTCTTTCTAATGAGCTAGATTTCCCATGTTCCATCAGGCTATCATCTTTTCAGCAATTCTCTTCTGTTAGTTATTCCTGGTCTCTCTTCTCCTTTTTCACAGCCCTTAAGACAGTTTTTAACTCTCTTCAAAATCCAAAATCTACCCATGAGTCCAGTCTTCAGCAGCAGCTACAATTTCACCTTTTGGCTGAGCAGCCAAGAGATACTGACAATTCAGCTATAAAGGGGTTAAAACTGTAGCTTTTGTCAGAGCAGGAAAGGGATGGTGAGTGAGCTGAAGGGGGCAGTATGCAGCCGTAGCTCTGGAGGTAAAAATAACATGCTTCGTTCTCCCTCCCCCTGCCCCGCAAAAAAAAAGGTATGTCTTCTTGGGGGCCACGTGGTATATGAGAAAATACAGTATTTCCCCATTCTTAAATGCAAAGAGAGGGTGCTATTTAGTCAATTTATTCTAAGCCCTTCATAACTGCAATGCAACAATGTAAATGTAAATAAGAGAGGCAGATATAGGCATATATATGTAAAGAAAAAAATAGGTTTCTTAAAATTTTGGTTAGGACTCTAAGCCATGTTTTGTTGGGCTGCCCTTTATATTATCCTATCGACTGTTTTGCTTGAGTTACAATGAATAGAAGTACATGATAAAAACCGGAGATTTTGGGATCTCCAAAATGCCTGACTCAATAATCGAAGGTTCTTCAGTCACTGCAACAAATGACACGGGAAACAAGGCAATAATTGATCGGTGTTTGGAACAAACCTCCATTAACCTATACGCTCTTGCTTGCACTGACTTTACCAAAAGGTAGAGGTGTTCACAAGACAAAGGTGTCGCATGTTGGTGGTTAAATTTTTAGTTACTGAAACATTAAAAGTCCAAGACTTAATTCACTACTAGTCTCCCAATCTTGCATATACTACCAATATTTAGATGGATGCTATTACTGAACTGCTTTTTCCATGCTTGGTATTGATTCATTACTTAGTTTAGCATTAATCAAAAGTGGATCAGGGAGAAGTTGCTGTTTGCATCCAACTTAGAGTGTAGGAGTTCTTTCCTCAAAAAACATGGATCAAATATCACGTTGTACAGTATTTTTATATAAAAATCCCGGGAGATGAGATTTGGACAAATTCCAAGGATCCCCTACACGCACAAAAAAAATCTCTGAGTGAGCCAATTATATTCTAAGCAAAGAGACCCTACAGTGAACAATCTTATGAGGACAATGACTGGGATGGAGCTGTCCCAGGCAGTTGCTGATTCAAGTCACATAGCTGGTCACATTCTTGATTTAGTATAGGAAGGCATAGTGAGGTAAGTGATTGAAAATTAGATAAGTGTCATGGAGTGACTGTTATCTCATGAGTTATGAGGTCTGAAGCATATTTCACTTCTCCTGGCGACAGAACTGTGTTGATAGTCCTTACTATACCAGGGTATTTCTAGAAGGGCAAGAGGGAAGATAATATTTGTTGGACACATCACTTTATCAAGGGTTGGGTGAACTTTGATACTAATCTTTTATTCTTGCCCATCACTATAGTCTTTCTCTATACGATGCTGTCCAATTTCACCTTTACAGGTCACCTCCATTTAACTTACAACACACGAAAAAGAAAGGAAGAGGATTCTAACCATTGATGATGGATTTCTCAGGCTGGTGCTGTTGTTTGTAGCATTAAGAGTTTTTGAATTGATACAGTGTGGATATAAAATAAGCAAATACAAATAATTGTGTCTCCATAATGAGAGGTGACATTTTGATCAATTTGAGATGATATGTCGCTTAGCTAATCTAGATGCTTTTCACTTATCTGTTGATATTGTAACCAATCCACGGACATGTCTGGTTACTTCTGAATATAAGTGATTAGGTTCAGAACTTTTGAAACTTAAACTATAAGTGCCACGTGTGGATTTAGCACTGAGCAGCATATGCGCTGAAAAAGTGCACCTTCACTTACTTATTTAGCTGGTAACTAGCTATAGCCATAGCTAAGCAAAAAAAGACTTTGCCTAACATTACAAAAGATGAAAGAATTTCATGCACCATTGACATTTATATCAGATGTTTTGCCACCTGACTATCTAGTGGCTACATGAAAGCTAATTGGGTATTTTCATTTTAAACTGACTAAAAGATTAGTAGAAAGGTCCTGTATATTCACAAGCATTCTATACGCCATTCCTGCTGACGGCCATGTATTGCAACAATAAATATATACTTAAGCTCACTGTATACTAAGTATAATAATATTATTACTTTTCATATTATCAATTGCTCAAGTATTCCTCTCATCTTTTTTGTATCATTTTCCAGATTCAGTAGAATCCACAAATATATCCCCTGAGCCCACAGAGCATCACACACTCACACTGTTTGATTTCCTGGATCCTAGAAAACCTTCCAATTAAAAAAGGAAAGTTACTTGGAGTTTCAAAGATATGTGTAATATAGATTGATTTTTTCATTCCCTATTTAGGAAAAAAGCCAAACGTATTCATATCAGATTATGTTAATTAAGTACTTCCCATTTGAACAACAAGTACAGAGGATGTTACATAGATGATTTTGAAGTAAGACATGTTTAAGCCAACTAGTCTGGAAAACTTGCATCCAAGAATTTTGAAAGACCTAGATAACGAGCTCTTTGGATCGCTAATGCTATTGTAATAGATACGGAGACAGTTGCTACAATACTGGATACAGTCCTGGTGTCTCCAGTTTGAAAAATAGGACATTGATAAAGTAAAGAGAGTTAAGAAAAGTGCCACAAGCATGCTTCAAAGAGCATAAAAAAAGTGAGCACAACAAACATGATGTGAAAGATAAGATAATTCATGGTCTACAATGGGACTCCCCCCCACCCCCCAAATCACAACAACCTCCCCACCCCCGCAACAGTGGCTTTGTTGACCCTACAAAAGTGACAACTAGGGTACAATGGAATGCAAACAGTCCTGAAACAAGTTATTAATAGGACAGCAATCAACTGTTTTTCTTGTTGACCAATGGCAAGACAAGAAGTAATCAGGTTATTTCAAAGTAAGGGAGAACCAGGCTAGATATCAGAAGAAAAAATAAACAAAACCCTAAGCCAAATAACTATAAACTTATAAAAATAGGAACAGGTTAGTTTGGAAGTCTGGGGAATCTCCATCACTGTAGCCACATCTACATGAGCGGTGGATCGCACAGTTGTTACTGCACAGTCATTTAGTACTTACTTAACCAAGCAAGTGCGATTACTGCACAGTACGATTGCTGCAGGGCTTTTTTTTTTAGACACTAGTGTGCAATAGCTCGTTATTTCTGTGCAATAGCATCACCGTCATGGTTCGTGCCCAGTGGTGCTATTACACCATAGCAATGAGTTATGCCACAGTAGCTCGGTGCTACTGTGCTGTAGCATCTCGTGTATATGTGCCCTGTATGCTGCAAGTTGTACAAAACTTATGTAGTGTAATAAAAACGTTCAAAAGTGTTTGGATCACAGTCTTCAAGCTCTGATACTAGAGACTGAAATGGAACAGTAGTCTTCAGTGTTGTTAGACATAGTTATAATAAAATGCAAATGCTGGAAGTTGATACTAGGTTAGAATTTAGGCCTAAGTTTTGAAAAATTTGCAAGTGCTCTGATGGTTTTTCCATCACTAGAAATTTTAGAATCAAGACTAGATGCTTTTCCTCTCCTAAAAAATACATTTAAGTGAGCAGGAATTAGTTCAGGAAGTCCTATAGCCTGTAGTATACTAGAAATCAGAAAAGATGATCACAGCATCCCTTTTGATTTTATAACTGACAAATCTCTGAAAATACACATTAAGCAGTAAATGTAAAAGGCTATAAATGTTCATCATCCATTTCCTCTATTATTATATGAAAATAAATACCTTTGCAATTGCCTACAATGAACTGGTCTTTATTTTAAAAAATTAGGAATCTTTGGTATTGTAATCTATTTATTACACTGGATGGATTTGGATGTTCTCAAATAATTATCCATGTCATATTGCTGGCTAAGAACTACATGAACATGTAATATTCTCAACTGTAAGATTATGACCTTTCTCAATTACTTTCATCCCATCAATTGATATTAGCTAAACCAGTCCATCACTATCTACAAATAGCTAAAGATGCTTACAAACCAATGTAAAATATATAGTAGATAGTGCCTGACAGCATGCAAACTGATTTGTAACGAAGTCAATAAATTGGATTAAGGTAATTTCTGTGGAACAACTAACCTGCACCCTAAAGATGGCATGGAGAAGCCAATAATTTTTATGGGTCTTTGCTACTGACCCATATCCAGTAGCTAATTACCAAAGCCCATTACAAGGTGTATATGACCATCTAAATCTAATCAGACACTCAAATATTGGTTGCAAAAATTTATAACAAGCGTTAATATAAAAAACATCACACATACATATGCTTCTCTTTCTCTTTTTCTATATAAGTCTAAGTACAGTATTCCCATATACATCCACTGATACAAAAGCTATCTACTATCATGGGGGGATATATAATGCTCAGGACTGACCTAATACTTGTGTTCATCCAGAGGTTAATGTTAAATTTCCATGGGTTGCAGAAGGAAGAGAGTTAAGACAAAATGGAGCGCTCATGCTTTATTACTTGAACATTATGTCATGAGGTGACTATTATTTCATCATAATTTGGGGTTTCTCTACTTCTTATTTGATTTTCCTTTTAAATATTTTGATGCAGAAAAATACGGAGTATTATAAAATAGAGGTCACTATCTCACCTTCCCAGGTCAAAGGTTCATCTGAGCCCATTGGGCTAGAGTGGGTGAGACATACGAGCTTCTGTAGCCAATGGCACATAAAGGAGCAAAGAGTGTAGTATTCACCTAATTGCCTTTAAACCCTCAGTCCAAATGGCCAGGTGCTCATACACAGTTGGTTTGATGACAGGTCACCGCAGACTGTTTGAGATTCAGGCTCAAACTGACATCCTCAAAACTATTTTGATGCCCTTTCCACCATCACCCCATCTTCAAACTAGGGCTAATAATGTAAGCTGACTCTAAAACATCAAACGTTACGTCTCAAACTTACTATGTATATAGATGTTCATACATTCCTCCCAGTTTGTAAAACATTATTCACTAATACAGATTAATTTTTATCATGTAGCTGGAACAGATCCTCCTGTTTTATAAAGCTACACTTACTGCACACATTAGCATAGTCCTATCAAGGGATGATAAATAAAAACTCATGTAACTGTAAGTCTTCTTAAGTTCCTCCCACCAAGACATCCACTAAAAGAAATAATATGCATAAATTTTCTCCTTTTTTCCTTATGTAAGAGATTTAGTGATCATTTCATCGCTAGTTCGGTAAATGTCATGGGCCCCCGTTTTTGAAAAACATGCATGTATTTGATGTTACGCATGCGAGTAAACACTTTGATTTTAATTAACCTACTTGTTTGCCTAAAGTTAAGCACAAGCAAATATTTTTGCAAGATTGGGGCCAGAGTTTTCCATTTGGAAGCTCACCCCTAACTGGGGAAGACTTGAGCCAACCTCATCACAAACTTCCATTTTGGGACTGCAGCAGTTAAAAAGGAGGTGCTTGCATCACAAGGATAAGCAAAGGGGTTAGATGCCTCAACATTCTGTACAGTGAATGGGGACACCTAGGTAGTTCCCAACAGTGATTCAGACTGCACAGGGACTGAGAAAAGAGGCACCACCAGGAACCAGAACAGCCACTCCCCCTCTGGTCCCCACTTAGACCCCAGGGGAGGTGCACCTAGGCCAAGGGTTAGTGAGGAACTAGTTAGGGAACTGCTGGAGGGACTGGATGTATTCAAATCAGCTGGTCCGGATGATCTCCTCCCCAGAGTATTGAGGAAATTAGCTGAGGTCATTGTGGGACCCCTGGCGCAGCTTTTCGAGCACTCATGATGCTCTGGTGTGGTGGCAGAGGACTGAAAGAGGGCCAATGCAGTTCCCATCTTCAAAAAGGGGAGGAAGGAGGAGCCCAGAAACTATAGGCCAGTTAGTCTTACCTCAATCCTGGGTAAGCTTTTTGAGAGAATTATTCTGGTACATGTCCGTGAGGGGCCAGCAGGGGAGATTATGCTTAGGGGCAACCAACACAGGTTCATTAGAGGCAGGTCCTGTCAGACCAACATGGTAGCCTTCTGTGACCAGGTCACCAAATCCTTAGATGCAGGGGTAGCAGTGCACATAGTCTTCCTGGACTTTCAGAAGGCCTTCTATACTGTCTCTCACCCGATTCTCTTTAAAAAACTGGGGGACTGTGGTGTCGACATCCATACAGGCAAATGGGTCCCCAACTGGTTGGAGGGCCACACCCACAGAGTGGTAGTGGATGGGTCATTTTTGACCTGGAGGGA
>NW_017728948.1:6351123-6374009 GCF_001723895.1 Crocodylus porosus | reverse complement strand
TCAGGGGGGACCAGCAGGCATTGGGGGAGTCCCTGTTCCCCCGAGCACTGCCAGGAGTGACCACGAATAACGGTCACAAGCTGGCAGAGGGGCGATTTAGGCTAGACATCAGAAGGCGCTACTTCATGGTCAGGGCGGTTAGGATCTGGAACCAACTTCCAAGGGAAGTGGTACTCACTTCTACCCTGGGTGTCTTTAAGAGGAGGCTGGATGAACACCTTGCTGGGGTCGTTTGACCCCAGTACTCTTTCCTGCCATGGCGGGGGGTCGGACTTGATGATCTGCTCAGGTCCCTTCTGACCCTACTAACTATGAAACTACATCAAGCTGCCCACTTTTTGCTCTATCCGACTTCCCCATGTATCTGTACAGCTCGGCACTTAGATTAATCTAACCCTACTTAGATCAATCTAAGGGTAACATCTGCATGGCCCACTAGGGACCATATTCAATTTGGGATTATGCAGAGCATATCTGGGTTCATGTTATGCCCAGAAGTGTTTATGAGCCCTCTGTTTGTAAAGGGTCTTTTAGTCATATGGCCAGGAGCAGTGTTTATAGGAGATGAGGAGTATTTTGGGTAGAGTTTCAGACTCTAACTGCAAGCCTAAGGATTTGCCTTCATGTTTCTTAAACACTTGCTTCAAAGCCCATTAAAGTAAACATAAAAATTCCACTGACCTTACTGAATGTAGGATTAAGTCCAAAGTGAGATGCACGCTTGAAAGTAAGTCATGAATTGGGATCTACAATATTTGTGGTACTCATCAGCTTATACTGCTTTAACCACCTTGTTGACACTGATGACTTCCCCGTCTATTTTTCAGCACCTGTTTTGTTCTGCCTCACATATGCTAGGTTTTCTGACATACTACCCCGGAGGTTCTACTACAAACATCAAATCCATCAAGGGCAAAATGGAGCTACTGAGCTATTCTGAAAGACTCCACCATGTTCTTCCCAGTTTGTCTAGCTTTCTATACAGCTATTCACAAAACTTCATATTCCCTGCCACCCAGGCCTGCAGCCTTGGAGCGCTTTTGAGTTTTGGGGTTGTTTTCAAACCCGGTGCCCAAGATGCCAACAAATCCTGCTGCTCCTTCCTCCAGCACACATAAACAGCATTTCCACACTGTTCCCTTTGCTAAAATACTTGTTTATTCCTTGGCTGTCTTTTCTGTAGACTACTGCCGCTTTCCATTTATTTCTCTTCATCTGGGATGCAGCACTAATGTTGTCACTATCTCCCTTCCTATCAGTTTTAAGAAACATCTCTCCCATCTAGTTATATCTAGCTTTGCCCTCCCACTTTGTTGAACCAAAAGTACTAGCCTCATGACTTCTTTCTTTCCCACGTTCCCAGGCTTCTTTTATTATGGCCCTATTTCTGAAACAACTTTCATGTTACAGTATGCCATATTCTTACTTTTTCTCCATTAAAATCACTTGTGAAAATATATTTATTGTATGATGTCTGGAATTCCCGCAGACTTCGAGGGGGCAGGATTTCACACAAAGGCTTCAAGTTCATACAACAAAGTCATTCAACCCATTCATCCAGTGCTTTTCCCCCATCCACCTAATGATCCTCTCTCTTGAGGCCTCTTAACAAAGTTTAATGATGACACTTTTATAGGCAGCAAGATGTGTCCTGTTTTATGGTCTCTAAGAAAAAAAAATATGGAGTGATGGTCTTTAAGAGAAGAAAAGAAAAAGAAAGAAGTCCCTAGAGCAAGGGTTATAGGTGGTAGTTCTTTTCTCTTCCCGTTGATTAATAAATAAATGAGATGCCATCATTACTGTGTCTAAACTTTCTCAAAATAATAAGTCTCATCCAGAGTCTTACTATGGCTTTTTACCAGTCACAGTTTTGGCAAATGTTCCAAAGAAATCTGAAGTCTCATTAAAGAAGAGTGCTTCTGCAGAAAGGAAGCAACCCATTTCTTTCTGGAATCTTTATATAGTTTTTAATAATATAGGCTTTTCCTTTTGACCAGACTAACAAGGCCTGAGTGACAAATAACATGCCTGGCCCTCAAGGAAAGAATTCCAGCTCATTCCGTAGGCCAATTTTATCTTTCTCTGAAGATGCATTACCTTTCACGGAAATTGATGAAGCAATGGCAACCTTTGGAAAAGACCATCATTCTACTGAGATGTTTTTGTCTTTTTGGAGTAGAGTGTTTTAGTAATATCTAATAAAAAAAAAAAAGGTCAGATAAATTGATTGTCCCTAAATTTATGAGATCCTCTTTCCCTAATTCAGTGGGGGCATATGGAAATCTGTCTAGTTCCTCAGCATCAAGAGAAAGCCTTAATTCCAGTCCAGAAGAATTAGGAAAGATTGCATCTCTCATGATAATTTAACATAAATTTAATTAAGAAGTTGATGTAATCACAAGTAACAGTCCTTGAATTATTCTGATCTGAGGAGGTAGAGGCTTATTTTTCTTCATTAGATCAGAACTGCAATAAGTAAATAAGATTTGCTGCACCTTTGAATTTCACGGATGGACAGTGAGGAGAGAGGCTTTATGGGAAGACTTAGCAGGAGGTATGTTTATCTGATATGCATGAACTGATGTACCTAGTTGTCATAATCATTAGGACTTGTGGAGTCATTTAGGGCTGGACTCAAGTCTCAGTGAAGTCTCTGGAAAACTTTTCATTTATTTTAATGGAAGATTGAAGAGGGATCAGATCCCGTACCGTCAACAATATTTTTACCTAGACTACACTATCACAGGGCTTCTTCTAAATATCTCACTGAGGCTTAAGTCCTTCAACCTTAAGACTACTTTCTGCTATTCAGCCTTAAAGTGTTTTCCCGTTTTGTCTCCATAAAATTATGTACCACTAACCAAGCAATTACATACCTGACATAAATTATTCCCCATTTTCCCTACTCTTTTTGCTCTTCCATTACTATTTATCAAGTACAAGGTTTTCATTTTTTCAAGTTTTTTTCCTGGCAGGATGAAAATACCTGGTAATACTGACCTTTTAAGGGACTTTAGGCCTACCGAAGATAATAACTGGGTACCTTCCAAACTGTTATATAGCAAACTATTAGGAACTCAATTTAGAGAACCAAAGGAAGAAGGACTTGTTGCAGCCACACTTACCTCAATTATATGAGTGGCCTTTTAGCCCTTTCTTTCTGCAAGGCTGTTTTTTGCCCTTTTGTTCTGAAGGGTGGAATGGCCCACTGTAGTGAGAAGATGTATGAAAAATGTGTTCAATTTTCTTTCTTGAAGGAAGAGAGGCAATGAAGCCAAGTTAGAGCAAAAGAGCTTTTGACAAATAATGCCTGTCCTACCTCCTTTTTTTCCCTTCTCATCCATAATAGAAAAAATATGATGATGACACTCACAGAAACATACACAGGCCATCTTGGAGCATGCCTACAACGCTGGAAATTACCTTCAAATTTTGATAGCTTTACCTCGCAATAGCTACCAGGATGGAAGGTGCATATGCCTATACTGCTCTATGAGCAGAAACTAGTTTTGAATATTAAAATGAAGTGGCTTTTATTCATGTATTTTTATAAAATATGATACCAGATGGTCCAAAAGTTGATTCAAGATATAAAAACAAAACATACACCTGACCCACTCACACCACAAAGCCAGTAATCATAAATGGAAACCAGTTTAGATGTGAATCCCACTATAATCACATTGTTTTACATCTGTAATTCAAGTCAGCTGATGGAAGATTTTACTTTAATGCTGTGTTTATTTGGAAGCTTACCTAGTCAACTCTAAGTTCCCCTACCACACACACAAGATTTGCAAACATGCAGACTCTCCTTTTTCTCTTGGGCAATTAAAATAGTATTTCAACAAATATCAGTTATTCTAGCTCCAAAATTAGCTGTCTTCACACACATGTACAGGAATTCATCTCTCTATATACTCATACATGCACAAACATGCAGGACGTTTACTGAGCAGCTATGAATATATATTTGGCTGCAACAACCCAAGCACTGAAGAACTGTGGACAAAACACAGAAAGAGGAACAAACTGGGAACATTAGCACAATAATCCCTTTTCTTTTCTTGGAAGAGGTTTAAAATTAATCTCCGTCAATATCCTTCTCAACACCTCCACCATAAAACTTCAAAACCCCATTTATTTTCAGCTGTAACGACTTCCCACCATTCCTTCTAGCACTTCCTTCTAAGGTCCCAATCGTTCCACCACTTACATGTGTCTAATTTTACAACTGTAAGTAGTCTCACTGGAGCTGTTTGCAGGATTAGAGACTGTATTCCTACATGTCACGTTACTCTGTATCCTGATCCGGCGAAGACTGTAAGGACCCATGACTTGACAAATTATGGAGCTTTGTGAAAGTAATTACAGTTAAGAATGTAACTGTTGGAGAGACAAGGTATCATGCAGCGCATATTCAATTTGGGATTGAGCATATCTGGGTTCATGTTATGCCCAGAAGTGTTAATGACCCCTCTGTTTGTAAAGGGTCTTTTAGTCAGATGGCCAGGAGCAGTGTTTATAGAAGTTGAGGAGTATTTTGGGGAGAGCTTCAGACTCCAACTGCAAACCTAAGGATTTGCCTTCATGTTTTTTAAAGACTTTATTCAAAGCCCATTGAAGGAAATGTAAAGATTCCACTGGCATTACTGAATGTAAGATTAAGCCCAAAGTCAGATGCATACTTAAAAGTAATTCATTAATTGGTACTGACGATATCTGTGGTACATTAAAGTACTTTGGACTTGTATTGCTATATTCTTCATGCAAGCATAATTTCTTCACTAGGATGCATAAAGAGCAAAAAAAAAAGTCAGGACGTGGAAATCAAGATGGATTTACAAAAATCATTATCAATATTAAAAGATACTATAAATAGTAGGTTTTTAAGTATGAGTTTTGACCTGCTGATAGTCCTCTTTTTTTCTCTTTTTAAACAAAATTTGGGTCTGAAAGAACCCAACAGTAGGATTACTTCTGTGAGAAGAAGCTGAACAATCAGATCTTTTATTATTCTATGAATGTTGAAGCTATCAGTAGTAAAAATGACAAAGTACAAATTAATCCATTATATCATCAATAATAACTGAAGGAAGGATTGTTCAATAATATTTCTGTTGTGTGTTTAGAAAGAAAGTTAGATAATGATTATTCTGAAATGCTTTCCACTACTTTTGTGAAAGCACTAAAAGGAAGAGTGTAAATAGTAGATACAGGTTTCCCTCGCCATCCATGGTTTTTAGTATCCACGCTTCAGAGAAGGGTGGGGGAGGGGGAAAGGGATACAGTCTGAAAATACCCCCCATGGCCTCCCTGGCCCTGCTCATGCCTATCACTCCCCCCTCCCAGCCCCCACAGCCTTGCTGGTGCCCCTCACCCCTTACCCACATCCCTTCTCCCCCAGCCCTGCCGGTTTTTGCCAACCACTGTTATGCCAACAACAGGAACTTTCAGAAACCTAACCCACATGGTTAGCGAGGGAAATCTGTACTAAAAGTAGACATTAAAAAAAGAATCAGAAGTTCTGGATAACTTGCATCCAAGAGTTTTAAACATGGGTTTATGGAAATGCTTTGTCAAACTGACTTAATTTTTTTTGAGACTGCAGTGGAGGTGAATACAAGTAATAGCACTAATTAAATATATTTAGACTTCTGTAAGAGAGAGGTAGTTAGCTGTGCTAGTCTAAAGTTAGGAAGAAGGCAGGGTAGATCTGCACCTTTACAGACTAACTAGATAAGAGATGTATAGCATAAGTTTTTGGAAGCAGAGGGTTTTGAGAATTTACATCGGGACTTTTAAAAACTTCCCCACATACATCAAGCTGACTCTGGAATACTCTTCCCAGCAAATTCATGTACTGCATACTATATGAAAACTTACAATGGCAATATTAGCACCACACTGTATTGGCAACCAACCAACCATCAGAACTACCTCCACAGTGGCAGCTCTCATCCTAAGCACATCACTAGATCCATTGTCTACAGAAAAGTTCTATGTTACAACTACATGTACTCTGGTCACACTGACTGGGATACACATCTTTAGGATGTCGAGCAGAGATTCCAACAATTACATTAAAATCCAAAAACTGAAGCTCAAATTAAGATAGCCAGACTCAGACCATGATTTGACCATATCAAACCCTGAGACAAGAACAACAGAATCTCTCTGGTTGTCACCTATAGCCCAGACACCTCAGACACAACAGTAATGACCTCCAGCTCTCCTAAAAAATGATGACCATCTCAAGCCAGGCATGGGGGCAAAACTGTCCTGGCTCACGGGCAGCCTCCCAACCTCATTTGCTGTATTTCCATGCAAAGTGCATGGCTCCAGATTCTTGATTTGGTCCATGGAACATTTTTTCTACCAGTTCTGCTTTTCTCTCTCCTCCTGTCATTGCGAGGTTTCGAAGTACTGAGATGTCCGCAGCAGACTCTTCCTCCATTTGGAGTGGTTTTGGGTGATACGAGTTGATGTCAATGTTGCCTTTTTTCAAGTTGGCCTTGAAGCTGTCCTTTCTCTGCCCTTCTCTTGAGCATATGCCTTGGCAGAGCTGGGAGACTAAAACTTGCTTTGGGAGTCTGGAGTTGGACATCAGGATTTCATGGCTGGCCCAGGGGAGTTGATGTCAGGTGATCATTGCCTCAATGTTCATGGCATTTGCTTGTGAGAAGACACTACTGTTGGTGCATCTATCTTCCCACTGGATTGAAAGGATCTTCCACAGGTAGCATTGATGGTAATTCTACAGTGATTTGAGGCATCTCCTGTACATTGTCCGTGTCTCAGCTCCAAACAGTAAGGTGGGGATCTTAACTGATAAACCATGAGATTGGTTTCAGATAGGATGTCGTTATCTTCAAATACCATTTCCTCAGATGTCCAAAGGTTGCACCTGCACATTTGAGGTGATGTTGAATTTCTTTATTGATATTAGCCTTCTGCAAGAGATGGTTTCTGACATATGGAAAATACTCAACTTTATCAAGAGTCTCACCATGAATCTAAATTATTGGAATTTGGGACTACCCATTAAGAACTTATTGATGGAACCTCTTAGGCTTCTGAATATTAAGCATCAGTCCCATTTTCTTGTATGCCATAGTAAAGACATTGGCGATTGCCTGAAAGCCTGCCTCCGAATGAGCACAAATTACAGCATCATCAGCATGTAGGGCTCAATGATTGAGGTTAGGGTGATCTTGGTTTTCAGAGTTGGTGGAGATTAGACAGCTTACCATGCAGTCAGTAGTTTATCTTTACTCCAACTGGAAACTTTTTGGTGTTCAGAAGCCAAATCATGATAAGGAATATTGTGAAGAGTGTTGGAGTGATGATGAAGCCTTGCTTAACTCCCATCTTAATCTCACAGAAACCTGTAAAAATCCATTACTGAAAACCATCACTCACATATCATCAGAGAGCAGGCAAAGAATCGTGATGAATTTTGGTTGGCAGCCAAACTTTAGAAGGATCCTCCACAATGCTCAGTTGACAGAGTTGAAGGTTTTTGCTAGGTCAAAGACGGCCATATATAGAGGTTTATGCTATTCCTGGCATTTTTCCTGCAGCTGGCAACCTGTAAAGATCTTGACTGTTGTGCTTCTTGATGTCCTTAAACTACATTGTGGTTCTAGGGGCTTTTCAGCAAGTGGAAGGAGATGGTTTAGGAGGTTTCTTGAAATGATCTTTCCTGTAGTGGACAGCAAAACAATCTCTGTGTAATTTCCAGTTGCACTTGCCTCCTTTCTTGAATATTGTCATGACCATGCAACTCTGAAGTCATCTGGGATCTCCTCCACATTGTAAATCCTTAAGATGAGGGCATGGAGCTATGGTGTGAGCTCTTTTCTGCCTTGCTTAAAGATTTCCATGGGGATTTCCTCTACTCTAGGTGCCTTGTCATTATTCATCTGCTCAATGGCTTTATTCACCACATCAAGGGTTGGAGGGATTAAGAGATCATCTTTGACTGGGTGTTGCAGGATGGAGTTGAGAGCACTTTCATCTCCAACAGAGTCTCAACTGAGAAGGTCTTCAAAATGGTCTTTTCAAGGGGTGTGAATGGTTCCCCATTCCTTGATTAGGTCTCTTCTATCTTTAGGTCCCAAGGGGGTTGGTCCCCAAGTGCTCCAACTGTAGATGGCTTTGGTGGCACAGAAAAAAAACAAAACCCTACATATCTTGGATGTCAGTGAGATGATGAATCTCCTTTACCTTATCTTCTGACCATCTGTTCTTCATATTGTGGGTCCTACTTTGGACCTCTGCTTTGACTTGCTGGAGATTCAGTTTATTTTGCTGATGTTCTGCCAAGCACAAAATACCTTGACCTTGCAGTTGATCAACTCTTGGATCTCCTGGTCATTCTTATCAAGCCAGTCTTGATGTTTCCTGGTAGATAATCCAAGTGTCTATTCACAGGCACTCCAAGTGCTACTGACATCGTTGTTGATTGGAATTTTCCAGATTTTTGTTGACGGACTAATGGAAGTGGTCTTGCCTTATTGGGTCCCTGAGCCCTTCAACTTTGACCTTCCATTGACATTGCTTCTGCTGCAGCCATCATTTGGGAGACAGTCTGAGTGAACTAACCAAGTAAATGAGTTGGTAATTGCTCCAGCAACCGTCTGTTCCTAGCATAGCTCCGGTGATGCAGATGTCTTTGAGATCCTGAGCACGAACAATGACATACAAATACCATGGATTACAGCATCGGAGGTTCATTTAACTGCACCTCCACCCATGTCATACACCTGCTTATAGTGTCCCTCTGTTGTCTATGCTGATCCCTACATGTAAGAATGAATGAACACTGATCTGACATCCATCCCAAAAAGAAAGACATGACTGTGACAGAACACTTTAGCCTCTCCAGACATTTGAGTGTTGGCCTCAAGAGTGGCTGTTCTTAGACAATAAAACTATAAAAACAAACTTGAATGGGAAATTGCAGAGCAAAAAATCATTTATAGGCTGGATGTGTAAAGTATCCTCTAAACCAAGACTATGGATTTTTACCCCATTACATGGATTAGTTTTTATAAGCCGTATGTCACGCAGTGCGTTAATTGCTTTGTTTTTTTTCTCTCCTACCCAGCTTGTCTCTCTCAGCACTGCTCCCTCCTATATCCTTCCCCTTTACTACCCTTCATATTCTATTTAGCAGCTCTGCTTCCTGCAGTCCCTTCATAGCATCTGATGATATAATACCTCTTTTTATAATCTCTGATTTACCTAGTCTATAAAGGTAGAAATCTACTCTGCTTTCTGCCTTGATTTCTATAAGCCACTTGACTTGGTACCAAATGAAATTTAATTAAGAAACTGAAACAATGTAAAATCGACAGGGCATATATAAAAAGGACTAAAAACTGGTTAACTGATAAGTACCAAAATATAGGCGGGTAATCATCACTGAGCACGTGTTTTTTGGGGGACCACACAAGTATCAGCATTTATATCTAGGCTAATTGACATTTTTTATCAGTGATACAGAACAAAACATAAAGTGATTATTGATAAAGTTCATGGCTTAATCAGAGATGCTGGGTATGGTATATAATGAAGAGGGCAAGGCACTGATGACAGTGATTGTTTCTGATTTATTCTAATTTCCATATCATATCACATAGCATGCCTATACTAGTCATTTGGCGCGGTATTTTCAAGTGAAATATTACGTGACACAGTATCAAGCATTTTACTAAAAACAAGGGGCAGTTTATTTTACTTTATTTCCTTCACCCACTAATGTTTTAGCTTGGTATTTTTAAAGGCATTTTTGTTGTTAGGCATTAAAATTATATTGAAGGCTAGAATTCCCTTCATGTCCTTTGAAAATCCCACCCTTATTAATGCATTCAAAAAATGTCTGATTAGCAACATTCACTCTTTACAATCCCATTCATTTTATTGTTCCATTATTCTCTGGAGATATATATCTATATCTCTAGTTCTATATGTAGATATAGATCTAGAGATATAGATACATATGTGATGACTGTATCTATCTATCTAGGTGCGGGGGGGGGGAAGTAAAGTGTGCTCATGTAATTACTACACTTTTATTAGCAAACACTATACAGCTTTGTGTGAAGTTTAGGAACAATAGCAGATAAAACTGCCAGAGAGAAAAGCCTTCCTGATTTCCTTTGATTAGCTAACTAATCAAGCCATTGTTTCTTTGAATGACCTTTCCTGCCAGGATATACTTGATTATCATTTCCTTACACTGCCTTGCCTTTAAATATTTTTCTCTCTATTGTATTTTCTCCTCTGACTCACAAGGATTTTTTTTCACCAATTTTTCTACTACTGAAATCGTCAACATTTCCCAGCATACTAACTCTTATACAACTCCTTGACCTATATGATCAAGATAATGGAACGTTTAACTCTTATTTAAATTATTCTATTTAAAGTCTACCATTAAAATCAAACTCATTTTTATAGCTGCTTCTCTTCACACTGCGTGCTTCTCTAACCATTTCAATGTAGGAAATGTCCTCCCAAATATCAGCATCTGCTAACAGCTCTGATTCATTTAAGCATCACATCAATTCCCGGAGCCTGAAATGTGTACTAACAATTTTGAATCTTGGTGAGATATTAGGATTGCACAAGAATTTGTCACAACATTGTTTCAGGCATATGGTTCAATCCAGCAACACTTACATGAAAAGCCCCCTCTCTTTAAACAGGCATACTTGTAAGGCCAAAGAGTACTCACATGAGTAATGATGAAAAGTCAGGGGCATAATTTGTATACAGAACATTTTTACTCTCTTTCCTGTTTTTGAATATTCACGTTAACTTGACCATTCAGACTTCTGAAAAGGGTTTGAATAGTTTTGTGTTGGTGTAATTTATGGAGCCAGTTTTAGAAAACATCTAATGTCAGTACAGGAAACTATTTTTATCACAGTATATTGTTTAACGACCCTTGATGGTCATCAAATTTACTGCACCTATAAAATGCAAGGCAGCTGCAGAGGGTGAACCAGCAATTTAAAGAAAAATACTAAATAACAGAAAATTATCCAGCGAGGCTTCCATTTTCCATCTAACAAATCAACTGAGTATGTTGTTCCAGAATGTAAAATGAAGGTGTGTGTATGTGTGCGTGTTCACATGCACATATAGAGTGCATTATGGAATTAAGGAAAAGCCAGATAATGTACTGTATTTGGTGAGATTGACTTTAGTGAACTTTTTAAAATATTGATAATTTTAGGACAAATTTAAGAACATTACTGCAATTATGAAACACAGAAAACTGCTGTTCCAAGGCAACAAACTGAATAAATGAGATTCAGAAAATAAGCGAATGTGAATTAAACAGCAGCATCCTGAATCAAATGAACCTGATTCTTATCTCACAATCAAGTGAACCAGAACTACCCCAATTAAGTTAATGGATTACAACGGTGTCAATCAAACTCCACAGATCCAACCCTCACTGATGTAAAGTGGTGCAGTCTTGCTAACTTCAATTACTTTATGCTGCTTTATATCAGCTGATAATTTAGACTGGAACAGTTAGTTCTACCTTAGCATTAATCCCACTTGAGAGAATTTTCCTCCAAATGCATAGTCTAACACAATAGTGTTAACAGCAAAGGTTCAAAAGTAATGTTATGCAGCAAAAAGAATAAAACACAAACATATTTAAAGACATTATATAGTATATTTAACAGGGCTTTTGGACTCCCTTCTCCATCCCCACTGGCTCGGTGTGGATGTGTATGACACTTAGAATGACCCATTCTCCCACATGAATTCAGAAAAAAAAGTAATTCTAGACCTACTGCAGGAGTTATTATCTGTTTTCATACTGATTTCCTGTCCACAAGTGACTTCTGCCATCTAGCCTCCAAATCAACCCTGTCCCTAAAGAGCCTGTGCCCTCTGGGCAGGGAGTATGTCAAGACTGTCTGTTGTCAGGCCAGCTCTACATTGTCACCTTGAGCCCTTCCTCTGCCTCTTGCACAAAAAGATAACAGGGCTAGTGCTCAGGGACCTGGTTGAGAGTGGACCTCTTGGTGTATGCTGATCATATGCTCCTCACCATCCAGGACCCAGGTGACCTGGCATAGGTGGATCTACTCAGTGGTCTTCTCTGTGCATGGCTCAACTGGGTCAAGAGCTCTGGTCTGACAATGGGTGACAGGAGGCAGGTGGACTCACTCCCACCCATACTCCAAGATGTCCAATGGAGCACAAGCTTGCTGTTCTACCTAGGGGGGGGGTCAACCTGTTCCCCAGACATGCCACCCCACCCCACCAGAGAACTGGCCCAGTCTTCAGAGATGGGTGGTAAGTCTCTGTAAATATCTTGAGCCTCCCTTTGTGTGAAGGTGGACAAGCCTGCATCCCCAGCCAGATTTATGCTTTCTGCCTTCAGGCCCTGAAGAGGCTCCTGTACACTATCAGCAGGTGGTGCTGGTGACAGAGATGCCCTTGGCTTCATGAAGGAGCCACCAACTCAAGTCAACTTAAGTCAACTTAAGTCCCTGGTGGCTCAAGGGATCAGGGTGGAATACAGGCTGGCCCACCAGAGACCCTTGCATTTGTGAAGCATGTCCCACCACTTGGAGTCTAGGCAGAATGTGAGGACAGGATGATGATGCATGACCACATTGAGATGGCAATGATGGACTGGTCAGAAGCAGAATAGCTTTGTTTCCCAAGCCTGCTGAGGTGGGGAGTGCTATGGGGACTGCTGAGTCAGGGTCCCCCAAGAAAAGACCTGGAGGGCTGGGGGATTCTTCAGACTTAATGGATGGAGACTTAAGTTGGTGGATCCTACACAAAGCCATCTCCAAGGGCATGCATCTGGTGCTCTTCACCAACATCCCCAACATCTTACCCTTCTGACAGCAGTGAAACACTTGGGTACATGACTACCTCGAGTACACTGGCCTGAAGCTTTTCCACTGCCACCTCAGGAACCTCCTCCTGAGGTTCTGGCTGCAATTCCCCCCACACCTTTTCTTCGGTGCACTCCCTATCCATGGCCACACCAAGCACTGGGACCTACTGAGCAACCTCCTCCTGGCTCTGGCCAAACCTTCCCTTTACCAGACCAGCAAGGAGGACCTAGCTGGGGGCAACCCAAGCAATCATGGAGCTGATTTGCTATTACTCTACTATGAACATTTATAGGCAGTTTCACTGGTCTGCACCCTGAGTCTCCTTAGAGTTGTTCAAGGGGCAGTGGGTGCTGGCTAGTGTTCACTGCTTGGTGTCCCTCCTTGAAACCATCGTTGTTAACCTTTGACTTATATTCCCATCCCCTTTTTCTCATTTGTTCCGAAATGAGAAAAATATACTCCAATAGTAATATAACTATTACTATTAGTTATAGTAACTAATAGTTAACGCCCCTTCTCTAGCAACCAAGAGAGTTTCTAAGCAGGCATAGGCCCACAGGTGTTTTGTGCACAACAAATAGGATTCCCTCCCCTGCTTTGACAGTTCCTTCAGGCTGCTGAGGATGGGCAGAGGATGCTGTCTGCTTTATCACAGGAGCTGAGCAGGTGAGCCAGATAACCAATCAGTGGGTTTTTTTCCCCTACACAAGGCTAAATTTTGCTAGACGCTCATAACAGCAGGGGACTGTGGACAGTAATCTACCATGTTGATTTTACTCCTCTGTTTTCATGTAGTTTTTTTATTGCACTACTAGCCTCATTCCAGTTAACATACTATTTCTTATTAAATAACATCAGACAGAACAAATTGCAACTACTCATTGCTGGAAGAAGTCCTAATTAGGAAAGTATACCAACATGTGCTTAGCATTAAGCATGTACTTAAAGCATGCACTCAATGGGATTTAGACATATACTTAAAATACTTGGCTGAATTGTTGCAACAACAATTACCAACTCTTCTATACAATTATCAATACACCGGTACAGGTTTCATTTTAAATATGAAAACAATCCCATCATGGATGCTGGGGAAAACTGCCCCAGCTCTGTGATTCCACATGCCTAGGGAAGTACGTGTTCAGACCAGGCACTGGGTTTTTTTTTCTTTTTCTTTTTCTTTTATCCGAGAAAGGCAATTTCAGTGCATTGTTCCCTGAAGTGGAACTTCCTGGTTTAGATAATCTGCCAGAACCACGCACTCATCTTTACATGGTGGTAGCATAATACAATATACAATGTAACTAAAAGATCAAAGGAAACTGAAGTTCCAAAAAAATTGTGATAGAAACTATATCAATCATGTCACACCATTGGGAAGCAAGTCATTTGTCTCTTTTAGTCAGTTTACCTTGGTGGGCTTATAATGAAGTAGTATTTCAACATAACGATACTGATTTACCTCTGCTTTTTATGGGGTTTATATAAGATTTGGCTTTACAGACTTTCTTTTATGTAAAGAAGAAAGACATATATGTACTTTTTTCAGCACTGTGACTCCCTATTCATTCCCGGGCCACCAAACCACTCAGTGACAACAAAAAGTAAAACACCCTTTACTACATCTGCAGCCAAATCAATGTAGAAAAACAGAACAACCTTTTCCCTTGAAATTATAAATGAATTAATTCAGATGAATCTGGAAAAAAATATAAGAGAGCTGAAGTAGAGATCATACTAATCAGGAAATAGTCTAAACTCAAACGAGATGAGTTTGCACACACCAGGTTGCATTTCCTTCAGTCCCTTCATTTTTGAGGTACAAGGTCATCCCTATTTATGGGAAAAAAATCACATTATAGTTTCTCACTATTTTGTAGCTGTTGTTTGAAAGAGGCTACAACACCATAGGGAATTTATTGTTTAGAAACATATGCAAGTGCGCACACATATACGTCGTTTAATAGTATTTATCAGCAAATGCGCAGGACATGGTGCCCGGAAAAATCTCTACCAACTAAAACCATCTGACAGTAGATTCACAAAGGGAAACAATTTAAACTATGTTAGTATATTATTATGAAAATTATATAAGATCATATTACATGCCATGCATTAACAGAATGAGCACGGTATAATATAAAGTATAACAGAAAAATACTTGCTGAATGCTTCTTGTTGCTATGGCAGGGACACTATCACAGTAGAGAGTCTATTGAAGTGTCAGACAATCTTGGGAAGGTGGATGATAGTAGATAGTAAAAAAAAGTGAGAAGAAAGTGAAGAAAAAAAGAGGATAGTGAGGGGAGTGGGAAGATCCTTTTATAATAAATAGAGAAAACAAAATGGAGGGGAAGAGAATGATACCTGCTTCAAAGAACTGACTTTATAACAGAATTCACATTAAAGACATCTTCCTAGGGACAAGATTTTGGACGAGAAAATCTCTTGCTGTGATCTTTAGAAAAGGTACAAGTAGACTCTACTTGAGTGAACAATTTTCCTTCATTATGAATTTGCACTCTTAAGTCCTACTCCCATTTGATATTTTTATTAATGACTTTGCTTCATAAAGGAAGCACGCACTGATGAGATTTGAACCAAGTGTCACCACAGGAGAAGAGAATTTTAATATCATATGTGAAGAACTAAAGTAACTTGAAGGCTGCCATAATACAAGTAGGATGACATCTGACATTAAAAAACGAAAGGCCCAGTACTTAAGGCGCTAACCACATGAATTCTCCTCAACAAACCAGTAACTCAATTTGGAAACAGCTGAGGAGGAAAATAACCTGGGTGAAATAGTTGATGACAGGATAACTATGAACCATCATTGTGATATGACTGTGTAAGAGAGAATGCGATCTTAGGATACAGCAGACAAGCTGCTGATGGAACACCTTTTAGGAAGGAGATTATAACTGCATTTGTCAAACACATTTAGCAAAGTCTTGTAAAAACAATACAAACGGCAAGAAAGGCTTGGGGGAGATATTCTTTGAAGACAAAGCCACTGATGGATGTTACAGATAAAGTATAATGGGAACTGATGGGTGACCCCAACAATCGCGCTTCCTGTCATGCCACACATGCATAGTAGGAGGTGTGATTGTGGGATTGAGAATCAGATCCCCCTGCACCGGCAATGATCGTGTACAGATGATATATCATTTATTCTGTGCTGACTTTTACTCATTCAATCTGGAGAAAAACGTCTTGCATCCAAGAGTTAGTGTAACTCTATCCCGACTATGCAGTTGGTCCAATAAAAGATATCACACTGTTGTACAATTTCTAGTGCATTTGAAAATGTTGTGGAATCCAGGTTGTTCTTTGAAAATTAGGAACATACTGTCCACAGTGAGAGGAAGGCAGGAGTTCTTCCTTTTTGAATCTCACTCACAGCAATAAGATGCAAATTTCAAAGAGTAGCAAGAAATATTAAACATTCATATTGCTAAGCGCAAACAAAATTTAACCTTACTTTTTTTTTTAATTATGCAAAATTCGGTTACTGTAGAATTAAGATTATGCACCTGACATTCATTAACAAGTAAGAAAACACAGGCATTATGTTTTTAGGATGCACTTTAACTCAGCTGTATCACAAATTAATATTCTTAGTCTCATTTTTCTGGTTAATATATAGCCTGAAAGAATACTGCATCTGCTATAAATGTATATAATTAGGTGTGCAAAACACACGCACAATGCTGATTGGATAATCCTATGGAAATTGGAATGTTTTTACTTTTTGTAATTTTCACTTCGGAACCACAAAGGGAGTTGTTTTTGTTTTTACATTTAATGTATATGCTGGTTACACATTAATCTTATTGCCACAATAAACAAAATAATTAAATCAATCAGGAAAAAAGCCATCAGCATTGCATAATTAGTTACAGGGTATATATGGTGCTCATTTAGGATTAATTAGTATAGGAAGCAGTGTAAAACAGTAAAATCAGAGTGCCCGTGTACAACTCGAGCTAATGAATGATCTTAATCTGCTCATTATATCTGGTAAAAGATCTGCAGGACAAAACTTTATCCCGAGTTCATAGCCTAACTTGTTAGTGCTCTTATTAATAACTTTTCTCTACTGCCCACAATGCATTAGACACTGTACAGAAGCAAGGAACCAATACCTGGCCTGAAGCACTTGCAATCTATGATGAGGGACAAAGTAGCCTGCCTCCATACTCCTGCTAGGAAAAAAGGAGTCAAAACACCAATGGTTTCTTCTGAGATTGGGCCTCTCACATTCCTATTTTGGCCCAGCTAATGCTATCTCCTTAATTGTTCCCAGGAAGAGAGTATGTTTTAATCCAACGATTCTCAACTGGGGGTTCATACCCCTGGGGGGCCACAAGCAGGTTTCAGGGAGTCCTCCCAGCCCAACTCGACCCAGCATGATTAGGAGCCACCTTGGCTCCCCAGGGCTTAGGCAAGTCCCAAGGAAGAGCTGGCGTTGGGGCTGGGCCCACCCCACCTGTGTCCACTACCCCCATTTTCCAGGCAGGTGAGGCTCTGCAATGCTGCTGCTCAGGTGAATGTGGCCCCAGGGCTCCCCACCAGCAAATGCCACCTGCTGCACCCAGGGCTGTGCAGGCAGGTTGGGGAGCTGGGAATGGTCCTCCCCCATGCAGGTAGTGGCACAGGTGGGCTTTGGTGTTTGTATAGCATGCTAGGGAGGGCTTCAGGAAGAAAACGGTGGAGGAAACTATATTTGATCCTAAATCAGGGAGTTGCAATCAAATCTTTGTGGCTCCATCCTATACCTAAATTAATTCCAGTTGTGGGTAGATCTGGCAATCTACTCCATCATGCATATAGCCCTTTCACCCTTACCACACCCAAGCCAAGGATCCAAGTAAATTCCACAGGAAAGGAATCTATTCCCCCCACCCCATCCAGTGCCTGGCATCAAAACAAGTCTATAATAAGGTCAATGGGCAGCTCAGCTACATGAAGCCAATGGCTCCATCCCAACTCTGCTAAAAGCCTAGAATGCAGAATACCCACATTCAGGAAAGAGCCCATGTTCATCATCCTTCCTGTCTGCCCTACATAGGATTTGAGACTATGTTTGTACATGGGTGTGGGGAAGTTTAGCTATTGATTGAGCTGGTCAGGATTTTCTAATCAGATTCCACCTCCCTCCCCCAGAAAAAGCTGATTCATCAAGCCCAAACTTGTTGTCAGGAAGGACTGTGGGAACCCAAAAGAAATCTTCAGAGAGAAAGAGATATGTAGAGCAGGGTGGAGTGGTAGTCCCCCTTCTCTCTGATCCAAAAAAAATATTTAATTCTTGAGACAAAGTGGACTCTTGTTACCTGGTGATAGTGATTCACCAGGTGAGTCTGGTACTAAGGAAGCAAACCCATGATGTGGGAAACCTAGGTTTAACTCCATACTCTACACTTGGGTCGGAAAGCTAGTTAATTGACCAGTCAAATATTGTTAATTGACTGCTTATTTTTCACTGATCAAAGATCATTGGAATTTTACCAAAAAACAAACCAAAACAAAAACAACCCCTTTTTTTTTGTAGTTTTCTTGCCAGAAATACGATTTTTTATTGTTTTTTGACACCTTTCTTAATGGAAAATTTGTGTGTTCTCTGTGTTCTTCTATTGCAATTTTTAAATACTTATTTGACTAATCAATTAACTGAACTTTATTTGACTAGTCAAATACCCAACCCTACTCCAAACTAGGCACAGTAAAGACTTGAACATCCCTGGATGACCTAACAGCTAAGCTATTGTGGGCTAGGTGTCTCACGGTGACACCTACCCCACAATAGCTTAGCTGTTGGGTGAAACTTCTTTCACTTCATACTGGAATGGACATTTCTGAAACACTGTACATTTTTCATGCTGGGAAAATGTTGTTTTCCAACCAACCCCATTTTTAAAAAATATATAAATGTGCTTGGAAATGTATATACTACCCAGCCACAGTATAAAGTGAAGCATAACTAAAGGAATTGGTTGGTTACTTTTATTAAAAGTGGAATACACTAAGAGGCCAAAGAGTATACTTAAATGAAACAATCATCAAGGGAAACATGCTACATTATATCGTTAAAAATAATTTACCCTATTGGTATTGAAGCTACATTCCTATTAATATTGTCTTAATAAGCTAAATAACTTTACTTCTTAATTATAATGTTTTTAACTTAGAGACGAAATTTATTTCTGTTCACTAAATCAACATGAAATCCAAAGAAAAGATTGAGTAATGCTGATTTATCATTCTGTTTATGATACTAATGATACTAATTTTGTGTTAAAGGTTGTAAATTCATGTCAATTGAGAAATGTCATTTTCCCTATTTATATATATATATATATATATAAAAACACAAAATTAGGATATCATTATTACACACACACACACACACACTCACACACATATGGAAAATGCCATTTCTCAACTGACACGAATTTACAAACTTTAACACAAAATTATGATATCATTAGAATGTATATATAGACTCACTCACATATATATCTTATTAAAAGATTTTGAAGAATGCAATGTGAATAAAACAGAAGAAAATTATTAAATGGTTAAAATGCAGATATTAGGTAGTGGGGGGGAGGTCAAACATGCTCAAGTTCTTGGCATACTTCAGGCATTCTAGGGAAGCTCAGAGAGAGTGCTACTGTGAGTCAAAATGTCAGAACCTTTCATATTGAGCCAGTATATAAGGATCCTTAATTTCCTCTGGCAGAAGAATGAGACAGGAATCTTAAACACCAAGAAGAATTTGTGAGTTGCCCTCCAAGGCAGAAAGTAAAGAATTTCCAACAACAAATAAGATACTGAAAACATGGTAGGCTATATGTTCACTGTATGGGGAAAGGAACTAGGTCAATAGGGTTTAAAGGGAAATAATGAATTTCAGAGCATTTGTTTTAGTGTTTTGTTGCAAGTCACTGAAAGAGCTCTAGCTTTCTGCAAATGCACCATGTACGTGAGGATAGCACATGGATAAAAACAAGTCCATCTTTAGGTTTCTGAGCGTTCTTCAGAAGGACTTTCCTGAGAAGCAGCCACCATTTCAGCTTTTCTTGGGGGCTGTGCGGCCTCTAAGTTTCCATCATCTATCCCAGTTTTAGTACAACTGGACAAAATGAAGTTTGTCTGTACATGAAAGCTAGTTCTTCCCTCTTTCCTAGCTTACCGGGGAACCCAAGAGTTGGGCATGATGGAAACATAATCAGGTCCCTTAGGTCACCACTGCCCTTTTTCAGCTGATGAGAAGTGAACAGCTCCTTGATTTATATTGCCACTCACAAAATTGGGGTGGGTTGTGGGGGAGAGCTCTCTGGCTTGCTTCCCACCATTTCAGCTGGGCTCACCACCATCTTAAACAGCATGTCTTGTGGCACCATCTCTCCAGCCTCAGTACTGTGTTTTGTGAAGATTTGAGTGGGGTCCCACTAGCTCAAGAGTGTGGAAGGAAGGGAAGACAGGAGCCCGACATTGGTATCTAATTGAGCTTGATTAGCAACAATAATTAATATACATTTCTAGATCCATAAATGTGCATGCAAGTTTTTTTAACCTAGACATTTCAAAACTGCCAACATAAACAAAAAACACAAAAGCAGTTGGATGACAACTGAACTGAGAATCTTATATATCACCCAAATTATAAACTGATTTAATTAATCTATAATGCACTTAAACCTCAGACCTAGATATATCTTCCCCATTTAAGCTTGTGGGGGATGAAGTACCCTAAATAATATGGATTTCACACTTGCTAGAAATCATTGATTTAGGCTGAGATAATTTCTAATTTTAAACATAAAAGGAGAGTGATAACCAGATGTGGATATAATCCTGAGGGAAATGAGTATCCTGCATATAAACAAACAGTGATTTAGGGTAAATTAAATCTGGGAATTGAATCTCATTTTCTTTCTGAAGGCTACGGTGAAAGACGTCCAGTGGTGGAAGAATATATCAGTGCTAACATAAAGAAATAATAGGATTCACATGAAAGTTAAAATACAGTGTATATCCATTCTGCATTGATCGAAAGAAAGTATGATGTTGTCTGTCCAGCACAATTGTAAGAGTGATAAAGATTATATTAGTTTAGATTAAACAATATGTTTAAAAACTTGAAGGAGCTGAATGCCATAATACAAATTCTGTGGTCTGGGAAACATATTTCTGAGAGCTCCCACGGGTGTATCACAGAAACTGTTACTAGCACAGATAAAGCGGGTTAAAATGGACTGGTAGTTTAAACTACTATTGGGAATCATTTTCTCCCATGCGGACTGGCTATTTTCTCCTGTACCATCTCCTTGCTCCACCCACTCTAGATGCTTTCTCCTCTTTTTTTCTTCAACATCTCAAATTCAATGCATCTTGCCCTTTCCCTTTTGTTTGTTAATCTCCCATTAACAATCCTTTTACTTCAATCAAAAATACATTTAAAATGATAAAATTAAAATGTTTGCTGACCATTACACACCAGTATACTAGTCATGCCTTATGATTTTATATTGCTTTCCTGAAAAGTCTCCCATCATGCATATTTAAATTGAAAGCTCATCCAGGCCAAGATACTTTATATTTGTAGAATAACTATAACAATGGACTCCTAATACAGATTGATCTCTGGGCACTATCACAATACTTGTGAATAAATTAGAAGATAAATTGAGTTAGCATTAGATGAACAATTCTGCATCCAGTTAAAAAGAGAAGTAGATACTCCTAATAAAGCCATGGAACTAAACTATTTCTTGCAGTAAGTTACATCACATTGGACACAAACCTTCCTTTTTGGATACATATCTTATCACAAACACTATTTCTCATGATGTCTAGCTTTACAACAATATTACACTGTCTCTCACCCCATTCTCATTAAAAGATTAGGAGATTGTGGTGTTGATGCCTACACAGTCAGATGGGCTGCCAATTGGCTTGAAGGGCTACACCCAGAAAGTGGTGGTGGATGGGTCATTTTCAGCCTGGGGGGATTTGGGCAGTGGGGTTCCCCAGGGCTCAGTCCTCGGGTCCGCACTATTCAGTTTCTTCATCAGTGACTTGGACAAGGGGGTGAAATGCTCCTTCTTCAAATTTGCAGATGACACTAAGATGTGGGGAGAAGTGGAGGGACAGACTGCAGATGCTAGAAGGGAGGGATAGGCTACAATTGGATCTGGACAGGTTACAGGGGTGGGCAGATGAGAATAAGATGGGATTCAATACTGATAAGTGCAGGGTAGCGCACCTGGGGAGAAAGAAACAGCAGCATACCTACAGGCTGGGTAACTCCCTTCTCATCAGCACATAGAAAAGGATCTTGGAGTCATTATAGACTCCAAGATGAACATGGGCTGCCAATGTGGCAATGCGGGCAGGAAGGCCAACCGCACCTTGTCATGCATCCACAGATGCACCACGAGCAGGTCCAAGGAGGTGATCCTCCCCCTCTATGCGGCACTGGTCAGGCTGCGGCTGGAGGACTGTGTCCAGTTCTGGGTGCTGCACTTCAGGAGGGATGTGGCCAGCATGGAAGGGGTTTAGGGGAAGGCCACTCACATGATCAGGTGGCAGCAGGGCAGGCCCTATGAGAAGAGGGTACGAGACTTGAACCTGTTCAGCCTCCACAAAGGAAGGCTGAGTGGGGATCTGGTGGCAGTCTATAAACTGGCCAAGGGAGATCAGCAGGCAATGGGAGAGCCCCTGTTCCCTTGAGCACTACTGGGGGTAACAAGGAATAATGGTCATAAGTTGACAGAGAGTAGATTCAGGCTAGATATCAGGAGGCACTACTTCACAGTCAGGGCAGCTAGGATCTGGAACCAACTTCCAAGGGAAGTGGTGCTCACTCCTGTTGAAGACAGGAAGGTGATCCAGGCTGACCTAACAGGCTCAGCAAATGGGCGGATGAGAACCTGATGGTGTTTAACACCAAAAAAATGTAAGGTTCTCCACCTTGGGAAGAAAAAC
>NW_017728948.1:6315226-6350778 GCF_001723895.1 Crocodylus porosus | reverse complement strand
CCCAAGGTCTGGAACAGTCTGCTAGCGGAGGTGGTTCAAGCACCTACATTGAACACCTTCAAGAGCAAATTGGATGCTTATCTTGCTGGGAGCCTACGACCCCAGCTGACTTCCTGCCCCTTGGGCAGGGGGTTGGACTCGATGATCTTCCGAGGTCCCTTCCAGCCCTAATGTCTATGAAATCTATGAAATCCTACTCTGGGGGGTCTTCAAAAGGAGGCTAGATAATCACCTAGCCGGGTCATTTGACCCCAGCATTCTTTCCTGCCCATGGCAAGGGGTCAGACTTGATGATCTGCTCAGGTCCCTTCTGACCCTACCAACTATGAAACTATAAGCAAAGTGACTGTGGACTTTCTGTTCAAGATCTTAAAGGAAGTAGGGTATACTATTTCTACCCTAGTGCATTTGCTAGGCTGAGAAATTGATACAGCTGATATAGTCTAAAGAAATGGAATTCACGAAATTAATATTTTGCAAATTGAATTTCACTCTGTAAATGAACAGGATTGTAACAACTCTGTATAAAAATAAAACTTTTGTTCCCTTGCATATTTCCTAGGTGAAACTCTTTAATTTATCTTGAGGCATTCAGAGTCTAGGTGACACTGAAGGACATTTTAAAAATGACAGGGGAAATACCTTCTGAAAGACATACAGCATGAGCTTAAATTCCTAAATTTGGGAGAAGTTAAAAACTTCAATCAGCTATGCATTTCTTATGTTCAAAAATCTTTAACTTAATAAATATATATTTTTTATAATGCCAGATGTTGAAAAGGAGTGGAGCTGAACTGTATTTCCTAAACTTTCACTTTATTTCATATTTTAAAATTCTGCATACAAGTACTGCATTTCTCTATTAAGTATTCATCATGCCACTGTATTTTTACTCTTTTTTTTCATTTACCATTTTACTATATCACTTTTAAGAAGAGAGCAATTTCATCTGTACCTCTGACCTTCAGTGTCCGAATCAATATGCTATCATAAATGCACACTAAAATTTACCCACCCATTTTCAGTAGCAAACAAGAGTAAACATCAGTTATGGCAATTTACAACCCTTATGCTGTCTCAGGGTAAATTGCAAAACAGCATCATATCAAGATCATTTCCCACTGGAGTATTGGTGCATAAAAGCCTGAAATCAAATACTGGTCCTGTGGTCTACACACCATTTTTCTTTCTAGCATATCATTTCATCGGGGGATAGAAATGTGATCTTGAAATTGGGAGAAATTTCAGTGCCAGTGGGCACATCTACATGAGACATTTACTGTGTGGCACCCTAATACCACTGCACCGTAAAAACCATGCAAATAAACTACTGAGCAGTGTTATCAGGGCACTGTACAGTAACCTTCACAAAAAACCCTATATGCCAGTGCTACTGCACAGTAAATGTAGTGACTGTACATTCAGTTAGTCCTTCATTAAGGAAGTACTAAACTAAATGCACAGTAACTATGGCACATTAATGAATGTGTAAACGCACCCAGTGTGCCATACCTTATTCTAGTCTTCTGCCAATTGCGCATGACTTAGAATAACCTGAAAAGGTTACCTGTTCAATCCAGTATGAAAATGTGTTGAAAATCTCTGGTTATTACAGAAATGCTTAGCCAAAACTGGGAAGCCCTACAAGTATATGCTACCTATACATGATAATGATGAAACCTGATAAAAATGGTAATAAGGTAAATTAAGTGCATGGAGTTAAATGAGGCTGGCAAAAAGCCATAATTCTAAGCAAAGCATCTTTTGCATAACGTTCACAGTAAGTTAAAGAGAGGGAAAGGGGAACATTTTCTGCATTAGCTGTGACAGCTTTCCAAACCTAAACAATCTTCTCAGGTAATGAATTCACAACAGGAAGTCAAATATAAAACATTTTCCAAGGTTCAGCAGTGTGGAAAATCTTTTATTTGGTTTTTAATTTTCTGTTTGTTTTAGACTCATAAAATGGGGGGGAAAAATGTAATATGTCCAGGATATGCAATGAAAAAAATGTAATATGTCCAATCTGTCAAACATAAAAGTAGACTGTTAGGATGTGCTTGCTGTGTATATTATTTATCAAACTATATCAACCTCTTTCCTTCCTCACTGTACTTTCACCAAGAATCTAGTAGGTTATAATCATTATGGATCCGAACCAAAGTCCACTGGAGACATTGGGCGGCTCCTACTAGCACAGGCCTTCAACTAAGGCCTGAAAACAGAGAGTCAGGCCGTGGGTTCTAACACCGACTTGCTTTGAAAATGCCCAAATCACACAGACCTAAAGGGATCAAATTTCACCAAAATGAAAACGGAAAATTCCTCCCTAAGAAAAAAAAAATTCTATTAATTTTTAATTGAAACACCTAGCTCTGTGTATAGCATGCTGAGTGATACCGTGTTTTAGAAGTAAACTTGCTGGGTTTTTTTTTTAAAGAATGAAACTGTGCTAGCATTCAAACCACATGCGCATTCAGTGGCATCCTACTTATCTGGCCAAATCCTTCTTTTCTAGTAATCAGGGCCCCTCCCTCTATTACATACATATTAGTATACTAGCAGATTGCCCGTCAAAAATGATGGGGGGAGGGGACTAAGCGCTGCAACCTACTGCCCTGCACTGCTGCTGCTCCACATCCAGCTGCGTGCCACCCCCCACCCCATGTCCGTCCCCATACATCTCTTCCCCCCCGCCATTCTGCGCCTGTCCCCCTCCGCCAGCACCCCATACTGCTACCAGTTCCAAGGAGCAGGGCCAGGGGGTGGGGAGGGAGAGGCCAGAACTGCTGGCCTCACCCCCCTGCTCCATCACCTCTGCCACCGCTGCCTCCTGTCTGTCTCTGAGGGGCACTCTGATTAGTTGTTTAGAGACAATCAATCAGAGTGCTCCATGAGCATTATGGACAGACAAACAGATTAGGATTATTTGAGAATCCTCTGTAACCATGCCTATTGGTCTTGTATCCTTTTGGTCTTGTATCCTCTGACTTTTCTGACTTGCTGGAGCCAGAAGTTATCAGTACTAACCCACCCAAAGAATGTGGTCTTCACCACCATCACATGGCAGCCTCTCAGGCCCCATTATTCTTTAGATGGGTTTTTGAACCCATCTTCTTTTTATGTGTGCTTTAGCAGCTGGGTTGGGACTTGCTGTCTTTGTTCTGCTGGTTCTGTGTACTGCTCCTATATTTGCCTCCTTTGACTTAATTATCAAGCCAGCTTTTCAGGTCCTCCTGAACGCAGGCTTTGCCCTTTCTGTCTGGATGTGCTGGGTATATGCTGCAGTTGGGTTTGGTTTCATTGTCACAGCTGTGCTGAATCTGTAACTATTTCATATGACCAGTGCTTCGCTTCGGCGGTGGCCAGTCCCTTTTGCCATTTCTATCATATGGTTCATTAAACTGGACCATCCTAGGAAGACGAGTCTGGCTTCTCTGGCCCAACATGCTTTACTTTAGGTGATTGTAAATGCATTGTGATGGCCCAGTGTTGCCACGTATGGGTCTTGTCCAGTCTGTTTTTCCTTTGCCAATAATATCTAGGCCATGTTTACCAATAATTTTGCCTGTTGATTTATTATGGCCAGTGGTAGGCTTCCTGTGACCAATTCCTTGCAATGCAGGAGGCATTTCTCTGGGATTAGAGTTGTATCAACAAACTCTCCTGTAAGTTAGATCCACATTTCCTTCAGAAGATCTTGCCTCTAATTAACATCTCAAAGTTACACATGGTTGCTTGAGTTCACAGCTCTGCAACATAAGGATCTACAGTATATCCTTATCTGTTCCTAGTTTCAGGTAAAAGGCAGTATCCTTCCATCGTCACTCTCAGTCCTCCTAATACTCTTATCAACTGTCCTGGTGTTCTAGGTGTTATTTCTGGGTACAGAGTTTTACTTATTCACTCCTTATTACATTTTGCCAATTAAATATTTAAAAAGCTTACCTTAATTTTTCCCCTCAGTATTTTATTGCCAACTCTGGACACAAATCCAAATCTTACTTCTATAGTTTTCATACTTTCTTTTCTTTTCTTTTATTGGAAGCTAGAAGTCCCATAGAATCATTTTACCCTATGCTTCCTGTCTGCCCTCTTTCTAGATACTATTTCGTTTGCCTCTTATTTATGAGTTTTGTTTGCCTCTCCTTCTTGGGGTGCATCTCCTTATACTGACCATTGCCATCCAATTTTATGTGCAATGAAAAGGCAATAAAATGAAAGGTCTCCAAGCAGGTAAAAACTAAACAGGTTCTTTATAAGACAACTATTAACAACTGCAGCTATCGTGGGCACACACACTGACGACTTCTTGCTTTTTGCTCCTGCAACCTATGATCCTCTCTCAAGTTTCATGCAGGTTGTTGCAGCTACAATGTGAAACTCTAGAAATACTCTAAAATGCTTACAGCCTAAAGTTACACATTGTGCAGACAGTGCATGTTGGGAATCACAGATGATATAAAGACAGGACTTCTTTTGTTTTATATAATTCACTTCTTGGGGAAACCACATAAAGAGGGAACATTAGGAAGGCTTTGAAAAAACCATAAAACATATTTTAAGCAAAGTAGGGGGACGGGGGAGAAAAATCAACACAATATGGGCTGTATATGCAGCACACAATCCTGGTAGAAAGGATTCTTTAAGGGCACCGTATTGTAAACACTTAAAAACAAGGCTAATTTCAATGAAGCTACGCATATTAGTAAAAGTTAAGTAAAGCTCATGCATAAGTTTTTAGAGGATCAGTGTCTAACTTAGCAGGCAAAGGCATGAACAGAACTACGCCGAATCTACAAAACTGGAAGGTAAAAACTTTACTTCAAGGTGAGGATATAATGCACTGGAACAATTAATTTAATGGTGTGGTTTACTTTCCATTGCTTTAATTCTTTAAACTAGACATCTCTCTAAAGAGATGTTCCAGCTTAGCCAGAAACTGTGGGTTTGATGCAGAAATTACTGGGGAAATTACTTCATCAAGATAATACCAAAGGGCAGAGGAGATCATCATAATAGTCCTTTTTGACCTCAATGCCTCTGCAAATATCAACTGTGACAGAAGACAGCATGAGACAGCACTCCACTGAAGCCAATGGATTACTGATATAAGTCCAAAGATGAAGGATTTTAGCCATAGGGTGGCTGAAGGACCTTGGAGAGGTAGGTAGCCATTTTAGTCTGTAATCAGGCAGAAGGCAGGTTAGATTTTCACTTTACAGACCAACTAAACCAGAGACACTTTTGTAAGGAGAGGGGTCGCTCCATTAGACATTGCAAAGGGCATCACAGTGTCTGAAGACGTAAGCCCTTTACATCTGTGATTTAGTTAGTCTATAAGGTGCAAATCTACCCTGCTTTCTGCCTGAAGGCTCCTAGCCTCTCATCCAAACCCTACTGTAGATCCTGAGAAGAGTCGTGATGACGTCAGTTGGCTCCAGATAAGTTTCTTACCAAATTAGCAGCAATTCTATTGGTGGGAGGAGCCAATATAAATGGTTTACGTACTCCTAATGCTTACTGAATAGTCCCATCCCTCCATTTATAATCTGTGACTTTCTACTGTTTAATTTATCTCATTTTAATCTCTTAGGACGCGTCCAGACATGCACAGATGCTTGGTTCCCCAGAGAGAAGTAGCAGCGCTGCTGCTTCTTGTCCCCAGGGAACACCTGTGCTATGCACGCTTTAGCACACAGCAAGTTGTCCCGGGTGGCATAGGGGAGGCTGGGGCCAGCACAGTGCTGGCCCCAAAAGCCTTACCTGGAGTCCTGGGGGCCTGCTGGAGCTGCAGCCACGGTGATCCTGCTGCATGGAGCCTGCCCGGCAGCCACAGCACAGCTCCAAGCAGCCCAGCTCCACTTTTTAGCACCGCATGCTGGCCGAGTGTGGTTTGCTTTGGGTTTTTTTACCACGGTTGTTTTTAACCCCTGGATATCCAGAGGTAAAAAACAAAAAAAAACTGGGAAAAAAAATGAAGCAGCACACGCTCGGGTAATGTGCCCTTGCAGTACGGAGAACACCAGACTGTGAAGTATACGGCACTGCAAATGCATTTACAGCACCACATGCCGCATGACCGCGCTCATCTGGACATGCCCTTAAAGGTCATTCACCAATAGTGTGAACTCCTGCTTATTTATATTACCAATAAGACTTTATTAAAACTGATTTACTCTAACAATTTCTTCTTTTTCCATTTTCCTGATACCACACAAAGCTCAGCAAGATAAATTCTGGGCTAGCAAACTTACTTCTTTTACTATCTGATTATCTAGGTGCAGTTTTACAGTTAATGTTCATTTTACAACTACTCGGAGAAGTAATATTTTTGGTTTCAAAAGACATTTAAACAACAGCAATGGAACACTCACCACTACATACCTCTTTATATTTTAAGGCTGAGCAGTTAATTTTTCCCTCTTCTATGACAACAGAAACAAAACTAAACCAAACACCACAATAAAGGCAGGTTGCACAGACTATTTCTAAAGCAGCCATTCACAGTAAATATACCAGGGTGACGCTAAAGCAGCCAACTATGGTTTTATGAAATACCTTCATCTTGAATGCAGTGCTGCAGACGCTTCAGCTTTAAGAGTCTCATGATAAAAACAAAGCTTCAGAAACGTATCCCTGTTTCCTAACCTCTATTGCCCATAAGGGGCGGGAAGGGAATTCCAGGTTAATGCACTGATGAGAGAGATGATTTCAATGTATCTATGGAAAAGGCAACCAGCATTTAGAAATCAAATCGAACATCCCTTTTTGTGTTGGGTTGTCTGGGTTAGTATCATAAACTCCCCCTGGAGGGATCCCCCCCCTTTAGCTGTTTTGACAAATGTCTTTCTTGTATTTGCTGCTTTGCATACCCAGCATTTTAGACACTCCAGCTTCCCCTTCTGCTTTTGTCTATTCTCTGCCTAGCATGTGTTTTTCCCTAGTGGACCAGCCAATGCCACACCACTGCTGCCCCGTTCTGTCTAGGAGGACGGCTGTAGCACGTAACGTAAAAAAATACAATCAATATTTCGTTGGAGAAAAGAAGCAATACAGCACAGAGGCCTGTCTGACCGCCAATATTTAATAGGGCAGCTTGCAAAGATCACAGCTGACTGATGTAACTAGATTTAACTCTGAAATACGGCAATTTCCTTTCTGCAGTGTTAAACACAGGACAGCGTTATTACTCATATCATACATGTGCTACAGTATGGTGCCTTTGTACAACATATAGGAATTTTATGGGACGTTAAAGCCTTTGATTTCACGTGTATAAAACGCAAATAAATGCAGAGACATCAGCCTGTTCTCGATGCTCAAAAACCCAGGTGAAAAAGATTTACGACTACAAGCACCATATGTGGGGAAGATAAATTGATATAAGGCCTTCCTAGATCCTGGGGAAAAAAAGAGGCTATGAACACCAGTTTGGTTAATAAAGTATTTAAGCCCTTAGTGCTATGTGGGTTGTTGTAGATTAATTTTTGAGAGCGGTTCATAGTGTAACAAGATGTTTAATTTTATTTTAACTCAGCACGTTGGTTTATCTCAGCCAGTCCACATACAAGAAATCCACTTTCTAGTGTGTTCACCCAACAGCTTTTAGGTCCTCTCAACAAGGCATATCTCTTAGGTACAACATAACGACCTTATAAATATTCATTACATGCTCTATCTTGAAATGCTTAGTCAAGGAAGGTCTAACTCTTAGCAAGCATGAAGAAAAGCGAAATCTCGGGCTGAATTAAGTTTACCTACAGCAGTAAGTGTTGTATCAGGGGCAGGCGAAACACACCCTGTGACATGGATCCAGCCTACCAACTGATTGACTCCAGCCCACGGGTGGGTACCCATCAATTGACTGGATCCAGCCCAAGGCTGCCCCTGTGGTGCTCTGCATTGGGCTGAGCCCCACTCGCTCCCACCTGGGGCAGCCCATGCCATGCTCCCACCTGCATCCAGTCTTGGCCCTGGCCCTGGTCCTGGCCGCAGCCCCAGACAGTGCATACTGCATACTTTCCTGGTTGGGGTGCTCCTGGTGCAGAAGGAGGAACCTGCCTCTGCTATGCTGCTCCAGGCTGGGGGGAAGCTGCAGTCAGATGGCTCATGCCCCAGTGTGCAGGACTCTAGCTCTAGCTCTTGGCCACTTGCACCCACTTTGCTTTCCTAATGCAATGACCAACTGCCTGTGGGAGGCTGAGTGGGTGGAAGGCAGCCAGGCACCTAATGGCACATGGCTGCAGCTTTCACCCCACCTGGAGTGTTACTGCAGGGGCTGAAGGAGGAGAAGGAGCCAAGCAGCACCCAAGCAGCTGCAGCCTCATGAAGAGCAACCCTGCCGGGAAGCTGTGCATGCTGGCAGGGATCAAGGCTGGCAGGTGCAAGTTGTCACATGGTATGGGCTGCCTTGGGTGGGAGTTGGAGGGGCTCGGCCCCCTGCAGAGCACTGCATGGGCAGTTGTGGACAAGATGGGGGGCAGAATGCCCAAGCCAGCTCTGCTGCATGCACCCTTTGCCCCACATCCCTACCTCCCCCCACTCTAGGACATAGCCTCCCAGGACACCCCTCCCACACACACACACACAAAATAAGACTTTATTCTGAGCTATTATGCAATCATCTGTATATACACTACTTAACAAAAAAATAAAAACAAAAATATTTTTTAAATCAAATTAAAATGTTACAGTAGAGGTTTGATTTTTAGTATGTGATTTTTTTTATCTATAATTTGTTGAATGATATCTTCTAAAAGATTTTGCATGTACCCTCAACAGCTCACTAAATTAATTACGTGGCCTTCCAGTTGAAATAATTGCCCATCCCTGTGTTAGATGATCACAATCAATACTTCCCAAATTGGGACTGTTCAGTGGGAAAGCAGTGCCTGCAGAAGGGCTTTTTTCATTAGCGTTTAGAACTCAGCAGTGGGCAAACAAGCTGGATCTCCACAGCACTACTCTTCAGGTACTTTCCCAGTGGCTGTGAGATCCTGGGTCATGTGAGGTAAAAAATGTTTATGTAAAGGTTGAAACCCTGACCTTATTGGAGAGATTTGCTAGGATTACACACAAAAGCCCAAGTTTACAGCTCACTATACAGACCTAATCTTGTGAATCACTGGGAACCCACTGATCTCACTGATATCAAAGCCCAGACTCCTACTTGTTTCAGCTAGAAAGAAAGTTAGCCTAAATGCCCCTGGATAGGTGTGTGATGTGACTGAGGCCAAAGAGGTCTGTATGGATAGATTTGCATATATACATATTTTAACTATACTGCAAGATTTTGTTCATGTCAAATCAACTGCTTTGTTTGAAAGCAAAACCATCAAAATGAAGATAGTGCTTACTGTTGCTTCGTGGTCTTCAAGGAAGGAGAAAAATGAACACAATTTCAGGAATCAGACAACAGCAGGACATCAAGGGAGTCCTATGTCTTTGCCCACACCGGTCAAAATGTCTTTGCCAGCGGTCAAAATGGTAGACAGGCATATAACATCTGTTCTGAAGACTGTCTGGCCCAGCAAAATCTTAATGATTTGATTTCACTCAAATAGATCTTTCTTGTCCATAGCTGAGTGCGTTGACACAGGAAAGTCAGTGTTTGGTACCCTGGATGGGGATTTACAGTACACTAGGGATCCCGTGATAGCGCCACATGCCTACCCATTTGTGCACATGCAACCAGTGCCTTTGTGCAGGCAGTTTCCCTCCATCTTAAAAGTGGGGCAGGCCCCTCCTGCCCCAGAATATCCATACAAAGAATTATCCTGTAACAACCACTGTGCAGTAAATTCACGTGTTCGATTACTGCATGCAGACATCTCTGTGCAAACAAGCCTACAACCTAAATATCACACCTCTGTGAGGCAGGCACCCAAATGTTGCTCATCCAAGGAAAAGGTGTCTTTAGTGTATTTCAAACTCGGCGGTAGCATCACAGCACAAGACATGATGATTGCTTTACTGTGGTCTATTTTTAGACTAGCGGCGAATAATCATTGCTGGCTTTACTTTTGATTGGTTTCACATTTAAATGCTGGCAAAGGTGCATAGCGGGGAGAAGTTTGCCTAGATTTTAGAAATTTAATGCAATAAACATATTACAATTGCTTCATACTACTGAAACAGAGTTACCGTTTCTTGTCTGAGTTCCCATTTTAAATTGGCTCCTTTATGGGGCTTGGCTGCATAATGGAGAGGCGCACAATGAGAAGCCATTTCCGAATCACAAAGGGATACAATTTACTTGTTCAAATTTACAATGAAAACTCTGCAGTACACCTATAATTAATCTATAATTAGCAAATTAAGCTTTGCAGCTCAGACTGCCCCTGAAGTTCCCTACTGACAGAGTTTTTGTTTGTTTGTTCTGTTTTGGTTTTTTGTCTGGGCAGTGTGGGAAGATCTGGCCTTTGACTTTGGTTAATGTTAGGGTGAAGTTACATGTTACACTTGGACCATACTAAATTTGTGGAATATTAAGCCGTGTTCAAGGTGCAGTGTGCCATGAGCAGTTACATGTTGAGGGTCCATACCGTTTCTTGCCTGCTTAGCTCTGACTTGCCACTAGAGGGCTGGTGAGTAGGAGTGTGGCCAGGAGCCAGGACACCAAGGGCGTGTCCAGATGTGCATGGACATTTGGTTCCCCGGGGACAAGTAGCGGCAGTGCCCTTTGAGCCGCTGCTTTTTGTTCCCAGGGAACGCCCGTGCTACGTGCACTTTCGTGCACAGCAAGTTGCCCTGGGTAGGGTAGGGGAGACTGGGGCAAGTACTGGGCTGGCCCCAGCAGCCTTACCTGGGGTCCTTCTGGGGCTGCAGCCATGGCTATTCTGCCATCTGGAGCCCAGCTGACAGTGGCGTGCAGCTCCGGGTGGCCTGGCTCTGCTTTTCAGCAGCGCATGCTGGCTGAGCGTGCATTGCTCAATTTTTTTCCCCCATGGGTTTTGTTTTTTTTTTTAATGACCCCTGGATATCCAGAAAAATTCAGAAAAAAAACCTGGTGCAGCACACACTCAGGCAGTGTGCCCGTGCAGCATGGAGATCACCAGACTGCGCGGTACGTAGCGCTGCAAATGTGCTTGTCTGGACGTGCCCTGGGGTTCTATCCCTCTCGGGCGGTGCTGGGAGAAGTGCATCTTGGGATCCCAGAGGACTGCAGGTTACTTGTTTTATCTGTGGAGCAGACTGATTTTACCTCAACACGAATTAGGTAGCACAGCCTGGAGTTAACCCTTGCCTGAAGTGACATAACTATGAGTTGCTCCTTGGGCACTTAGCATGAGTCAAACAAATTTTACCACGTGGACACTTGCATTTTAAGTGCCCATAGTATGTTGTAAGTGTAGTGTGCAACTTTAACCTTAGGAATGAATATCACTGGGTGAGGTGGAAACAAGGACATCAGTCCTATTTTTGAGCTGTTTATGTGGAAAATGAACAATCCCTACAGTCCACTTTTATGTACAAGCCAGGGTGTTGGCCCCAAAAGGTTAGTCTTGTACGACTGAAATTACAGTGAAATAAACCAGTAGCAAATCCCACTCCACTATAATGTTGAGAGTTGATTAACTCAGTTCACGAAGTGGATGGGTGTGACCTGCATTGGGATCAAGCTGATTCAGTTTTTACCAGCTGTGACCCCTATGGAGATCTAACAAAATTAAAGTTGGCCTCCACACATGGTATCCATGAAAGATGGACAGTGAAGATAAAAGATAAGCAGTGCCTCTGCCTGTTTTTCACTTTAGATGCATCTTTTGCATGCTCAACTGTCTCCAGACAGATGGATATAAATGGAGCCTTCTTTCCTTTCTCTGCCCTACACATTTTTCTTATGTGGCATATCTGGCTTTTCTAAGAACTAAAGGTTCAGTCAAATAAGTACTATACAATGGGTGCATCTACATGTGCTATTAATGTAACTGAATAAACTCTGGCAGTCTGCACCAGAGTTTATTGCTCCTGAGCATTGAGTTTACACATGCCCAGGACCACAGCATATTGAGCTGGGTTGGAGCAGCCTTGGCTGGCAGGGGGGCCAGTAGGTCAGCCTGCCACCCTGGGGCTACTCCAACCCATCTCACCGTGCTGTGGAGGGGCTGGCTGGGGCATGAGGGTGCACGGAAGCACCCTCATGCCCCAACCAAGCCCCTCAGTGTGTACACATGTGTTGTGGTGAACTAAATAATGCTGCCATAGGATAGTGCTTGTGTTTAAAAATACTAGCCTATGGCGGAGTTAGTGTCCCGTGGCCTAAGAGGGCTGCATGTGAAGATGCTGAGAGTTTACTGCAGAGCTAATTAGGCAACTGCAGTAAATGTCTCATATAGACGCACCCAGTAGAAGGAAAACTGGATTATACCTTACTTTGACGTTTTTGTATTTTTTAAAGAACACCTTGCGTAAGTGTGGGCAAATAACTGGGCCCATGCCCAATAACAATTTTATGCATAGCAAAGAAGAGCATAGCTTCCAGCTGACGAGGCATACACATCTGCATATGAGTATAAAACCAAATTCTGCATGTACAGAGTAGCTGCGTGCAACAGTATATTCAGCTTGGATACTGGGATTTCTGTGAATTTATTTTAAAGATCTTTTCTTCTTTTGGATTAGGCATTGAATTGTTCATGTTATTAGGGAGACTGCTGCCCACTACATATACCCATTTCCCATCCCCACTTCCTTCAAGAAGAATGAGGTATTACCTTTCATTTTTTTCTGCTGTTTTGCTGTACTAGCAAATTACAGTTACTGTCATCTGGGGTGTTGTGATCCCATGACTCCAAGGCCCTTCTAAGAGTAGTACAGAATTACTGTACATTCCCAAACCAGGTATCTCTCCACTATTCATCCTCCTTCTCTCTCCCTCCTGCCCCAGCCTGTCTCTCAACCAACTGACTCCTCAATCTACATTTTAACTGACTACCTGTCTTGTATGCAGCCTAGCCAAGCCCCTGGCTTCTTTACTTTTCATTCCATCCAGGAAGAGCACACACCGACTGCTTAAACTTCCTTAGCCTGACAAAGGGTTTTGCTTAATAATTGTTTTCCAACTATTTAAGTTGCTCTAATAAAAGATATCAGATTCACCCAAAGAACTTTGTCTGTACATTCCCAAGAAGACATGCTGAGCTTTGCACTGGTCTTGAGTTAGCATACATTAGATTTTTTTCTTCATCATAATATTTTAATATAAAACAATGTACACATGTGACGATATAGAAATAGACTTCTAGGTAAGATAACACCAATATTATATGCATATAATCTCCAATTTGAAGAACTTGAGTCCAGAACAAGTACAAGTACAAGTATTTTGAAAAGTTACTGGGCATGTCTAGATGTGCTATTAGCATGCAGCAATAAACTGGTGCATATCACATTGGACAATATTGTTCCCGGGAATACCATTTAAATGTGTGCCTGGGACCGCAGCAAATTGAGCCAGGTCAGAGCATCCCCAGTTGCCAGGGGCCTAGGGCTGCTCTGATCTGGCTCAGCATGCTGTGGAAGGGCTGGCTGGGGAATGAGGATGCTCCAGTGTAGAGCTAGTTGGCAGGCAGCCCCGACACTAAAGCATCCTTGTGCCCCAGCCAGCCCCATCAGTGTCTACATGTGCGCTGATGCAGAGTAAAAAACTCTGCAGCAAGGTAGTGCTTGCATTTACAAGTACTATCCTAGCTGCACAGTTTATTAGTTTCCTGTGGCCTAACAGGGCTGCATGTATAGAGGTGAAAGGTTTACTCAGGAGCTAGTTAGTCTACTCTGCAGTAAACGGCTTGTGTAGACGTGCTCACTATGTAGCTACTGCTCTTCATCAGGAACTTCCCCCCCACCATTCTTTTGTTTTCTTCTAAAACATATATATAATAGCAACTCTGAAATGCTAAGTACTACATCTAGCATGAAACTGGGAATTCCTAATCCTGAACCTATCTTGATCACTTGAAATGACTTCCTAATCCCTCTCTTCACAGAAGAGTTTTGTGATTATTGGCCCTCATTGTGAGCAGGAACCAATTTCTTTTGGCTTTGGAAATCCAAGCAGAGAGCTGCTGTGCTCATCTGGAAATCCACCTTTGTAAGACTCTCTTCCAGTCTCCCAGAGTTGCCTGCATGCTTGCAATTAAACTTAAACACCACTAGGTGTCATCTATCACTATATTTCTATGCACAGTATGAAACGACTGCATCATAACATCTCTCAGGCTAGCATTTTTAAAAATATATATATATATCAGGCATTCATGGCATTTAGATCCTCTTATTTCTGAAGCTTATAGATACTATGTTTCCTGAATGCACAGATACCACTTCTTATTTTATCTGTGTTGACAGGTATTTTATCCTTTAAACTGAGTTGATACTGCTAGTAAGGAAAAAGAAAAATGCACTTCTTTTAACAACTGGAAATAAACTTTGCAAATGAGTTACACTGTCCTCATTTACACATACATGCACGTACGCGCACGCACGCACACACATTTCTAAGGGAAGAGGAGACAACAACAAGCCTGTTCCCTGATGTTTTTCTGCGATACTCTTTGTAACTAGATTGCAGTAGTAGCACTAAGTGGAAGCAGTGGCTTGGCAGGTTTGAAATAATATTGCCTCTGCGGTGGCTGAAAGGCTGCTAATTTGTCTCTCACTTCTGAATTTGCTGGCAGTGGCATCAAGAACAGTGCAGTTGGAAGATTGGTTTTAATTTACTGGATGAGCAGCTGTGGTAAACTGGTAACTTCAAAACGAGAGCTACTCGACATCTATAAAGTTATCCAGAGACAGCAGTGTGTTCTGAAGCCAAAATATGAAAAAGCAAAAGCAATCCTAGGATGCTTCAGTTGAAGTATTCTCCCATTGAGATAGGGAAGTGCTAACACCATTATCCATGGCACTTGTACAATCTCAGCTAGGACACTGATACAAGTCAAGTTGCCCTCGTTCATGGGAGATGAACTCTTAAAAGAAAACCGTAAAGCATGTCCCTAGAATGACCAGGGGAATAGTCAGTCTATCATGTCAGAGGAGACTGCAGGAACCTAGCAAAGTAAGGCTGGGAGGTGATATGCTCACTGTTTGCTAAGCAGGATGAATACCTGAAAGGAGAAAGAACTATTTTAGATAATGGATGAGAACCAACGTGCATGAACTATCCACAAATACATTTAGATTAGAAATCAAAATAAGGCACCTAATCATGAGGCTCTGCGAGAAGCTTCCACTAGGAATAGTCAGGACAAACAATTTAGCTCTTTTTAGATGGAGTTTGACTAGTGATTTTCATAGCTTAAAGGTCACCAACTGAGAACCCAGCTCTGTGTATCCTTGTTGCTTAAACTGCAGGGCCACTGAAGCAGTGGCTGTCTGTGCTTTGTGTCTCACAGAGCATCTTGGGAACAGTAGGGACTTAAAAAAAAGGGAGAATAAACAGATAACAATATCATGGGCTAGAGATGAAACATAAAAATTTCCACTGGAAAAAAAAATCAGTGTTTCAGAAAGTATTGAGAGTCAAAACAGGAGCTATTATGAAAACTTAAGCACAGTGGTCACTGCCATGCTTGCTATAAGAAGTAACTACTTTGGACCGATCCAACTAGCATAACTGATCAGAACTTTGTGACATGAGCATTTGAGTATGTTACAGGTTACATGTGGCAACTGCATTGTTTCGTGCTCAGCCAAATCTCTTTCGACATTTTCTGCATGAAGATGCCTTTTGAACATGATAATTAGTAAACTGAATCTTATAAGAACAATGAAACAAAAGCTTTCTCCACACAAAATATAGTCGCTCTCACTTGTCAAATCATTTGTGCCATTCTACTACATTGGAAACTATGGGAAATATTACCATTATTAAAGATTGTGCAGCACAGAATGCTTAGGAATTTATTATGATAGAATGTCTTTCCTTTTCTACATTTGATTCTTCCTTTCATTATGTATTAACTTCTTCATTTCAGTTTTGCAAAAACAGGCAATTCTGCTTGGAGTAGCCATGCAATATGCAATTGCTTAGTATGCATATAATGGTCTGTTGCATCACATACTTGGGAATAGTCCTGCTTTGAGCACTGGGTTGGAATAGATGTGACCTACTGAGATCCCTTCCAACCCTAATTTTTTATGATTCTATATTTCTACTTGTTGCTTCAAATACCAAATGCATGCTAATGCGGATGTGTCTTCTCTATACATAACATAACGTAACATAACATAACATAACAGTGCTGTGCAATGACCTAATAGGCATGTTAGCAGTAGCGTCAGTGGTAACAGATATACAACAGTGCCAAATGACTTTGAAAATCCTGCTCAGGATCTTGGCTTGAAAGACCATGCTGCCTATTTCTGAATAGTAAGAGTTCACATCAGAGTCAGAAACCTAAAATGAATGAAGTATGTCACTGGCTGCCAATTTTAAGTCAGCCTCGCAGAAAATTCATCAACTGAAGTCTCTACAGACAGGAAAAATGGACTATCATTAACAGTTTTCCTCTTGTTCCTCTTTCCCTACTTTCCTTCCTTCAGTTTTCAATCGTTTCCCCTAAACCACTTTCATTCTAATGCTGTAAACAGATGTCGCATTTGTCACAGAAGGAAGTCTTTTGTCCCTGGATCCTACAGATGTACCCACTGCCTAGCTTCAAGACCCTCTGATGTACAAAGGATAAAATGTGCTAACACTTTATCCTAGGACATGTCTGGGTGCATCTGTAAGGTTACTGTTGTTCATTCCCAAGCTAGGACAGCCAGGCTGTGTGCTCTTGCTGGAGAACTACTTGTGGAGAAGCAGCAATGCAACCTGGACATCTGTACATGACTGTGCCATGCCTGTTTTGACTAAACTAGAAGACAATCAGGCATGCATCAGAAGAGACATCTACCATATTTTCTTATATACTGCACAGCCAACATTGGGGTGCATGTCTTATGTGAGGGAACTGGGTTTTGGGGGGGCTTTTATGCTTGAATTGAAGCACCCTAGTTTGATTTCTGCTCCAGAACCAACTGCCCAGCAGCAGCAGTGGCATTTCTATTCAGGTAGCTGAGAGAATCAAATCACTTAATGGCTCATTGTTCTTCACTCCACAGATGTTAATGATCCTCTTTTCTTTTTAATGGTCTTGGTATTCCACTAAAAAAACTAACTCCTTTCCTAGAAGTTTTGCTGTTTGCTAGCTACTCCTGATCTGTCTTCTCCACCTGCACAGCCTTATCTTTTTTACCTCTTTTCAAAACTGCTCCACTAATGGAGATAGGTTTTCATTAGCAACTAGGGTTTTAGCTATTGGTTAATCAAGAAAGGGAGGGTGAGTGAGTGATGTGAAGATCACACTTTGTCCCTACACTATGAAGCCATAATTTTATTTTATTTATTTTTATTTTTATTTCTTTGGGGAGGGAGGGGGGACAATGCTAGCAAATCCATAGAGTCGTGGTGGTAAAATAAAACTGCTTTTAACAGATGGAGATTGACAGTAGAAGGGGTTATGCTATCACCAGTTGCACTTTGCTGGGCCTGGACTTGTCAGAGAGAGGACCGACTTTGAACCCCCATCTAAGAACAACTGCTATGATCACCCAAGAAAATGGAATTACTAATGCAGAATGGTAGCAAGAATGCAAAATACTACCAAGATATCTTAAGAGTAATCAGATGGATTGAGACGGCTTTGAAAATAATAATAAAAAGGAAGTTTAAATGAATAAGATGAATGTTATAAATATAACAGGATGAGATGTTTATCTCAGCCAGTGAAGATGTGGTCATGGCTCACACTCCAATGCTAATGTTCATTAACAGCTCATCATTATGTGTGGACTATATCCTCATGAAATTAATAAATTGGATGAACTGCTAGAGTCCTTCCTTTCTACATGTGAAAACCTGAGACAATGGGAATATAAAGTACTCAACAATTTTGTGAAGGATAAATGAAGATCACAGGCTATAGTTTGGAATAATAAGAGTAATGCTAGTAACAACAGCAATAATACATGGCAAAAGAAGAGGCTCAGCAATGGATTTTTCACTGTAACTTTATCTGATAGGCTCATTTTATTCATATACTTTCATTAAATTACGTGTGGGGATTACTCATGTGGCATCAGACAGTCAGATTTAGCCCAGAGTAATGATTGCAAAAGACAAATCAAGAAAGCCCATCATAATTCCATTCTTGGCTTGCATATAAGATAACTGCTCTGTCACTGATCCAGTGTTAAAGCAGGTAGATATGCTTTATCTTTCTCTGGGTGTGTCTACACGAGACACTGACTGCACGGTAGCCAAGAAATACTGTTCAGTAGTGCATCGCAGCCCAGCAGTGCTAATACTCTACTGCACAGTATTATTAGGCTACTGTACAGTAGGGCGTCACCTAAAAGATGTTCGCTGTTGCTACTGTGCAGTAACTCTGATTACTGCGCATTTATTTAGTGCTTGCTAATACAAAGTCTCATGTAGATGTGCCCTGTATATATTATATACTGTCAGGGGCCATAACAAGCAGCCCAGCCCAGCCTTATCAGTCACCCCTGTCTGGCCACCCTACCACCGTTAATAATTCCAGTTAGTCTGGGCTACTGATTGGCTGCTGAGGAGAGCCAATCAGTAGCCCAGTGCTGCGCATTTAAAATGACTGGTGGCAGTAGGCTGTAGGCCCAGCCAAGCTGTAAGGACTGAGGTGTGGGTAGTATGGTCTAGTGGTCGACTTCGCAGAGGACAACCAGAAACAGGGGTATAGTCCAAAACGCAGGCTAAATCAAGGGTTAGGATCAGATACCAAGTTATCAGATTCCCAGTGCTGATGTGCATTTCACCATTTTTACAAATGTATGTGACACAGCTCTGGGTGCCTTCAAAAGTGCCTGGTGCTGCATCGCTCACACATCTAAAATGCCCTAAGTCTTTGCCTGGACACAGTACTGCAGTCTGGGCCTTGCCTTTAAAAGCTCACATCCCGGTCCCCAACACTTATTTCACTCCTCGGGTTTCCTCTTGGATCTATTAATTTAGTCTCGGACTCCAGAACCTCGACTCAGTCTGTAACTTGGAATCTACTCCTGGATTTCTGATTCTTGGCCCCTGATTTGTCTTGTGCTTTGGACTTTACCCCTGTCTCTGGCCCACCCAAAACCCCGTTCTTACACTTGTGTACACCTGCACACTTTCCAAATCATTCGATTTTTGGTCGAAGTTTAGGGTGTTGTTGGACAAACTGCATCTGATCGTTATTTCATCTTATTTTTAAGTCATACACACTCAATCTCCTCACATACAGCTCCGTGTAAATAGCTATAGTTATGTATCATATGTTTAGCCACTTCCTTCTTAGTAACCTAAAATACTAGAGAGAGCTCTACATGACCTTCACATCTCTTAATTGGTGCCACTGGCAGTCTTTTCTTGTTCAATGCGAAAAGGAGTAATATTTCATGGAGCAAAAGATGGAAGGCCTACTTGTGACCTCCCAAATTTGAAGCCACAGGTTATGTTGATTAAATATAATTCTTCATCAGGGAGGTTCTTAACAGCTAAAAGTAGCTGCTGGCTGTACAGGCATTTCTCATTATGTTGGGGAAGAGAAATCAGTCTTCCTTGGTAGTTTTCTTTGTTCAATACTCTCTTTCTTACTCAAAATGAAGGATGCATTTTTACTATCTCAGGTGGCTATGTAGATTTATCTGTGTCACCTGAATAAAATATGCCATTTCCACGATCTCTAGTGCCTGGAAATATAAATTTGCTATATATTCTGAAACTTCAATTAAGAAATGACCTGTGGGTGGCATTTGCTTGAACCAGTCTCATGAAAGTACATAAAGCAGCATATTACAACACTATTATATTAAACAGCTTCATAACCAGTCCATCAATGCAGAACATTTTGTTCTGGTTCCACTCCTGGAAGAGATTTCGCTCTACTTCACTACTGCATATGATAAATATTTTTTTTCCCGTAATAAGAGATTCTGATTGCAAAGTACAGCACTTATCTTAAATTGATGGAATATACAGAAGAATATTAATTACACAGCTTTTAATCTAGTTCCTAAAAAGATTCAGTATTACTAATCTTTGAGAGGACATTTAACAAGAATGTCCTGTTGTGAGACTATCTGGTAATAAGCTCATCTGCGAACACATTATCTTGTCAATGAGAGAAACTCAAGATGACCGAATATTGGATTAAGACAGTTCTGAAAGGCAATTATAAGGATTCGGTAATAATATGTGGAAGCTCTGAAAGGCAGAACAGAACCCTGATCTCTTTAATGATGAGGTGCTTGAAGTTCTTTATAAGAGTAAAATGGAGCCTTAAATGTTCATGCTGGAGTCAGTGCTTCGTAAAATACAATGGCTATTGAGAATGAGCATGAGCTTGTTTTAGGCAGCCTCATGGCTCTACAAATAAGAAGAATGTCAGAAACAATTTCTGCAATTGATTTTTCACAATATGCCTTTCTTCAAAGATGGCATTGCCTGCTGTTGTCTCTCAGAAATCAACCTATGTAGTCTTGACTCTAGCAGTCCACTTATTTATTGTATAAGAAAAGTAACATGACTAGAATGTAACTTTATCCAGGGAAATAACCACGGGACCAGAAAATTAAAAAACCCCCACAAAGGTACTTGGTAGTACTATTTGGTAGTAGCACTGGGGTCACCAAATATACGAGATGTTTGACAACTACATTCGAAAAATATTCATATAAGCACACATCAGAGTTGGCAAGCCGGACAATTGACCAGTCAAATATTGTCAATTGACCAGTCAATTGTCTGCATAGTCTTGCTCTGGGCAGGAATACTGCTGAAATCAAATGATCCCAGCAAGGTGTCTGTCCAGACTCCTCTTGAAGACTACCAAGGTTGGGGACTGCTTGGGAAGTCTAGTCCAGATTCTGGTCACCCTTACTGTAAAGAAGTTCTTCCCTACATCCAACCTGAAACCATCCTCCAGCACTTTATAACCATTGCTCCTTGTCCTCGTCTGGGGTGTCCTAGTGAAGAGTTTTCCTCCCAGTTCCCAATATTCACCCCTTACATACTTGCAGATGGCCACCAACTCCCCACCTCAGTCTTCTCTTCCCCAGGCCAAACGGTCCCAGCTTCCTTAGTCTTTCCTCATCAGGTTTGTCCCCCAGGACCTTAATCATTCTCTTGGCCCTTCTCTGGACCCTTGTAAGATTCTCCACGTCTTTTTTAAAGTGCAGCACCCAGAACTGGACACAGTACTCCAGCTGGGGTCTCATCAATGCTGAGTCGAGAGGAAGTATCACTTCCTTAACCCTGCTCACGATGCATCAGCTAATACATCCCAGTATGCTATTAGCTCTGTTGACTGCAGCATCACACTGGCAGTGCATATTCATCCTGTGATCAACCATAACTCCAAGGTCCCTTTCAGCCATCATGCTGACCAGAACATCTCCTCTTAACCTATATTCATGTCACTGGTTACTTCTCCCCAGCTGAAGTACTCTGCCTTTATCCTTATTGAACTGCATCCAGTTCTGCTCTGCCCACCTTTCCAGCTTGTCCCGATCTGCTTGGATTCACATCCTATCCCCTAGTATGACTGCTTTTCCCCATAACTTCGTATCATCCACAAACTTGGCCAGCATGCTTTCCACATCTTCACCTAAATCATTGATAAAGATGTTGAACAGCACGGGGCCAAGAACCAAACCCTGTCGGACACCACTCGGTACATCCCACCAAGGCAATACAGACCCGTCTCTGAGTTTGTCCCCTTAGTCAGTTTCCAACCCACCTGACCATGGACCTATATAGGTTTAGACTTACATTACAGCTACCTAGTTTATATTTATATTAAATACATATTAAATAGAATTAGAATGACCTAATTCTTCCTTAAAAGTGTATTACTTTTGACAGATGGAACGATAAACTTTTGGACTTTTGACTTTTGAATTTATAAAATTCACTGCTAAACAACAAAGAAAGATTTCTACACCTCTCTGCCATCACCAGGGAAGAAATCCTGCCTTATTTGCATATCAAAGAGCAAGTCACACAAAGGAACTCTTATGGACCCAGACATTCACCTTCAGCTTCCTCTGTGCAAAATGAAGTTTATTTTCTACCTAGGAGGACTTTTACCATCTCTAATATTCTCTCAGCCTGAAGAAAGGTGTGTATGTCCAAAATCTTGAAAGGAAAGATAATTTCTTTGCTATTTCTTAATTGGTCTAATAAAAGGTACCACCTCTGAACCAAGAATTTTAGAGTTTTGCATTACTTTTGACAGAACTATTTTATACATTTATTTCTACAGGTGATGGGATCTTTATTTTAATGCTCTTCAGAAGCATACTAAAAGCTTGTATCCTGACTATCTTACTAATTTATCTCAGTTAAAACAAGCAAGCAACATTTTTTGCAATGTTTAGATAAAGGACGCTTTCCATTGATTGCTAATGATTAAAAAAAAATGGCAAGCAAACAGAAACAAAACAAAAACAACCTAAGGCTCAAGTTGTCCTCACGATACAACTCCCACTGAAGTCAAAGAATTGTACACGTTTAACCAAGGGCACAAATAATAAGTAAAGCCACTTAAACTACTAAAACTAAATAAAACAACATTCTGAGTGTGTCTATAGCACTGTTTATCCGTTGGCTGTTTGTTTAACAGGAAGGAAAGAAAGGGGCACAAAGGTTCAGCTTTGAGCATGTCAGGCTTATTTTTTTTTTGTTGCTTTTTTTTTTTAAATCAGAATATACTTATTCAAGGAAAGGAAGTGAAAATTCAGGCAGGTTCTAATGGAGCCCAATTGGCCAGGCAGAGTTGTTTTCAAAAAGTGTCTGGTTTCCTATCAGCTTGCCTACCCCACTCCTAAGCCCACCCTACAAAATGCTATGAGGCTGGGAAACAGTGACTCTGTCAGACTTCAGGCCAACTGTATTGCCCATCTTCTCCAGGAATACAGGTAGAATTAAGCTGCAGCAGTATGTAGCAAATTTACCATTCAATTATACTAAAAACAATTAGATTACCCCATTTCACGGTGTAGAGGTTGACAGGGTGTATAGGTCGACCCCCTGCTTTCTGATTTTAAAGGTAAGGATTTTCACAGGCACAGTGTATAAGTCAGGGCCGGGCTTGGGGCTCAGCTGGCACGGCCCCATCCCTCATGAGCAATGCTGCTGGAGCCGCTTGCAGGGGATGGAGCCATACCATCCAAGTGCCGAACCTGTCCCTGTCCCCTGCTAGCAGTGCGTCCCCAGCCAGCATTGAGCCTGGCCCTGGTCCTGCAAGCAGTGCCAAGCCCAGCATTGCTTGTGGGAATGGGGATGGGGCTGAGCTTGACTGGGCTCAGCACTCGACCCCATTCCCTTTGAGCAGCATTGCCAGTGCTGCTCACACGGGATGAGGCCATGCAAGCCAAGCACTGAGCCCAGCTCTGTCCCCACCCCTGTCCCATGAGCAGCACTGGGTTTGCTGGGAATGGGAGCTGAGTCAGCCAAGCACAGAGCCTGGCCTTGTCTGCTGCAAGTGGTGCTGCCAAGCTCCAAGCATTGAGCCCAGTGCCACTCACAGGGGACGGGGCTGGGCTCAGTGCTTGGCTGGCATGGTTTCACCCCTGCAAGCAGCACCAGGCTCTGTGCTTGGCTGCTGTGGCCCCGTCCCCTGCAAGCAGTGCTGGTGCGGTCACAGGGGATGGGGCTGCACCAGTCGAGCACTGAGCCCAGCCTCATCACCATCCCTGTCCCCTCTGAGCAGTGTTGGGCTCAGCGCTAAGCTGGTATGGCCCCACCACACTGCTCACAGGGGATGGGGCTGCACTAGCCGAGTGCCGAGCCCAGTGCCACTCACAGGGGATGCTGATATGGTGTATAAGTCGAGGTTGAATTTTAAGAGTCAAAAATTGAACTTCAAGCCTCCACTTATACACCATGAAATATGGTAACTTAAAATATATTGTTATTTCTATTAAGAATATCTTCCTTACAGAAGAGGGCATTTTATGTATAATATTTCATTTTTTTCATAATCATTGTCTGAGAGCAGCGTCACTTAACTGGTGAAATCTTGCTAACCTCATTAATGCTCATGAACATGTACTAACTACTATGTTTCTCTCACATTTCCAGTGTAGCAGATTTACCAAAGTAGTGAGTGTTTGCTAGTAAGGATCCTGGGCTATACCTACTGAACTCAGTAGGGAACAATTTTGATAAAATAAATCCTATACAAAGCGGGCAAAAGTTGCCCAAATATATATTACTTGATGACACTTGATTCAGTGGGTACAACCAGGTGATTAACACTAATGAGAGTTATTATGTACATACAGAACAGAATAAGGACATTATTTGTGACAGAGGATACCTATGGTCGCAGAGTTCAATATATTTCATAGCCAGATGATATTCCCTGATAACTTAAAAACTTTTCATGCAGCATGTTTTATATGTTTATATTTTCTGTAAAAAAATATTCAAATGAAGGGTCCTGCACTATATACACTCCCTGTTCATGTTGCAAAGCCGTACACAGAATTAAATAGTATGCTGCTCCTTCTGTAGGCCTTTTTCACTGGAGAAAGAATTTCATTCATTCACATACAATAGAGAACTGTGGAAAATAAGGGTTGGAAGGGACCTCAGGAGGTCATCTCATCCAACCCCCTGCTCAAAGCAGGATCTCAATTAGATCGCCATGGAGTGACATGACCCACCAAGGAAAAGGAAAGATATCAGTTGAGATTCTGAACTATTAATTTCATATAAGGAAGCTGATAGTGGAGAACTACAAGACTTAATTTCTGGAAGCAGAAACTAGACTCATTTCAAGTGGAAATAAGGGGTAGTTAACCATTGAAACAGTCTACCTAGAGATGTAGTGGATTCGCTGTTATCTAGACTCTTACATCAAGACTACATGTCTTTCCAAACAGGTTTGTTCTGTTTCAACCACCAGGTGTTGGGCTTGATGCAGGAATTATTGGGTAAACATCTCTGTTACATGCTATGTCAGAAGTGAGACTAAAACATCACAATAGCGGGGGGGGGGGGGGGTTCCTTAAATTTTACAAATCAATAGAATAGAAGTGACTCTGTTAAAGGTTTGAATGTACTGATGGGAATCCATATGCGATGGCAGTCACCCTTGGCAATGGTGTAATATTTCTTCGTTGCTAATGCATATCCATAAAAAACAGCTCAGTTGATTTTTAAATGACTAAACTTTTTGAAGAGATATCCTAATGGCTTCAGTGACATTGACAAAAGCTGAACAACATTTATAAGCAATATAAATTTGAGAACATATTCCTTCAATTTGCATCATGACAGGAATTTATCCTCGGCTTCCCCATCTCTGCTGACACGCTTCTTTTTACCCCTCTTCCTGCCCCCATACGTTGTCTCAGAAGGCAGACTACAGAAACTGTTTTGTTTTCCAACAAATCAATATTTTCCCCTACAGAGCACACCATTTCCTTAACCAGCATCTGAACAAATGCAAACATATATTTTAATAAAAACAATAACTCAATAGAGTGGGAACTAATTTATACCTCCAATACAGATCTTGTTCTATATAAGAATCTGCCTGCTATTGTTGCATGGTTTTATTCCATACAGCATGTGCTGTTTTCACTGGGATTGACAGTTGTGTGTACCTGAATAAGCAGTGGTGAGATCAAATAGAAATATAAATTATATACAGTACGTGTATAAATAATGCATTTGTGTACACGAATATGCGCGCGTATACCTCTGCTTGTTAGATTACATATAATTCTGCATATCTACAGTAGAAATAAATACAAGTCTGCAGTTTACTTGTAAAAAAATTACAGATCACAAAGGACTCAGACCAATTCTTTTTCTTAAGCCACTCGAATGGCTTTGCTTTTCACTAACTAGATGGCCTAGTCTACAGCATGTCTTTCATTTTATAACCACTCTTGATAACATCTCTTCACCCCTAGATTAAAGTGCTCTTCCAGTCCTTTAAGCAGTGTGTTTGCACTTGCATGGAGTTAAACACAGACCTCCTTTTCCTCTGTTACTTACCTTAACCTGCTGCTGTTCTTTCTTAGGGATCCTAGTATCTGAAAGCTGTCTAATCTCTCCCCTAACTATATATCTGGTCTGTAGCAAAAAATGGGGAAGGGAGGGGAAGGGCAAGTGGTGTTCCAGCCCTGAGCGCTAGAGAGGGGGTGTCAAAATGCTCCCCAGGAGTCTTTGCCAAAGCAGGGGTAGCCTTGTAGCAACGGAGGTGGGCAGTTGCAATTCCACACCTCGAAGCATATGCAGGAGGCTGGGAGGCGAGCAGAACCGTGCTCCCTTTCAGGGAGTCCTGCCACAGCAGGGCCGGGTACCAGGGACAGCTCCCCGGGCATCTGATACTGCTGCAGCTGTAGAAGCAGCAATAGGAGCTGCCTTTGCTGCGGGGAGAGCGGGGCAGGCAAGACATCATTCTCCCTCCTACCCCCTCGCTCGGCCCTTCTCCGGTCTCCAGAGGTCAGCACACTGCCCCTGGCCCCCCTGGATGCTGAAGGAGCTTGTACACCTCCGCATAAAAGATACGACAACGAACCTGCCTCTCTCAAACAAAAAAACCCTTCATTTTTTATGGCCATCAGATCGGTAGCCTCGTCATTTGTAATCAGATGCAAATGTTTTCAGCAGTCTGATGCCTAAGGCACATGAGACGGTTAAAACATGAAGGTAGTTGTCCACTGGAAAAAAAAAAAACTGGACAGGTTTATTGTGTTGCATGCTACCGCTTCTGTCTTCTAATAAATGATAATAGGAGGAAAATAATAAACCCTAACAAAACACACTAAGAACATAGCTTTATGTCGCATGCCTATCATTTAAAATGAACTATTTCTCAGGACTCCCGGCTTTTGAATTTGGCTCTATCGCTGACTTTCACTGAATCCTAGTCAAAGCCATTTGATTTCTAAGTATCTCAGTTTACTCACCAGGAAAAAAAAAGGTAACAACTATGAGTAAACTACTTTTTATAAGAGATGTGAAGCTCAGATAATTAATGCTGTTTCAAATCCTTAGGGGGAAAGCTCTGTAGTTTTTTATCCTAACCATTGTAATGTTGAGTAACAATAAAGCAAGTAAATAAAACACATTTTGCTTTATTGCCCAGTAAGAGCTAACTATTCGTTATACCAAATGAAAATATTTGTTGAAAATGTGGAAACACTTATTTTGGTTGCAGCCTCTTGGCATATTTGGCACTGTAAATTTAAAGACACGACAGTCCAAATCCAACTCCACCTTTTGACAGGTAATAGCACTTATGCAGATAGCTAATTGTACAAATGACATTTCTGGCCACTTATAAAAATGATGGATTTGCTCTCCCTGGGAAGGCATGTAAGTTTGAGGAAGCTGAACAGGACAGTCCTCCCACCTTGTAGCCTAACACCAGAAACTGGAGGATGTAGGCATCTATGGAGAGAAAGAATTTGAATCTAGACCTCCCAAATCCAATCAATACTCCTTAATTACTAGGTCATAGGTCAGACATGATCAAGATCACCCTTCACTCCTCCTGCTGAGCCTGGCCCAAGATGGGAAAATATGTGGCACAAGAAGTGCGAGCCATAGGGACTGTGTGTCAGTGAGATGGGCAATGCCCTGCTCCTGTTCCCGCGTGTGGCATTTAATAATCATTGAATGAAATGGGGCGGATTCTGCCCCTGTTGAAGAGTGGGAAAAACACAGGAAAGGGGTCAAAACTCAAGCCCCTCTACCTGCAAGGGAAGTCCCTCTTATACGTTCTCCTTTTTCCTATCATCCCTCCCTAGCTGCCATGACTAGCCCCTACCCTAATGGAAGGGACATTTTCTCAGAAATGAGAGAAATAGGCTCAACCCCCCTCTAGCTTAAATGGACCAAGACCCTGGATTTCCTAATCCATGGGCAAGTGCCCTAACTATCTTGCTGGGATCCTATGACCCCAGTTGACTTCCTGCCTTTTGGGCAGGAGGCTGGACTCGATGATCTTCTGAGGTCCCTTCCAGCCCTAATGTCTAGGAAGTCTATGAAACTACTGGTCTATTAGACTAAAAGCCTGGAGTACTCAACTTTCCAGGGCAAGTAGAATCTAAAATCCATATGAATGGCCCGGTATGTCACTTATGTGGCTGACTTTAGCAGTGTAAGTGCCCTTTGTCTGTCTAAAGATGGATATGAGCCAAAACATGTAGAAGCAGAGGCAGAATTTACTATGTTGATTAATTTTCAGAACATTCATTTCCCTCTTTTATGTTCTGTGCAATAGGAAAAATCCTGCTTGATTTATCAGCACCAGGAGTCCCTGTGAAGAGAATGGGAGGGGGGATGATCAGGCCCACCAAAAATGACGATGTTTATTTAAATGCCTAAATATAGATTATTTTATTTCTGTAGGTTTTCATAAATATAGATTCTTTTACTCCTGTAAGTTTTTATAGATTATTCAGAGGGGTTTAATAAGAGATATATAGTTTCTTGCAAAGGTCCTTAGAAAAGGGTAAAATACACACGTACAACCTTCCAGATTGGCTAAAGGCTGCTCATTAAATGCATAGTACTTTTTAGCGTGAATCATGGGTGTGTGTAGAGTCTTATGGGTGTGATCCAAAATCAGTAGAAGAACTCCCACTAACACAGCTATGGTTGTATTCTGCTCATGATTTGCAATGCAACTAAAAACTTGTTTCCCCCACCTCTTTACCTCTAAAACTACTGCTTTTTATATCAATACTTTAAAATATCAGGATGAGAGAGAAACAGGGGTAGAGCAGCTCTGCTTTGCTGTTAATTCTGTGGCATTGAAGGGATGTGTATGTTTTTTTGCTGTTGTTTTATTTTTTTTTAAACCTGTGAAGAATCAATTTGTCTTTTCTATTCTCACCTACTACAACATAAAAGCCCTAGTGGGCCTGAAAACCTTTTCCTGTCTCCTTTCCAATACATAGAATTATTGCACAAGATAAAAAGTACTCCCTGCACACATTTTTTTTTTCACAATTTGCTATTTATCTCCTATCTGGCAGCCTATATTCTCACTGTATTCCACTCTCTTTGTCTCCCAACATTTAAAGACCTTTAGATCCTTCAATCGGCGCTTATGCATGCTATTGGATGCACCTTGCATGGCTGTTTATTCCGTGTGAAGACTCAGAGACAGTCCATCAATGTAGCTCTCGAATCTTCACCAGGGTCGTGCACCCCCTCCCACGTTGATATGTCGGTCTTTTACAGCCCAGGGTTTAAACTGCCCTCAGAGAAGAAGTCACATTTATGTTATTAATAATCCACATTGGTATATCCTGCCATCTGATTTAACCAATCTAATTTCAAGTGTCACAGGTTCCCCTCGGCAATTATTTATTGAACGTTTTCTTTACATATGTAAGACGCACCATTTTACAATTTCCTACCATCCTCTCAATAAATAATAATAATAACAGTCATAATAATAACAACAATAATAATAAACTGGCAGCTAAAAGAATGACATCCAATGTAAAAAAAATAAAGAAATAAATAAAAATTCCTCACCAGGGAACAAGCAAAACAAAAACGAACCCCTTCCTCCAAAACAAAACCCCAGGAAAAAATACTTTGGATTTTCAAAGAAAAGGCTGAACATTGCATGAGTGGACACTTATGCTGCTTCTAGCAAGCCCTGACCTGGAATATTGTTTTACTTACAGATAGCATCAGATACCTTTGCTAGATCTAAGATCGAGTAGCATGGTTTCATATCTATTTCTAGACATCCTAGGTCTTGTAAACAGTCCTTTAAGGGTTGAATGACTTCAGAGTTGAAATACGGGTGTGAACTTGTCAAGTGCTTTGTCTCCAGGGAAGCCGAATCTTACTCTTCTACTCTTGAAGTGTCACTGTCTGGTCCTTAATGTAAATAGCATTATTTTTTTCCCCTCAAAGAAAAATGGTGGTAATTATGCAAAACTGCCTAGCTGCGGAGAATTTAATTTTGTGCTTTAACAATAGAGAAATTAGGCACCGTTTCAGTAAATGAGATACACTTCATTTCACTGCATCCTAGGCTGAATGCCTGCTCCTTCTACAATAAAACCCAAAGGAAGTAGTTTGGAGCAAGGAATAGCTCAAGACAATAAAATACCTCTGAAGATAGATCCCCAGCATGAAGTGGGATCACAGAAGGTAAAAGCCTGGCTGCAAATTGGACTTCTCTCAGAACAAAGCCTTTTATTCTGGGATCCTACAGAGACAGGCCCGTTGTCCCACTTCAGGTACTGGTGAAATACCCGAAGAAACAATTGTTCTTGGGCTAATTTGAGTCAATTGCCATTTCAGCTGCTGGTGTAAAGGGCTAGTATCGTGTCCCTCTCGCCCCAACACACACACATTTTGACGAAGACAAAGCCTAGGACAAACAGACCCAGGATAAACCAGACTTCCCTTAGGAACTTCTATCAGAACAGAGATGAGTCATATTCCCTTCGGCTCTTCCACTGCTTCCCTTCCCCATGCAATCACTGACCCCTCCCCTGTGCAGATCCAATTGGGAGCATGAGTTCCTCCCTTCCCTCCGATGTAGTAAATTCTCTAGGGTTCAATATTGGCTGTCTTCAGCTTCAGGTCAATTGTTTTTAATCTGGTGAGTTAATCCACACCTGCAGATCACAGCTGTGTTTGCATCTCGTGTTGGGAAATGCAGCAAAAACAACTTTTAATGTAAACTAATACTTAGTTTGTCCATTCTCTCTCTCCAGTCGAAAACGGGTCCTTTTTCGATATTTTTCTGTTCGGAGACAGTATTCAACCATCGACTGATAGACAGCTTTCTGTGGGCCGAATACCGATGGTTTGCTGCTAATGAGGCCTTGCAAGCCCGTATCTTCAGACATCAGAACCAGCCCTCCAGCCCGGTCGGCGATATTCTACTTGTTACAAGAGATGACTACTGCATGTTGCCATATACACATTATCAGTCAGAGAAATGATCAGAAATGTTCTAGCAAATGTATTTCCGCAAATAACATTTTCTTTTTGGGAGCAGCAGATGGGCAGTCTTTCGCCTAAGTTGAAACTGCATTATTTTAGGTGGGAAAAACCTCCTGCAGATTCATGTTGATATTACCAAATAATTCAAATGCAAGGGGGCACACCTTCATTTCAGCCGTGCACAGTATTTGGATTAGACACCAGAAATTAAAAGCACATGAGATGCATATTCCCGAGAATGCGTCCTGTGAAGCCTTTTGCAGCTAACCTTAATGCTCCTTGCCTGATTTACTGGAGCTGATTTTCTCTTTTATTTCATTCCTTGATTGGCAACGCCGTTAATATTCACAGCGAACACCATTGCACCAAAGAGTATAATGCACTTACAATATCTGGTAATCATTTTTTTTTCCATTTAGATCTAGATCCAGTACAGCATTTTATCATATGCATCCCCTGGGGTTATTTGCATCTTTGTTAAGTAAATGCTTTGCTGCATTAGAACCAAAGTGACCACCAAAATATTCTGGGGATCCAAAACAATAAAAAATGGACATTATTAAAAAAAAAATCAACCTTTGTTACAATGATCACAGTGTGGTATGTGAGAGATCATGTGCTTTCCCCATAAGTTACTTGGAATAGGCTGGGACAATGGTATCAACTGGCAAGTGCCAATTTGTCACAGGGGCCACGGTGCACCCACTTATGGAAAGGAGATTACACTTGAATAATGGAAATCTGAGAACAGCGTAGTGGTGGCATAGTGATAAATCTCCTGTCAAATCTAACTGCTACGGAAACTGCAAAACCTTATTGGTTTTGGCAGAGCACCTGATTCCATCAATTTCTACCAGGAATTTAAGTTAAAATAAAATACACCACAGCTTCAAACCATTTCAACAGAGTCAATTTGTTTTGAGCTTAAACCTTTCCAAAAGACTGGCGCTTGTCCCAAACTGTGTCAGCGTGAGTGCTGGAAGCAATCTGAGAAGCAGTGCTACTGTTCCTCCACCCACTTGGAAGATTTAAAATGCTGATTGATTCAATGGGTAGTGTCAGTCATGCTTGCCTTGAATGCCAAACTGATTTCGGGGCGGGTTTCTTTGGTCTTGTTATTTAGCTTAGCATGATGCTTTCACTGTTCCTCTGGTGGCAGGCAGGCATAAGAATACAAGCCTCCTTCACTCAGAGGCAGATTTATAATGTAAGTGCTGTGAAATTAGAAATTGCTCTGTGTTTACATCCTAACAATACATATATTTTAAACGAACTGGAATCATAATTCAAGAGGAAAACCCCAGGGAAACCTTTGATTGGAAACAGACAAAATGGGATTCTGCCCAGATCTCAGACTGCCCTCCCGCCCAAACTTGGCAGTCTGATTGCTGGAAAATTTCAGCTGGTGATTACTGAGATGTAACTCCCACCCCACGTAACGCACTCTCCCGGCAATTAATTATGTCACTTGAAAACAAAGTAGGTATCAATTGTAAAGTTGCAAACACAACAGTACAATATTTGATGATAATTAAACATTACCGGTTTACGCGGCAAAAGTGTAACGTCCATACCTGGCTTTTGCGTGACATTCTGAATCGCTTGAAGTCAGTGACAAAGCTTGAACTCCCACAGACAAGGATTGTACCATACATGCACAAACAAGTTAATAAGGACTTATTAAAGCAGTTCTTAAAATCCATATTCAGGACAGCTCCATTGCTAACTGTAATGCTAATCAATCCCAGCAGAAAAAAAAAAAAGATTTTTTTTTTTTTAAATGGCAATGTTTAGGGAACAGTATAAAACCTTAAAACTGCTGCCACTGAGATATATTTAGAAGCAGAATAGTCTCCCAAGGGAAATGACTGAAATGACTTCTCTTAGACTTTTAAAACTAGACTAGACAAAGTACTGTAGGCAACAATCGTGAATTTGCAGGAAGATGGAATGAACAACCTACAGTGATGTTACAATTAATCTCTGAAAACAGCATCAATTCCTGGAACAAAGCTACGAGCCAGATTGTGACCCTGGCAATGCCCGCTATGCAGAGGAGTAAGGGCAGCCTGTTTGGTGGATCCCCCAAGGGAATAAGTAGTGCAAAAAGGAAAGCAGCCAGCTCTTGTGTGAGCAAGGGATGGGAGTGGGTAGAAATACTTGCTTAAGGAACTTGCCATTTCAATTAAAAGTGACACCTGAAGAATAACAATGATTCATTAACATAAAATATTGGCTTGATGCATTTTCTGCTTTATTGTTTATACCCACTTCATTTTTAAATGGGAGGAGTCAGTCATTTGGGCATGGTGTGTTGGGAAAGGGCAGGAGTAACATTTTAGCAATCACCAAATGAAGATGCCCAACAATCAGAGTACCAGTGAACCCCCTGCCACCTTGGTATCTATCAGAGTAATAGAAGCATAGAAAAGTAGGGTTGGAATGGACCTCAGGAGGTCATATCTAGTCTAACTCCCTGCTCAAGACAGGACCATCTCCAACTAGATCATCCCAACCAAGGTTTTGTCTAGGTGGGTCTTAAAAACCTCTAAGGATGGTGCATCCACAACCTCTCTGGGTAACCTGCTCCAGTTTTTTACTACTTTCCTAGTGAGAAAACACTTCCTAATATCTAATATCAATGTCCTTTGGTGCAGCTTGAGCCCATTGCTCCTTGTTCTGCCATCTGCCCCCACTGAGAACAGCCCAGCGCCATCCTCTTTGAAACCCCCTGCAGGGAGTTGAAGGCTCCTATTAAATCCCCTCTGTCTTCTTTTCTTTAGACTAAATAAGCCCAGTTCCCTCAGCCGCTCCTCATAAGACATGTCCCCCAGTCCACAAACCATTTTTGTTGCTGGACTCTCTCCAATTTGTCCACATCCTTTCTGTAGCGGGGGGCCGAAAACTGAACACAGTACTCCACACCTGCAACATGCACCACACGTTGCTGCAGCTGAGCCAGAGCAGAATCGGGGTTCATGTGCAGGGCTGTGCTGCTTAAGGACAGGTACAGAGGGGGACGGGGTGGTACAGTTGGACCTTCATTTGATTCCTGCTCCACTCAAAGTTTAAAACAAATTGTCCATAGGGAAAGCTGCATCTCTGTTCAGGTGGGCTGAGGGGGTCCGTTGACTCGGTGGTTCATTATCATCTACTTGATTTCAGCTCTTCACTCTGTAGGTGTCAACAATCCTTGAATTTCCATTAATCACATTATTGCTTATTTTACAGTTATCCTGGTAATGTTCCTCTGCTCCCCATAAAGGTGTGCTGGTACCTAGGAATCTGGAAACTGTACTCGGTGAGTTTGTTCCTAGGGATTCAACCCCACAACAAATCAGAAACTGGGGTGAGAGGGTTGAAGGCACGTCCAGCTATCTGGTGGTGATGGCACAGTGGTCAGAGGCAGGAAGGAGTAGCAGAAGTGAGACAAAGAAGTACCAAGGGGCTTTCTGGGGTAGGTGTCCCCTGGGATAAAGGGGTGTGGTGTAAGGAGGGGATGCAGTGATATAGGGGTTATAAGGTGTAAGGGATAGATGGGGCTTAGGGGTGTGGTGGGAGTTACCTGGCTGAAATGGGATTGGGGTTGGGAAGGGGGGAGGGATTGAAGGCAATAGGGATGGTGGGGGAGGGGAGCCCAGAGGCTGAGAGGGGCTGCTGAAAGGCTTGGATGCTCAGAGGGGTAGGGGAGGGCTCAGTGAGGTGTGAGGGGATGCTGAGGGGTTAGAGGGCTGGGGTGTGATGGTGATGAGTCTGTGCAGGATGCAGTGCATTCATGGGGGCATGAAAGGAGTCATACACACCTGTTTTTGCTGGCATCTTAAATGGAATAATATAGCCCTGGGCTCCCAGCGAACTAGAAAAACTTCTAGTTTCTTTTTAATTGGAGAAAAATGTGTTGTCTTATGTGGTGATGCCCCTGCGCATCCTGTTTCAAAATCCTAGTTCCACACATAGCACAGCTTATTTCATTTAGGGAGCAAGGAGAGACCGGAGTAATTTTATCATTCACTTTGCTGCATAGACAACACAAGTACGTGCTGTCCCTTGCTTGGGGTGACTTGTAAAGTGCCAACCCAAGCATATGTGCTTTTTGTCTTGAAAAACAGAGACAATGAATAATTAAAAAACAAGTGCTACCTGTCTGTTTCCCTCCTATTGCTATTTTTTTTTCTTCTCCAGGTGAGATCCTAAACTACAAACAGTCTGTGCTGTAGTTTGCTTTGGTTCAAGAGGGCTGAAGTTTCTAAAGATCTTGTGAGACTTCCACCCATCAAAGATGACACAAATCTCAGAGGATCAACGTATTTCATTTGCATTCCTAGTCCGGGGCGGGGATGTTACCATTTCAATGCCGTCAACATAGTTGCATACAGAAGTGCTCCATGCACATTTTACAGCACTGTAATTTAGAGCATGTTTTATAGCACTATAAAATTACAGCATTCTTAAGCATGACAGAAGTGCAGTGTTTGTTGGAGGTGGGAGGGGGCCACTGAGCATCTTTTTCCTAGGCTAGGAGGCAGGTGGTGCTCCGCAGCTT
>NW_017728948.1:6246191-6315126 GCF_001723895.1 Crocodylus porosus | reverse complement strand
TAGTCCGGGGCGGGGATGTTACCATTTCAATGCCGTCAACATAGTTGCATACAGAAGTGCTCCATGCACATTTTACAGCACTGTAATTTAGAGCACTTTTTATAGCACTATAAAGTTACAGAGCTTTTAAACATGACAGAAATGCAGTGTTCGGTGGGGGGGGGGGATGCTCTGAGCCTCCCTGCACTTCCTAGGCTAGGAGGCAGGTGGTGCTCCGCAGCTTTCCAGGGCTTCTCCACTGGTCAAAAATTTGACCAGCATACAGAAGTTACTTAAGGAGCTGTAAGTTGCTAAAGTGCTGTAAAATACAGCCCTTAAAATTTAATAATGGTTAATTTAAAGTGCTGTGCCCATTTTTGAAAGTGCTCTCACCAAAGGGATGTCCTGTATTCTGGGGATGTGTCAGTGGCCACCCTAGCCAGTGTGTACCTCCAAGTCACTTTGAGTTCACTATTTTCCTTCCCCACCAGCTCACCGGGGATATTTCAAGAAGAAGGTGAGAAAAATTCCCCAGTCATTTTCAACACTGAAGCAACTACTCAAGTTTTCTTCCTTGGTCTAGATTTCAGGATTGTTTGGGCCTTGATCGCCCTCTGAAATGTGAGAAGTACTGACTGTTGCTGCTTTTGTTTGTTGGGATTGCAGGGAAAGGAGAAAGGAGACTCCTCATTTCCTAAGGAGGCTTCAAAGCTAGACCTTTCCTCTCTGATGACCTCCGTTGCTCCCTGTGCTGGGCACTTTCTGTACTCCAGCTCAAGCTGGACACACGCTTGGTTGGTGACTTTCACCTTCGAAGGGTAACTGCTGGAGCCATTGTATTATGCAAGAAAAGTTTTGAAATGCATGTGGGGACAGCCACAGCCGGGATAATTAGACATTAATTAAATAAATAAATAAATAAATAAACAATCCATCAGTCGTACTGGCATAAAATATTGCTAGAGTCTATCTAATTAAACAGTTAAGAGCTGTGGAGTCTTTGAAATACCAGTTAATCTGACAAGCTGTGCAGTGGAGCCATGACAATTTCTAAGCTTTCTTCTCCCTACCAAAGGAGTGGGCTGCCAGGTGCAGGCAGCCTCAGCAGTTATCTTCTGAGCTGCACAGAAGGAAAATTGAGCTACTAATTTGTGAAGAGGGAAGGCAGGGGTGAAAGCTTTTTAGCAGCTTTGGGGCATCCTCTCCTGGGATTCCTGGGGCCCTCCAAAATCCAAAATCTCTCTCCATTATAAACCTAAACATAAACAGCTCTTCACAAGTGGCTTTATTAGCCACCGTAAAGACCACCACAACCAGAGTTGCCTCACAACAATACAGAAAGGGACTTCTGTAATAGGGATCTCTCTCCCTCCTCCTATTCTGGATGTGTATGGATACAACTGTGCATGCATGAATACATGCAAACAAATAAGAGGTATGTGTACACAGCCAGAGATCTTAATACTATCTTGTGCCTGGACTTTTGAATCAGTGAGGTGCTTAATTGAGAGTGTGCAGTACAGACCACCATATACAAGAAACCCATGGACCAACATACATATCTGAACAGAACCAGTAATCACCCTAAACACACCAAGAAAGCTGTACTATACAGCCAAACCCTCTGATACCACCAAATTTGCATGGAGAGCACCCACGATCGCCACCTCCCAAATCTCAAAAAGCCATCACTCAACAGGGACGCTCTTCCAGGGAGATAAATCACATTTTTGAAAGAGCCACCTGGATACCACGTGAAAAATTGCTGGAGTACAGAAGAACACCCCCACCCATGAATCGCACACTGCTGGTTATGACATATCACCCCTCCCCGGAACCTATACAGAAAATCCTCAAACAGTTGCGACCCATGCTAGAAGACGACCCAATGCTCAAAGAGCCTATCAGTAGGGTTACCATACGTCCGAGTTTTCCTGGACATGTCCTCTTTTTTGGCCCCTGTCCTCCTTTCTGGGTGGGTTTTAAAGTGCAAGCAAATGCCCGGGTTTTTCCTCTGCCTCTGGCTTTTTCCAGGCACTTCCAGCTTGGCTGCTTGGAGCTGGGAGCAGCAGGGCAGGGTAATTGGCTGTTGGGGGATCACATGCTCTGCGTGCACGCCCAGCAGCTGCTTGCAGGTAAGAGCCAGAAACACAGAGACAGTGTGTGTGTGTGTGTGTGTGTGTGTGCGCGCGCGCGCGCGCACGTGCAGTGGCGTGCAAGCAGCAGGCCTGGAGGGGCTTGGGGGGTGTTGGTCAGGAGTAAGGGGCATCGGCAGAGCTGGGGGAGTAGGGGCTGCAGGTCAGGAGCGCAGGACACTGGCAGGGCTGGGAGGCAGGGGACAGTGGGCCAGGAGTGAAGGCAGCAGCAGGACTGGGGGACTGTGGCTTAGGAGTGAGGGGCAGAGGTAGGGCATGGGCATATCACTGCTCCCCCTCCCCCCAATCATATACCCCTTCCCCCTCTCCTCTGCCCACCCACCCTGCAGGTGTCCTCTTTTTGGATACTGGTAATATGGTAACCCTAGTATGTACTTCACTTCATCAACCTACTGGATACAAAAAATCATGGACTAAATATAGACATTGGATTTATGACACATTGTAACCTATCTGACTCCCCAGGTCAACCCTCCACTTCTTAACAGCTATTCTCATTCCCTTCCCCACACCCTTTCTCCCAAAGAAACTTGTCTGCCAGTGTAATTCCATTGTAGTCAATGGGATTACTCATGGGCTAAAGGACAGGCGTGTATTTAAATGCCTTGCTGAATGGAGACATAGCCGTAAACTCTTCTGGCAGAGACTTTGTTATATTTCTGGCTCAATTCACTGTCTATTGTACATGTATACTTGTATTTCTATATTTATATATGCAGACAAGGTTCTTTGGGTAAATGTGATATCTTTTATTAGACCAACTAAATACATATATATTTAATCTCTATATATTTATATATTATTTCTTCAGACAGTCTGCATATTTATGTCCATGTTTTGACACTTGACTTTCCATTAATTTTATATGCACCTCTAGAAGTAACCTCCTGTATCTTTCTTTTGTTGACTTTTTCCCTCATTCTTTTTCATGACTGGCCTGTCTGCCTTCCTTCCTAAATACATAAAGAGACATGCTTGCACCATAGTGTGGGAAGTAGGGGGTAGGGGGAATAGGAGAAAACACATTTGTCTGAGAAGCAATGGCTCCAAGTCTACTGGCCAGGAAGGAACGAGGCACAAGGAGACCAAGGTGTGAATACAGGCCACTTCCAGTCAGGTTCCCTGTGGCCATGACAAACACAAGCAGGTTGTAAAAGGATGCCAGAATATGGAGCTAGAGAATACAAAGCAAGCCTTGCATGAACTGATTCTTTATAATCTACGGCATGGAAAAATGGTCACCACAGGCCTAGAAGTAATGGTTTTGGTTTGAACACATTCATTGAATCATAGACAATGAGCACTGGAACGACCCTCAGGAGGTCACATCTAGTCCAACCCCCTGCTCAAAGCAGGACCAGCACCAACTGCATCATCCCAGCCAAGGCTTTGGTCAGCCAGGTCTTAAAAATCTCCAAGGATGGAGACTCCACCACTTCTCCAGCTAAACCATTCCAGTGCTTTTCTTCCTTCCTAGTGAGGCAGTTCTTCCTAATAATCAACCTAAACTTCCCTTGCTGCAAGCTGAGCCCGTTGCTCCTTGTTCTGTCATCTGCCACCGCTGAGACCAGTCCACCTCCATCGTCTTTGCAACCCTCCTGCAGGGAGTTGAAGGCTGCTATTCAATCCTCTCTCAGGCTTCTCTTCTCCAGACTAAATGAGTCCAGTCCCCATGGCCTCTCCTCATAAGTCATGTCCCCCAACCCCTGAACTATTTCTGTTACCCTCCACTGGTCTCTCTCCAACTTGTCTACATCCTTTCTGCAGTGGGGGGCCCTAAACTGGACACAGGACTCCAGATGTGACCTCCCCAGGGCTGAATAGAGAAGACTCAATAGTGGAACTGCTGGCAATGCTCCTATTAATGCATGCCTTCCTGTTTGGTCTTCACCTGCTCTTCCTTGAACATAACTGTCACAGCAACCTAAAAGCTCTTGACAAAGGATGCCTTGTGAAAGGGACTGCTCAGGAAGTACAATGCTACTGGGAAGACACAAAGCCAGCTCACACGACTTTCATAGCATTAACAGGAAAGCCCCACTCCAGCAAGGCTTGCCCACCTTCTCTTGTTGCACACAGATTTCCTTAATTAGGAAATTAGGCAGTGAATCCACTCTGGAGGTGCTCCAGACTGGTGCTTTCAAGGACAGTGGAGACAGAGAGCTCGGGAACAGCTGAGAGGCACCCTCTGGGCAGCTTTTCCGCTTCATTGCATTTAGCATGAAAGTGAGTAGGAAGGGCATGCTCAAGGAGGAGTGCTCCTGAAAATGCTACGGAAGCAATGCAGACACACCCAAAGGCACTTTAGCTATCAAGAAACTCACTTCCCACCAACACTGCTAAAAGGAATAACTCAGGCTCAACGGTAAATTAGCAACCATAGGCCTGAACAAAGCTCTAGTACATTGTTTCACAGACGGAGGATCACCCAGAGGGTGTTACCAGGAAAAAAAGGGAAAGGTCTAGAGAACGCATGGAGGAAATGTCATCTGGTCGTTACATTCAAGGTAACAATGTCCTTAATGCATTCTGGATTGAGAAGGAAATTGCTCATATGATGTAATCTATATGAGCTCATATATACGACTAAGACTTCCTATTGCAAATATAGGAACCAGTAGCATTCTATGTTCTGGTCTGCCAGGAGGACCAACAAGGATTTACAATGCCTGAAATCCATCTAAAGAAAACACTGGCACCCTGAAAACATCCAGATTACATCCATCTTCCTTTACCCAATGCTGCCAGCCTCCTCTAGGCATGGTTGTTCTTCTTGGTGAAACGAATATAGGGCATCTCCCTTCACAAAACTCCCCCGCCCCCATGAAAAGCCTGACTAGCCGATAACAGCAAAGTTCCCAGTAGCAGTGCTAAGAAAATCTATTACAAGTGAGATGCCTTTTATTTTTTTAATACTCATGATATAAATATACTGGTATTTTTAATCATTCGGTTAAGATAAAATACACCTGTAAAAACAGCATTGAAAAATAAATTTGTCTCCATGTGAAAACTGAGACTTAAGTTAGCCAAATGTTTTAATGAGACACGCAGTCTCTGAATGTAGGTAGTGGAGATGGGGTATCTGAAGGGAAGTCCAGCTCATCAGTATGCAGTGGTAGTACTTGTTGATGTATGCTACCTTTAATAATTTATTATCTTGACTTACACTTTACACTTGAGTAGTCTTATCTTAACAGCAGCAAATACAGTCACAAGGCAAGGAGAAATAGCAATGGGCTGATGACACTAATTGTACTGTCTCGACGTGAATGAAAATTGCTAAACAGTAAACAAGATTAGTAGCCTAAAAATCATCTTAATTTAAATGTGAAGCTGCATTTATCTCATCTCAGCTGTAATTTTCCAAAAGTGCTTTTTAAAAAGAGTCTAAAGGGACCTTTTTCTTTTGTTTGTTTTATGGGGTTTAAACAGCATTGAAGCGTCCCCCCAAATGCTTTGTTCTTTTGATAAGATTTACATACAGTAATTTGCAGGTCAGCACTGAGAGACAAACTGGCTTCTTGATTTGCCAGAAATTTAATTCCTTAATATTCTTTTCTATTTTTTGCTTAACATTTCAATTGCCTATGGATAAGACAAGAAGGAGAAATAGGCTGGTTAAAATATAGGATATTTCATCCGGTTTGGGATTTGCAAGTACTCTCTGCTGAATTATAACATTCCTTTACTAGAATCATAAAGCAGCACAAAGGCATCATGAAAATAATTCTAAAACATTATTTAGCCTAGCTATTCTAATTAGCAACTAACAATGCCAAGACCCCCCGCCCTGTAACTAAGAGCTACTGTTGACAAGTTTAATTAAAAGAATCACAGAACAACAATCTTGATTTTGCTGCGTAGGTGCTTGCACATGTGTGTGTCCATGGAGAATAGGAGATGCTTCTAAGCACATACTTTTGAATTTTTTTTTGCTTTTTTTGACACCATGAAAAGCATCCATGCACACATCTATATTTTACCAAAACTCCTATTATCTTACTGCCACTTTCATAACGTCCATCACTGCCTGCAGTTATCAGGTGTATCACGGAAGGCAAAGCATCTAAAGTTTTAAATCCCCATCACATCCATTACTAAAAAAAGCCAACTGGAGGATATTGCAGTGATCATGCAAAATTTGGACCAATTAATTCTAAATTGCAGAAGGGGAGATTACCTGCGAGGTAACAAGGTGACACTATCCCTTTCCAACCCCCGCACCCAACCAAAAAAAAACAAACAAACCAGAAAAACCCCCAAACCTTCCCTATTTTATGCCTCATCACTGCCAGAAATAACAGTGACCAGTGACTGTAGCCATCTGCTATTGTGTCAGCCAGTGGGTATTATATTGGAAAATATCTTCAGTGACATGGAGCCCTGCAGACAGATTTCTTTGAGGTGCAAATTGGACCCTTTCTTGACATTTCAAGAAGAGCAGATGTCTGCTGGGAATTTTTTTCACACAGAGGGTGAGATCGAAAATGGTCTGTGCAAGTCTGAGTTCAGAGTCACGCACAGCATTAATACCAAATATTTAAAAATAAGTCACCCTCTTTTTTAAATTAAGTGGCTTTGACTTTCATAACAATGAGCTGGGGACTAATGGAAGTGGGAGGGGGAGGGGAGGGGGCAGGGACCACTGTATAATTAAGGCAACCCTAGCAAAATATGTGTGTTTGTCATTAGGATTTGCTGCTTCAGAGATCTTTGGAAGGAGAGGCTACTTGCAGTAGACTCCCAGTCCATCTTCAGGGTAGCAAGGAAGGCTAGTGCTAGATATACAAATTCACAGCTGTAAAGCGTCTCCTACAAAACGTCTTTATGGCCCCTTACTGCTCACAGCCAGACACTGGCTGGATATCTTCTTTTCTAGGAAATGCCCACCTCCAGAAACGGATCCGAGATTTTACAAAGGGGGTGAGGGGGAAGTTGCAAAGATCAGTGCTGCAGGGGTGGTTGCACCCCTGCTCCCAGCCTCCTCCCCCTCACCTCCCTACTGGGGTGGGCAGACCTTGTTGCAGGAGCAGCAGCCAGGGACCTAAGGAAGGTAAGAAGCCCACACCTCACCTCTCCCTTCCTCTCCATGCTCAGAGGCAGGTCCATTCCCCTCTCCATCCACTCACATTGCTCACTGGTGGTGTCTATACTGTCCTGGGGAGAAGGGGAGCTCTTGTCCCACTCCAGCCAGGCTGTACAGGGGTTGCACTCACCCATGATTGCAGCAGTGGAAGCAGGGCATGGTCCCCCTCCCTGTGTCTGCTTCCGGAGTGGTGGGAAACACCTGGGAAGAATAAGCAGGAAAAGGGAAGGTGCCTTTCTGGCCACTGCCAGGGTCCCAGGCTGAGCCCAGCTTCTGCACAACCCTGCTGGAGTAGGCAGAAACTTCCCTTGCCCCCAAGACAGCATGGATCCTAGTAGTGGTAGGTAGGGCATGGGGGGAGTGGGAGGGTAGAGGATGCAGGCCTTTAGGGCTCACTGGAACATTGATCAAAATATACACTGCTCACATAAAGGCTTTGCTAAAGCATTGACCAAAGTAGCCCTGATCAGCAAACCTGACCAATGCATGAACTCCTCACATCAACAAAACATGGCATGTGGGCCAGATCTGCATTCCTACCAACAGATGGGAGGAGGAGATGATGGTACAAGGTGTAGCATAGTCCAGAGCCAGGATGATAAGGCTGGCATGCAAACACCCAGGGCTGGGATGTGAAACAAGTCCATGGTACAGGATGGCTGGAGATGTTCAAGATACAAATGGACTAGACTAGGTAATTTGTTCGGATCATTGTCTAGAAGGAGAATTGGAAAGCAAGGGAACTTTGTAGTGGCCTAGGAGAGCCTGCATGGTGTTGTGCTGACTATCCTGGTGCAGGTACAAATGCCTGGTATGATATACTTGTGAGGTCAAAATGTGTTAAGGCTGTGCTTGTAGACAATAAACCTGGCCAAATCCTTGCCACCGAACTGAGCCTATGGTTGCTCTTTACGACAAGATTAGTACCAGGATTAGAAACATTTTGACTGGCCTCGTTTCGTTTCGAGGCTGTTTCAAGCCCTTCATTTCATTTTGATTTTGCTGTTTTGAGCTCGAAACGAGTTGAAAGAGCGTTGAAACAAAACAGCTGGCAACATTTTGCACAGCCCTACTGGCTGCGACTTTTGCTGTTACTGCAGTTCCTGAGACTGCGACACCAACATCACATCAATGACGCCTTACAGGGACAGCAGCAATGACTACCCCAATAACACCCAATGATGAAGGGTAGGGAAGGGGCTGTGCCTCTGAGCATGGCGGGGACAAGTGGAATTCTTACTATCCTTGGGACTTAAGTCCCTGGCTTCTGCTCCTATGGGATGGTCAGAAACAGGGGTGCACAACACTGCACCCCCTCTGGATCCACCCCTGCACACCTCCATGTTCCCTCCTCCCCAGGACAACGGTCCACAAGTGGGTTTGCACTGGGGACTGTTCCAGGCCCCATATAATTGACAGCAGTTTATACTTTCAAAGTCTCAGGCTGGCATTTAATATTGTTTAACATTTTTATTAATGGTGTAGTCACAGGAAAAGGGAGCATGAGATCCAATTTGCAGACAATGCAAAACTAGGAGAGGTAGCAAACCTTCATAGGTTAAGATTAAATTTCTGAGGGCCCTTGATAAATTAGAAAATGAGGCCATAGGCAACAAATTCAATAAAGGGAAACAAGGAAAAAAAAGCAACAAATCCACAAATACAGAACTGGAGAAAATCGCCCTTCCAACCCTTTGATTCAATGCATACCTTTCCCTACCACACTGACACATAAGGCCTCATCTATATTTCCTCCTATATGCTGTCAGTGGCAGAGGAAATTAGATACACAGTATCTGAAGGGCAGAACCCAGGCTTTCATTATAATGTAAATGCTTCCTTGTACTTGTTTAAGTGTGTCAGTCTTTATGTCCCTGGATGTAGCATTGTGTGTCTTGATTCTACGCTGATCTGCATTAATCTTCATTAGAAACCCAACTCTCATTATAACTGACAGTAGTGTATACTTTCAAGGTCCCAGGCTGGCATTTAGTATTGGACTCCAGCAAACTATGGAGGCATTGAGCTCTAAAAGTCAAAACCATCAAAGAACCTTTCACCAATTACTGCTCCCACATCTTTCACCTCTTCACACTTACGTTTAAACCCATCATGACTCCCTGACATTCATCAGATGTGAGAAAAACAGACTTGGTTTTCTACTTCGACTTCCTTAAATACAGGCCTCCTTTGCACACAGGTCAATGGCTCACAGCCTTGCCCATACGTGACTCTTACTCTGGCAAGAGGCACTGATTCTAACATTGCTCGTTCAAGTCTAAAACAGAGGTGCTGACAAATTGTGGAGGAGGGCAGGATCCTGACATCAGACTACACTGAGGTTTGGACCAAAGACTGCACCTACCCATTCACAAACAAGGTTTGGTGATATCATTGATCAGTGCAGAAGAGAGCTTCCTCTGTGGAAATTGTCTGACCCTTTTTGCCAGCAAGAAAATGCTCCACTCTGCTGCAAATATAATGCACACACGTGCCAGTGTATCAGTAAATTACCAAAACTTATTCCCTACCTAGGTTTGGTTTTATTTATAGAGGATCTCAAAAGGTAACAGTACAAAACGCCATATTTTCAGGATTTCTCCCCAAGGACTATTCAGCCTACACTCTCCCACTGCCCTTCTGTCTGCTTAGATAAAACCACATGTATCAATGAGTAGGTAGAACACATTTTTCAGCAGGGTTCAATCCTGGTAACACAAGTGTGCTGATTTTTCTTTTAAGGGAAACTACTACCAACACGCTATATAGAATAAGAATCCTCTTTTAATAATGTCACTAAAATCATGATTCCCTGAATACAGCTACCTAAAATACTCTGGGTAAACTTAAAAAAAAAATGCTGTTTATAAACAGAAATATTGGTGAATGTTTTTACCAGCATGGGTATTATTGTATATCAGATTCACCATCAAGGTCTCTAAGTACTTGAATAATTCTGAAATCCTGTTCTGCATATTCTGTGGGAAAATCTGAACACGTTAATTTCTTCCCGTTTGTCTACAAGAAATGATACTTTACGTTTTCTCCAGTCTTATCTCTCTCTCTCCCTTTTCTCCCATAATTCTTTCTTAATAATAGTTATTTTGTGAACGGCTTCCTTTGAAAGATGTAGCTAGTTGCCTTTTTACCACCCTTCCACAACTTATTTTAAAGGCAAACTCAATGGCAAATCAAGCACTTGACTCATCTCACTGATAGGCATGAAGTGCCTTATTAAGACATTTAATTCAGCATACAAGATCTCCAATTGACCTTCATCTGTACTTGAAACAGATGAGGTACTGAGAGTTCATAGAAGGGTAAAAAGAGAAGCTTGAGAAAAAAGGAGACACCCTTTCACCTCTCAACAAACGAATGAGTGATGGCAAATGTCCTGGATCACTGATTACCATTTTCTTCTGGCCCAAGTCAGACAGCCTGAGAAGAAGTGATTTGCCAGGTTTACATTTGCAGCGCCATTTGTGGGGATTAATATTTTAAAAGGCAACTACGCTTAGCAATACAAGCTTCTGTGTATTAATCTCACATGATCCAGTTTTTCTGTTGTGATCATGCTGTCCCTTAAGTATGGTGTGCCTACTGATTCCATCACAGAAATGCCTCCCTGAAGTTTAATTACCACGGTGAGTGGACTGGGTGCGGACAAAATATTAATATCTCCATTTTCCAGGTGAGGAACTGGCATACACAGAGATTATCTACACAGTCCCTGGCACTCCTGGGGAACGGCACTGTGCGATGTGCCCACCTGCCTACTCCAGTTTGCATGGAGGAGACACGAGGCACTTTCTGCAACCACTCTCAAACATGCCAGACAGGTTGCTCAAAAGAGGTGTCCCCAGAGAAACTTCACTGAATTACTCCCTGGGCTGGCATGTGTGAGTGGGCACAGGTAGGACTGGTTCGGGACAGGTAGGGACAGGTAGGGGATGTGACAGATATCTTTCCTGTCCCAATTCACACAGGAAGCCAGAGACTGAACCAGTGTCTAGATACATGTTCCTTGCAATCCATTCCCTTAAGTGGAAGATGGCACATAATTTCATGCCTTATTAACATACCTCCAATAACTTATGTAACAGAGACGGCTGATGTTATTTTCCCCAGGAACCCACTGGCGGCTGACTTCACCTGTAAAACTGATTAGGCTGTACCAGGGAAATGGGATGCTCTGGTTTCACCTGATAGGCTAGGGGCAGTTGGATTAATGACAATGTTTCTGATGTACTTCTCATTGTTATAAACTGCCACTATTATCTTTAATGTTGTTTAACGTGACACTGCAGTGCATCAGAGCCTCAAATGGAAGATATAGACAACAGGTGTAGACACTAAACGAGAATAATCTCGGTGTTTGTTACCGAGTGGAGGGCGCTGTTACAGGATCTGTTACATACAGCAGTACAGCAGCACTGTACCTAGATTCCTGGTGGCCCCGGGTGAACTTTTAGTATCGGGCCCCCCTTCGGCAAAGACAATGATAATAATAATTTTTAAGTTACCATATTCGGGCCCCCTTTCTGTCTGGGCCCCAGGTGGCTGCCCGGTTTGCCAATGCCTGTGTCCAGCCTTGCTGTACAGATTCACTTATACTATGATGGCTTGTTTCAGTCAGAAGAGAGGAAGTTGATAAATAAGAAAAGATCAAGATCAAGGGATGGCCTTCTAGTAATACATGACCTTGAGGTAACTACAATTATCATTGATTCTGAGCTGAGAGATGTCAATGGATGAGCCTCTGTTGCTGGTTTGCCCGGGCATCTGATTTTCACTGGTACCAGGTAATTTCCATAGCACCCTTGGAGAGATGCAGGATGTGCTAGCCCAAAACCATCCCAGATGAAAAAAAAGGACCTATCCAGCACTTTCTTGAAAGCCAATTTGTTCCATAGTAGAGCTAGGAAGGTTTTTGCTTTCCCCTGAGATCTCATGCACGTTTGTTTAAGTCCATTAGGGTATATCTTGCCCCCTCTAGCATGGAGGAGTGATGTTCCTCCATCTTCTTTCTGGTGGCCTTACCAATATTTAATAACTGCTATCACATTTCCCCCAGCCTCTACCACTCCCTACCCCATAATCTCTTTTTCTCCAAATTAAATGTTCCTATATTTCCCTCAACCTTTCCTTGTATAGCTTTCAGTCTGACTCACTTTATCATCTTCATCTCTCCCATATGGACCCTTTCCAGTATGTCTACCTCCTTCTCAAAAGACAGTGCACAGAACTGGACACAGTGCTTCAGCTGAAACCTAGCCAGCACTGCTACTGCCTGGCCAATTTCCCCCCATCCTGTATATGCATTTGTTTTTTCTTCTCTAAGTATAGCACCTTGCATTTGTCTTTCCTAAGTTTGCCATCCATAGCCCAACTTTCCAATTCATCAAGATCCCTCTGAAATGTAATCCTATCATCCAAAGCTGTTTGCAACCTTTTCCAGTTTTGAGTTGTCTGAAAATCTGATCAGTGTACTCTCTATCCCTGCATCCGAGCTGTTAATAAAAATGTTAAACAGCACTGGACCCAGAAAAGACCCCTGTGAAAGCCGAGTTGAGACCTCATGCCATTCTGATATCGATCCATTTATAGTTACTCTGTGCTTGTGGTTATTCAAGCAATTATGTATCTGCCTGGTGGTAATTGTATACAGTCCACACTTCTCCAGTTTACTTATAAGAATGGCATATAGGATAGTGTCAAATGCTTTATTAAATCCCAGGTTTATTATGTCCATCACATTCCCCTTAGCCACCAAAATTGCACCCCATCAAAAAAGGAAATCAAATTGATTTGGCATGGCTTGTTCTTAACAAATCCATTTTGGATGCTTATGATTATCCCTCATTTTCCAGATATTTATAAAATGATTGTTTTATAAATGGTCTAATAAACTCATAGGAATTGAATCAGACTAACTGGCCTATAATTCCCTGGGTTTTCTTTCTTTTCCCAATTTTATTAAGATGGGCATTATTTTAGCCATTCCCCAGGTATCTAAGACCTCAACACATTTATGCTTCCAACACATGATATTATTAACTCCAGCCTGAATGTTCTCTCTAACCTTGATAGCACGCTCTGACAAACTGCTCTACTGTTATTACACTTCAATAGAAAGGTTATATTTTCTGAAGATATATCAGTTTTATTGCCCAGTCTCAGATCGCCATGGCCGGTTGGGGGCACCCCCACTGAAAGCAATTCTTCTGAGACTGAACAATGAACCAGTTCAAAAAGTTCCGACCCCCTACACATTGCAATCAAACCTTTGAAAAAGGCAGACTTAGAGCACAAAGGAGAACTAAATATGTACATGAAACGTGAAATGCTATTTTTTTTTCAATCAGAGAAAACAAACAAGCAAAAAAGAGCCTTCCCTTATCCTTCCCCGTGCAGCCATCATCAATAATACCACTTTTATCCCAAAAGCCTAGTTCGCGAACTCAGTGCCATCTTAGTTTTTTCTTGTGTGCTCCACACCCACCCCAGATGTATTCAGGCAACCACTAGATACTTTGGTCCTTTTCTACCGCCTCTTTAAGAATTATCCTGCACATTCCATATAATATGGCACATCTAAACTCTAATATGAAAATACTTCTTCTCTTTGCAACCCTAGGCACTTAGCAACTCATGATAGAACGGTCTCCCATAACTAATGCATAAACAGCCATAACCTGAAATATGACAAAGCCCTTTCCAAATTGCTCTTCTTCCACAAAACCTACTAACAGGCCACCCACAGAAGGGGTTTTATTTTTAAAAAGGAAGATGTACTCTTTAAAAAAAACAAACCCTCAAACATTTTTGTTTCTAGGCCAAGAATCCAACTTTACTTTTCTGGTCCATAGAGAGGTCACCTGTGTGCCAGAGTAATCTGAGGATGGTATTTAACGAAGGACTACCCAGCCTTCAGCCACTGTAAACTTATATAGCTCTACTAAAATCAGTGGAGTTGCACCGATGTAAGCTAGCTGAGGATCTGAGCAGCTGTACTAAGACCTTATCATTCTGATTTCACAGATTTCATAGACATTAGGGCTGGAAAGGACCTCGGAAAATCATCCAGTCCAGCCCCCTGCCCCAGGGGCAAAAAGTCAGCAGGGGTCATAGGATCCCAGCAAGATAAATATCCAATTTTCTCTTGAAGGCGTTCAAAGTAGGTGCTTGAACCACAAAGCTGGCAAGTCAGTCAGCAATACAGAAGTCCTCGACTTCAGGAAAGCTGACTTTCACAAGCTCAGGAGGCTTGTCAATGGACCAAATGGACCAAAACCCAAAGGGGAGGGGAGTTCAGGATGAGTGGCTGCTTCTCAAGGGAGTGATCCTGGATGCACAAGCTAAGGGTATTCGGTCTTGGAGGAAAGGCAGAAAAGGGCACAGCAGCCCCCTTGGCTCTGCAGAGGACTAGTGGATCTCCTGCATCTAAAAAGAAAGACCTAAAAAGGATGGAGAACTGGATCCACCTCCAAGGAAGAATATTCTGCAGTGGTCCAGACCTGCAGGGAGTGAACAAGGAAAACCAAGGCTGCGATGGAACTCCAACTAGCTACAAGTATCAAGGACAATAAAAAGTCCCTTTTTTTAGATATTTGGGGAGCTGGAGGAAAAGCAAGGGGAAAATCGGACTCTTGCTAAATCAGATGGGTCAACTGACAACTGATGCCCAGGAAAATGTCAACTTGCTAAATGGGTACTCTGCATCAGTTTTTCACCAGTCCAAAGGGCCGCCTCTGCCCATTATGGGACAGGGAGGCCTGAATGAGGGTGACCCCTTACCCTCCATCAATGCTGACCTTGTGAAGGAACACCTTGAGAGGTTGGACAACTTCAAGTCAGCCGGCCCTGACAGTTTACACCCCAAGGTACTCAAGGAGCTGGCAAGCATCATAGCTCAGCCCCTGGCACAGATCTTCAAAAACTCCTCGCGCTCTGGTAAAGTGCCCGAAGACTGGAAGAAACTCAATGTGGTGCCCATCTTCAAGAAAGGGAGGAAAGTGGATACAGCAAACTACAGGCCCATCAGCCTGACCTCTACCCTGGGGAAGATCTTACAAAAATCATCAAAGAGACCATTCTTAACAGACTGGCAGCATCCTGAGGGATAGCCAGAATGGGTTTGTTGTGGGTAGGTCTTGCTTGACTAATCTTATTTCCTTTTATGACCAGATGACCTATCACCTGGACAATGGAGAGGAGATTGATGTCATATAACTTGACTTTAAAAAAGCCAAGTATCCCATGATCTGGTATCCCATAATCACCTCCTAGCAAAACTGGCCAACTGTGGCCTTGGCTTCACCACGATCCGCTGGCTGGGGAAGTGGCTCCGTGGTGAGATCCAGAGAGTGGTGGTTGATGGAAGTCAATTGTCACGCTGCGCTGTAACCAGTGGGGTCCCTCAAGGCTCTGTCCTTCAGCCAACACTATTCAACATCTTCATTAATGATGTGGAGATTGGTGTCAGAAGCAGACTGGCCAAGTTTGCCGATGCCACCAAACTCTGGGGTAAAGTGTCTGTACTTGAGGACAGGAGAGCGATCCAGGCTGACCTTGACAGGCTCAGAAAATGGGCAGAGGAGAACCTGATGGTATTTAACATCGAAAAATGCAAGGTTCTCCACCTTGGAAAGAAAAACCCACAGCATGCTTATAGGTTCAGCAGTGCTATGCTGGCTAACACTATGGATGAAAGGGACTTGGGGGTCATGATTGACCACAAGATCAACATGAACCTTCAATGTGATGCTTTGGCTAATAAAGCGAGCAAAACACTGGCTTGCATCCATAGATACTTCTCAAGCAAATCCCAGGATGTCATTCTGCCATTGCCAGAGATCAGGAAAACAGACCTTATGATGAGAGGCTGAGAGTCATGGGACTCTTCAGCCTGGAAAAGCGCAGGCTCAGGGGTGATCTGGTGGCCGCCTATAAGTTTACCGGGAGTGCTCACCAGGATCTGGGGATGTTGATGGGTAAGAACAAAAGGTTCTTATTTCTTACAAGGATATTAATAAAAAGGGATGAAACTGAATGTTTCAATCAGGTACCTGCAACCCAGAAAAGTCAGAAAAGAAAGAAGCAAGACACAAACAAGAACACACTGATCCTACAATAAAGCCAGAATCTTCCTTTGGGAGTTATTGATGTACTTACTAAGTAATGGACACTCACGGAGCAGCATGCAACCTTGATTTGAGCTATTCAAACAAAACCTGTGGGGAAACTCCCAGAAGAACAACTAAGAAACTAATCTAACTCAAACTCACTCAGCTTACACTGCTAATGTGCACCACTGTATAAAGTGGCTGACGTCACAGAAGTCACAGAGACAATCCCCCTTCCAACTCACAAATTCCCAAGTTATAATAGAACTACTCAATTCTTCCATCTAGTTTTTCTGCCCCACTTATTACCAGGATGTAGAAATTTACCCTAAATGAGTAGCTGACAAGTCCCAAACAAAGAGGAATCTTCATATAACCAATGGCCAAGTTCATATGTTGACCAGGATTCGGAGCTTTCTGCAAAACCTATCTGATGGGGGCATACAGGAGCAATGAGAGGATGTGCTATGCATTTCGCATGTTCCCCAGACAGTTCGGTTGCACCTGGTGACCCAGGACTGCTTAAAATTATAGCAGTTGCCATTTCAGGCCCTGAACAATCAATATATATTCTGTGGATAATAAAGCCAAACCTAAGAAAATGGCCTTAAAAAGATAGGAGCTTTATTTCTTTTCTATGCTAGTTGAAGCTGTCCATGAACTCATGCAGACATCCATGCACACATAAGAATAGCCCAATCATTAAGCAGGACAGCCCCTGGGATGCAAGTGGCTAAGCTTTCCCAGCCCCAGGGCTGTGCTGAGAATGAATACAGGCATTGGTTAGGACGGGTTAATTAATTTTAGATTGGGTTATCCCAGGTTGATCCAAAGTTAGTTTACCTCTGAGTGGGAGATAGAGCACCATTTTGAGCACTGCCAAAGCCCTGCTAATGGCCTGTCTGCTTGGCCATTTAGATCAATCTAGCCTTGGTTAGTTTGATCTAAATGTAAGGCATGTACATATCCAAAGTGTTCTTGGTAACTAATAATATCCCTATTTTGACCACATTTTAATTTGGCTTGTAACCTTTCGCATATCTAAATCCCACCCTCCATAATATCAGACTGAAAGAAAGCAGGACAACAGCAGAGAGAAAGAGAAAATAAATACATATCAAGGTAATAAAGAGGGGGAAAAGGGGGGGAAACAGTTTCACAACTACCCCTTCGTTCCAACACACCCAGATAATGATTATACCCAAGATTAATTAGGTTATCAAAATTTTCCTTGTCTAACATAATAAAAATCAAAGTGTTCATATTTATTCTTCTGTATACCTCTATATACTCTTGTGTCTATAAAATAGGGATCCCCGTGGCTATACAGGCAGTCTTCGACTTACAACATTTTGAGATACAACATTTCACACTTACATGCAATATTTATAAATTGACACCTTGCTTCAACTTTCTGACATCAGTTTTGCCTTTACAACGCTTGTTCCGATGCAATGCCACGACAGCAAACAAGTTTGCTGCGTTGCCCATCCCCCTGGACCACATCTGTCCAAACGTCCTTGGACACTTCCTTTAAGAAAGCAGACAAGCCTCCAGAGAAACCTGCAGCCAAGACTCCTGACAAGTAAGGGTGTGCAAAAAGCACCGTTTCATTTTGACTTCCATTTTGCTGTTTTGACGGGACAGTGTTTCGTTTTGAGTTTTGTTTAGTTTTGAAACCACTGTTTGATTTCGTTTCGTCAAAAGTGTTTCGCTGTTTCACCAATAGGCTGTAATGGGGAAGCATGAAAATACTTATAACCTCGTCAGTTTCTGCCTGATTTGGATGAAACTTGCAGCGATGGGAGGCCCTGCTGAGGTAATGAAGCCTGCCAGCTTTCAAGGAGATAGGCACAGGGGTTTCTAGAAACTGCACCTCAGGCTGCTGACAAGCACAACTTGTGACATGGGTAACAGAAAGCAGGCCAGTTCAAACAAGGCTGCCTTTTATGCTGTTTTTCTCTCCTTCCCCCAGAGCACTGGGATTGGAAGGGACCTCAGAGAAGGATGCCTGTCACTGGCCAGCTACACAGTCAATATGAGAGCAGTCCTTCCCGCCCCCGCCCCCCTGTTTCCCTGCAGGCAAGCCCAGCTTGAGCTTTGAAACTTGAAACATTTTGAAACTTTTGAGACATTTCAACTGGCCTCATTTCATTTTGAGGTTGTTTCAAAGCCCTTCACTTCATTTCAATATTGCTGTTTTGAGCTCAAAAGGAGTCGAAACAGTGTCAAGATGAAAGCCAGCAAAATTTTGCACAGCCCTACTGAGAAGACTCCAGCCAAGAACCCTTCAAAAATTCCAACCAAACACCATTCAAAAAGTTCAGCAAAGTCACCTCAAAGAAGTCCTTCCAAATCAAAATGATTGCTATTTACAATATAAATACATTAATGCAGCTATGTTACTCATCTATACTTGACTGAGTAAAAAATTTTGGGTTATTTTTGGTGAAAATAGGGTATCAGGCCTTGGTTCAGGAACCAATTTATAACACTGTTTCCTATGGGAAAAACGGTTCCAAGTTACAACGTTTCAACTTAAGACATAGTTTTCAGGAACCAATTGTGTCATAAGGCTGAGGACCGCCTGTATGCATTTCAATTTCACTTGTGACTTTCTTTTTTCATTTGGCTCATCCAACTAGAATTAGTTTACTCCTGGTTTACATCTGTGCTATAGCAATGAGATTCAAAGAGACTTTCAGCTAATGATGAGCAGAAGGGAAGGGTGCATGTTGGGAATTGCAACTCTATGTTGTAGTCTTTTACTCAAGCTTTTTTCCTAGTTAATAAAATAAAGCCTCAAGTTCCTCACAAACATTGATATATTGACTTTCACAAGTCCCAGAGAGATAGGAAAGAAAGTAATCCACTCCCACAGAAAATTATGGAGGTGGAGGAATAGGAAAAGATCAAAGCCCATTGTAGGATGAACAAAAATTTAAAAGTCCAGTTTTTTCTGTGGGACTGGAGTACCAAGACTTTTCACAGAAGTGGTTAGCCATGTTGGTCTGAAATCTGACAGAATGGAGGGCAGGGTGGCATCTTTGACGGTAACTGGTTGAGAGGCATGAGCTTTCATGGGCAACAACCTACTTTGTCAGGTTACTTGGGTCTCTTGAATTCCATTTCCTAAATTTGTCCGGCTTTCATATTTGAATACTTTTTCCACTGATCAGATTTCTACTTCTTTGCATCCCAGAGCTCAAGAGTGAGCTGGGTCAAAGCAGCAATATGTGTATCGCTGAACTGCTCTGAATTAAAATGAACTGCTCATTTGTATCATAGGTGCTATATTCCAAATTCTACAATAGGTTTTTTTCTCCCCTGAAGAAAGCTCTCAGAGTTTCAATCCTGCTTTTTTAGCACAATGACAAATGGAAGTTTGTAGGTCAGCACAAATTTGTTACAATGCATTCATAGCCTTATTTCAGGCATACCCAAAGCGTAGGTTGAGGGCTAAATGTGCCTCTGATTTGTGACATGCTAGATGTGAAAGTGTAAGACTAATGAATCTAACAAATTGGAGGATGAGCACACTACTTCTCTCGAGTGGTTCTGTACAAGCTTTGGCATACCTTTGTTGTTGATGTTTATATAATCACCAGTGAACTCAACGCAAGCTATTTCTACTCCTGATACAAGTCTACACAAATATTACAATAATAATAAAGCATGATTCATTTTGATACACCTACGATGATCTCACGATCTGCGCTGCTAAATGTGGGTGGATCTATACCTTTTGACAAAATGAATTATATTGTTTAACATCCACCTTCTTCATTAAGCATGAGCTAACATCGTGCTCAGGCAAAAAAAGAAACATATGCAGCACTATTTTCAGTAGACGTAGATATCATAAATGTTAAAAGTCTTAAAAATCTCACTGATGTATCCATGTAATGTTTTAACTTAGGAACAGGAATCCTGGCAAGGCCTAATACTCACATCACTTCTGTAAAAAATAAGAATTAAAATAATAATATTAATAAAAAGCAGCAGTAGTCTATTTCTGTGCAAAGTATAATAGACAGAGCAAATAGGAAAATGAGTTATAGCCTAGCTTCTTACATTCTGGCAGCAGTTTGTTACACAGTGAAAATGAAACTTAACAAATTATTCTTTGGTCAGCGATATCTCCAACTGTGTCCAATTTTTGAGAACCACACACACACACACACACACGCTAAAAAAAACAAACAACAAAAACCACTCCTTCCTCCCACATTATAACTTAGGAAGATTTTCTGGCACTTTTCAGAGACAACAGATGTAAAACTACCAACATTTCTGATAATGCTGGGAAGACCTCAAGCAGTAAATATCCCGACTTGCTGCCAACTATTCTGTTTCTCAGCTGTGCTATACATAATATATATATGCATGCACACAGTTGAGACTTTTGCATGAACATTTAGACAGAATTATGAATAAATATCCATTCATTTGAAACTACATTATTTTTGAATGATAAATTGATGGGGTTATTAAATGTTGACATTAGAAAGAAAAGGAATCTGTCATTAATGATAAAAAAACAGGGCATCAAACAGTTCTATTCTGCCCTGTGTTGCCCATTATCCAAACATGGGGTCCAGAAACCATCCATCAATCATTCATAATATGCACCACGACTTCATAGTGATCCCTGCCTATGACCAACAAGCCACCTTCCAGTCAACCATCAAAGACAGCACTTCCTCGTATCATAGAATCATAGAGTCAATAAATCGGGAGGGACCTAGACAGATTATCCAGTCCGACCCCCTGCCATGGGCAGGAAGGAGCACTGGGAGTGGCAGGGGTCATAAGACTCCAGCCAGGTGCCTATCCAGTCTTCTCTTGAAGATCTCCAGGGAAGGTGAGAGCACCACCTCTCTGGGAAGCCTACTCCAGGCTCTGGCCACCCTTACCGTGAAGTAGTTTTTCCTAATATCTAACCTAAATCTATCCTCCCTCAGCTTGTGGCCATTGTTCCTAGTGACTGCAAGGGGGGCTCTGGTAAACAGACTCTCCCCGAGTCCCTGCTCTTCCAACCTTCCCTATTTCAGTTTATCACTGTGATAAAAAATCAATATTAGCTATTTTTCAAACTGAAGTCACAAGTTCTGTCAACTATACCAGAGGAGCTTTTAAGTTCCCTGAACCCTATCTGGTTTCATAAAATATACTATCTTTGCTCCCTTCACCGATGAATTTGTAACTTTTGTAAACTGTAGCCATTGATCTTTTTGAATGACTATGCGTATTTAAAGAGTAGAAAAATCCATGGATTTCAGCTATATTTCTCCAGGCCACTCAGAAGGCATTGGGCTTATATTTTTCTCAAAGAACTTTAAATTCTATAAAACCTAAAACGAAGGATACATAGATCAATTTTACAATAGAAATGGACACACACAGCATAACATCTATTCAAGCATACACCATTCAATAAAAAGTTTAAAGTTATGCTCATGTAGGGCTCATTAAGAGCCTGTTAGTTTAGAAGTAACCTTTCACCAGTAGACTCTCTAAGATTCACAGATGTAAGCAAGCTAGCCTTGGGTGGGTCAGCAGTATTATAAACTCTCTAAGACCTGTCAAAGGGCACATGCACATGTTTGTGGGATCCAATCTATGATCACACAGCTTATTTCAAGCCACATGTTCAAAGAGCATGTCCTCACTTGCAAAGATATTTGCTGGTGCTGGGAGTCACATACAGGTAACGTAATCCATGCTGGGGTAGGGGGACAGGCAAGTGGGAGTGGAAGGGACTAGCAGGTCTGGGGGGAAGTGTTGCCTGTCCAAGGATGGAGGGTAGAAGAGTTAAAAATAGTATGTTGGGGCTTGGAGTAGGAAAAGTGCAGCCCTGGGGCTGGGGCAAGTGGCATGTACACATGTTCAGTTAGATCAGGCACAGGTTAGCCCGATCTATGTAGTGCACTTCCTTAAGTGAACTAAGTTAGATTGGGCCAGCCTTCTCTTGCCTGATCTAAACTTCCCAAACATATATACAGTTTGGCACTTAGACTGACCTATGCCTCCCTAGGATGATCTAAGTTTATTCAAAATATCTATACATTTTTTAGGGGACATAGGTGGTAAGTGCACTTCATAAAGTAAATGATCCCGATTTGCAAATTCCGCCCCCAATTTTTCCTCCTGTGTTAAAAGTGCCTTCACTTGTTTAAGAAATACATCCTTACAAACACATTGGGCACAGCTACACATTCATTAATGTGTTTTTGCTAATGTGCATTATATTTAGTACCTCCATTGTGAGGTACTAGAACAAGGTGCATTAGCCTATTTCAATGTGCATTAGCAAAAGCACACCTTTTCTGTGGCACTGTAATGAGCATTAAAATAGGCTAATGTGCATTAAAGCACACATGTAGGCAAGCTCATTTTCTACCAAAACACAACACATGCTCAAGGATTTCAGGCACAAAAGTATTTATTTATGGCAGCTACTGCCAGGAAACTCTAGAGTATAAAGGGCTCTCTACTTGAAGTAGACTGTGACATCAGGCACAGACCACAGCAAAAACACAACTGAACTTATAAGGAGTATCACCAGGAAGCATTATGACTCAAAGATGTATTGCTGTATAATTCTTCCCCTGCTTCCATTTGCTCCTGAGAGGTATTACTTTACTACTGGCTTGTACCAAGAACAAATTATTGCCCAGGGGCTAAATAGTATGAAGCTTAGACTTCTCTAACCCCTTGCTTTTCTCCAGCTAACTCTTATTTTGACCTGAAGAGGGAATGACCATACAAGAAGTCCTTCTTATTTCTACTCATGTGGACCCAAGATCTAGGTATCTTGGATAACAAGTGTAATGTAAGGATTAGGTCTCACTCATTCTTTCTCCCATGCATGTACACTTAGGGCCAGATCATATTTAATCTATTAGACACGTAAGTGGGCTTAGGCACATAATTTTGATTCTGTTTCACCCATCTTGAGTCAGTGAAAAACAGTTAACACAATGCTCATGAAAGGAAAGATGTTCCTGAGCTTATCCACAAAGCCACTTCCTTCTCCTCATTCAAAATGTTTTGAAAGTCCAATCTCTACTCTGCCATCCCTGGAGAGAACAGATGGCTTGTACTGCCAAACTGAAATAGTAAGAGAGAATAATTTACATATCCTATTTGAGAAAGTAGGGTGGGGGGGCAGAGAATGGGGGGCCGGGAAGGAGCCGGGAAAGGGGGACATGTTAACTATATTTTACCAAGATATTACTGAGTCACATCAACAACTCCTAAATTACACTTCAGGTTTAAACAGTTATTAGATTACTTTAATATGTTGATAACCAACTAATCATTCCTGTTACTCAAACTAATTTTATCCAGTGATTGTCACTCCTTTCACATGCTCCTTGTGCGTGTAAATAAAGATAAACATTTTAAGGTAAAACAGGAGCTTTTAGTAGAATTTTAGATATGAGTCAAGGGGTCAAAATCAGATTAAAAATATAAGCTAAATGTGATTCAATTGTGTAACTGCGGCCTCACGGTAGGGGATTTAAAACCCTTATAAAAATGTTGCTTACAAAAATTACAAACAAAAAAGTGAGACAATAAAGTCTGTTTATTCTCTGCAGCCATTAAAAATGCATTGATGGGAATATTTAACCTAATGCTTTAATTAAACTATCAAAATGTTTTCCCCATCCCTAATATGCAGTTTTAAAAATCCATTTTACCTCCTACACACATGCATACCTATACATTCACTTCACTTTCAAATTGCATATGGGTAAAATCTTTTTTTGTGCGTGTCCCTGACTTTTATTAGTTGAATGGCAGAAGAAAGCAAAATAAGAGCTGGGTACAGGGACTGCATAAAAGAATACAAGGGTGGGAGAGGGAACCCTCAGCTGAAAATGCCACACAGAAATGCACTGTTACTTTATATGAGCAAGAGTTCACAATGAGTAACAGGTCTTCAGCAGCCCTGGGCCGAAATGTTGCCATTACTCCCAACCTCTCTTCCCTTTGCAGGAGGGCTGGGGTCCAGCTGAGCTACCACCTTTAACACCAGAAAGGAAGGAGAAGAACCCGGCCAGCTTACAGGCCCTACAAAGCCAACAGGCTTCTTTGGGCCGATGCTGCAGAAAGGCAACCTGATAGGAGTTAATGCATTTTGTTTTAGGGTCATGGAGCATGGGGGGGAGTGGAGGCATCTCCTCTAGAGGCGAGTGAATTAGGAACAAGTTTCTGATATCTAGATGTAAATGGAAGTTGGGAAGCAAGGTCTGGATTGCCCAGAGAGTTTGCTTGTATGGGGGTTTAGGCAGGGAGGCAGTAGTTGGGGAGAGTTGGAGTTTTCTAATTTTGGGGGTATTGGTTGGGAAATCTACTGATGTTTCCTATCTGTGGGTTTCCTGTTTCCTGTTGACTGCTCTGAGCCTTTCCCATCAGGATATTAATCTCAAAACCAAACAAATGAATAGGCCTATTCCTCCTTACTCGCAGGTGCAACTGAATCTTTCTCCAGGAACTAGAAACTCAGGAACCCTTCTTTCAAACAGAGAGATAATAAACTCAGCACCTTCTTTCCAGGAGAAGAAGGAAAAAGCAATAATTAGGCATCTATTTTTCATTATTAACACTTAGGAATCTTAACAGGTCCCAGGCAGATGGTACTGGTGAAATAGCTGGCTACAATGTCCGAAGACAAATAAAAAGTATACGCAAATACATTGTGTTCAATACCACCCCAATGCCTGCTGTAAAAATAAATAAATAAATAAAGGCAGCTTTCTCACACAAACCTATTAGATTTCCTTTGCAGCTGGCCCTATAATGTTACACCCATGCACCAGGAAGAGAATAGCAATATGTATCTCCTATATAGATAGGGTGTGGGATTAAATTCCCATAGTGGCTTTAAGATGAAATACAAGCCCGGCTCTAGAAACAGGCAAAAGAAAAGAAGACAGTTAGTTGCCAATAGAAGAGGAGGGGCCTTTCAAATGTATGCATTTCTAATCTTAATTATTTCCACATCACCACAGGTATTTAAAAAACATAAATAACTGAAACATGGCCAACTACTCAGGGTGACATGCTATGGCATCATAATACCATATGGCATTAATAAAGCCATAGAATATAAATTGCACAGCATACTTCTGCTTTTATATATATATATGTGTGTGTGTGTGTGTGTGTATATATATATGTGTGTGTGTATATATATGTGTGTGTGTATATATATATATATATTTGGCTACAAAGTTGTATACAACAAACATTAGACTTTCTGAGTAATTTACTACCCCAATACATTGCGATGATTTGAGAGCTAACAATTCTGTGCATTACTAATTAGATACATTAACCTGCAAATTCTCCCATGAATTTGCAAGGTCAAATAATTAATTTATCATCTTCATTGACGTAGTTTTCCAGGATATATAACACATCCTAGTTACCATCTCATATCTACTAGAAACTTTTATCATTCCTACTTCCCTCACCCAATCATAAATGACAGTTAAACTTACAGAGAAATATCTGACTATTTTTCAAAGTGTAAAGTAGCATTGGTGTTTTGTTGAGACATGATGGTCCAAGAGATTCATGAGAGAGAAGGATTTTTTGTGATATCTTTTATTATTATTTAAAAGATAGACAACCCCCCTTCCCCCTTGCATCTTACAAATGTAAAACAAGACAGAAGAGGTCTATGGAATCAGTAGTTCCATGCTCCTGTCTTCCCAAGGGAATAAAAGCTTACATTATTTTGTGGATCAACATTAAAATCTATTAAAAATTTCCTGTTTTCCTTTTCTGCTTTAAAATGTTCTTTAATTAATTTTTCATATAGAAAGAAAAGAAAAAGGTTCCATTTTCATCTCAGGATTTTCTGCATCATAAATTCACTTTAATCCTGTACTATCGAAAGAGTTTGTGCATTTAACTAGGTACTTACGTTACCTATCACTATAATACCCAGATGTTTGGGGGTGGAAAATGATAGTGTACTTCATTTATATGCATATAGGATAAATGCATAATTGGCTTAGATGTGCAGCACAGCACTAGCTATTACTTATATTACAAAAAAACAAAAAACACTGGTTAACTGTATGCTCATTTAGCACATAAATTGTTTAAGTGTATAGGAACTCTTTGGGCCCACTGTCTGTTTTGCAACCTGATCCTACTCCTGCATAACTGAGTAGGATCTGTGAACTTCAAAGTTTCTCTAAGGTCATCTAAAACGGAAGATAAGCAGTCTTAATGAGATTAAAGAAGATTAGCACAGTTTGTGCTATACATACATAGGGCTTCTATACACATGGTCCAGGGTGGAGGGGGGAGCTTTAATTAGAGCAGCCCTGAGATCTGCTCTAATTAAAGTGCCTGCAGCACCACGAGTATTCAGCATCCTGTGGTTAAAAACAGTGGTGGGGGCACTTTAATAAAGCTCATTCAACGAGCTTTACATAAAGTGTCTCCACGGCCATTTTGAAACGCGGGGCTACAGAGTACACGTGAAGTGGAGGCTGCTGGAGCATGTTAATTAGCATCATCCAACAGACTCGATTAATCGAGTGTGCTAATGAGCAGAGGTCCATTGTGTGTATATGTACCCATAAACTCATATGCAAAATAAATACATGCTTTCCTCCCTGAAACCCTTCTGTAAAATAAATTGAACTCTACTTCTTATAGCTGTTCTTTCTTTTGGTTAGGTAATGTGAGACCTAGTTAGCCATGTTAGTCTGAACTTGAGTAGAAGGCAGGGCATATTTGCACCTTATAGACTAATCAAAATGTAGCACAAACTTTCATAAGCAACTGCTTACTTCATCAGATGCTATGAAAGGACTTCCATGAAACAGGCATGGAAAAAGAAAGAGTGATTTAAAGGCAAAAGACAAGTGATACAAATAGTTTCCTTATAACTGCGCAGATAACCAGATAAATATTAGAAAATACTTTTACATACTGCTGAACTAGATAAGGAGAGCATCCATTACCCATTATTCAGTGTCTTAACACAATATTTTTAAAATGCTACTGGAGCATCCCTAATATTAAATAATAGTTTACCATGAACACCAAAGTATATATTCTACTCTCAATGCTTGGAAAGTTATGCACATAAATCACAGCACAAGAAGATTAAAAAATTATACTCCCATATATCTACAGAAGCACACACTACTGATGATGATAAAAAGGTTACTGAAAACAATGTATGGGGGTTGATTACTCTGAATTAAAGCCCACTAATATGAAGCAGCATTGAAAAGAACCTATTATAGTGTGATGCTGGGTGCAACCAATTTACTAAAGCAGAGTTCTTAATAAGAAGCAAGTTTCTAAAATGACCCAAGGACACCACACTCCTAAAAGTGCTAGGGGTCATACAAGTCAACATGACTGGTAGAAGAGATGGGCACCAGTGGAGTTCCAAAGCCCAAGTTTCTTTCTTGAATGTCAGATGTCAGCAGCCTGGAGAGCGAAGGTCAAGACCTCCCCCCACCACCCTCCACCCCAGTGGGATGGGTGAGACAGACTAGTGGTGTGCCGTCTGTCCATGGTGCCATTGGGTTCCCCCCTTGGGGATCCTTGGCTGCTTTGAAATCCCTCCTTTTGTATTCTTTTTCTCATCTGATGACTCTTCATTCCTGGGCATCGTTGATTAGCCCCCCTGTGATCATCATATTGTCCACATTCTGCTCTGTCAGCATATTCCTTTGTTCCACAAACCCATCACATGCACACATCTTAATTTGGTCCTTCACTGGCGTCTTAATTTGGTCCATGCACCAAAACCTGAAATTCCAAGGGCTCTTGAGCTGTTCACTGTGACCTGGCCAAAGCAGCCGAGTGCTTTATCTCATGTTATGGAACAGTGTGGTACATGTCTTCAATTTATCCAGCCTGTGCGTCTGCTCCAGACACAGGGGCCTAGAAAGAAACTTTGTCACAAACAGGCTTTTCAAAACCAAATAACCTTTGCTATTCCCCTGCAGATCTACTTTATCTACAAACCAATTTCTAAAAGCAAACCAAAATACCATTTTCTAGCCATCAGACAGTACTGCTATCTTGCACATACAAATGCCAGTTAATGAAAGTATACTATATAAATATTGAAATATTATATACTATATAAATATTGAAATTATACAGTAACATTTCATATTTCAGGGGCCATTTCATGGATATAGTTATGCTTATATTACATTATATTGGTAAATTAGGGGCTTACAGTTTTTGAAGCAGGGGCATAGATATATTTAGCCGCTATATATAATACATATTTATAAACACGAGAACAAATAATTTATTATGGTAATTAATGCTTAATTATAAATACAGTTGCCAAATTTTGTGTGTATATCTATAGCCATATATTGATATACATATAGATATATAAAACAGGTATGTAGATACATCCTTGCTTCAGAATAGGTACACCTCTGATTTTCAGGTATAATATACAATATGCTGTATTTATCACATGCAGCGTATCCCCCCCAACAGCCAAAATGCTGGAAACTGGACTGTGCATTATATGTGAGAAATGTGGTAAAAGTAAAATCTGCTTCTCACTGGCTGAGAACAAAAGTAAGATCTGTAGGGACCCACAGGGAGCAAAACAATAAGCAGGCTCAACACTCCTGCTGCTGCTACTCAGCTACTTACTACAAGGAAAGGTCCTCTTTCTTAATTCTACCTTTCAAAACCAAGGTGTGCATTATAGTCTGAGGCATGTTGTATGTGATAATATAATATAATATAATATAGGGCTCACATTTTCTGAAGCAAGGCAGGCAGCTCCCCACAAGGTGAATGAATTGTTGGTGCTACACAAAAGTTAATCAAGTGATAGGAAAGAATGTCTCATATTATGAGTTGCTGAGATGTTTTCAGAAAAAGCAGAGGCTTTCCTCTAAAGACCAAAATGGACTTTTAAAAATGGTGTTAGCTTTCTGTACTGCACATCTACAGGACGTTAATTATTGCTGTAATTAAACACAGGAAACACCAGTCACTGTGTTTTTCATTACCAGATATATAAAATAGAAATTGCACACTAAATATTCCCGAGTGATTCTTTCTCCAGGCTCAATTTCTAAAGCAGGATATTATTGCACAGGGGCAAAAAACTACTACAAACAAGTTCATGCCAGAGTGGACAGCCTGCTAATCTGGGAAGGCAGATGTAGTTGTATTATCCATCATATTTGGCTATATAAAAGACACACACACAAGGAAAAATGCTGAAATTTCCCAGAGCAGACAGGAAAAAGGCCCTGCATCCAATGTCTTTCATGTATTAACACCTCAAGTTGTTACTTATATAATACTACTGCAGTGTCACTGAATCTGGTGATCAATTTTCTGCCCATCCAGTCTTCTAAATTGACTAATGGTAAGAACAACCCAGTCAGTACTAACAAGATGTCACAGCCCTTAACTTTCTCTAGGTAGTGTTATTTGTCATTCATTAATACTTGTTTGCATCTGTGTGCTTTATTCCTATTTTTGGATATATATATACACACACTTAATGTATTGGCACCTTCAGCACAGCCTTTTTTTAATAGTTACACTTCAGAAACAAAAACTTTTTTTTTCCTGCCATTCGCCATCTTCCCCACAGACTTGTCATTCTTCCGGAACAAAGATTTGCACTGTTTGTCTTCACAAATTCAAAGCCAGCCAGCCGTTTCTCCCATCCCAACCACTCGTTTTGGATTTCTCTTCACCACAGTTTGTGGCCTTCCACATGGCTGAAGGTCATGGATACTTTCCTCATCCAACCAAGCAAATAACCAGAATTTGGCTGGGCAGTGGAAAGCAATTTTTCAAGTTCTGCAGCTGCTTACCACAGACAGCTGATAAGGCTTGGAGACTTCATTTTAATTAGTCTCTCTTCCCCCTCAAGCTGTTCTCTATTCGATTCAAAAAGGGTCAAAAACTGACCCCTCCATGACTGCAGAAGCTGTTTTTGAATTTTCATGATGATCCACCGAAAAGCTGGATTAACTGTCTCATATCTCCCCGAATGTCAACTGGATGCTTTGTACTCGGTTAACATATTAACAAAGTCGTATTAACTTTGCTTTTCAATCTACTTTCCTGCCACGAAAGGAATCTTTTCTAACCCAATACTGGATGCCATATGCACAGGCCTTTGAATTCATATTTGTTTATCAGCCAAATCTAGCAATAATGTGTTATTAAATATATATATTATATAAACGCAAATCTGGTCTGCCAAACCATTGCCCTAAAACCAATTAAATCCTTCTGAGTATCATCACCAATAAACACACTTCATACAAGTTCACAACAAAACAAACTTTTGTCCTGTATATAACTATTTGTTTCGTGCTAAATTTGTCATTTACCCCAATCCAAGATGACACTGAATTTAAAAGCCCTCCCCCCCGCCCTCATAACTAGATTCTTTGCATGGGAAATTCATAAATTTGTTATAATTTTCCATGTACAGAATCTAATTATTGAAGGGTCATCTTAAATTTGCCCCTGATTTGCCTCCCAAATCAGCAGCAGAGGGCAAAGGGGCCAGTACCTACACTTTGCTTCCCTGCTTGCCTCCTCCCCACACTTTGCCTGTGCTTTGCCCCCTACTCCCTACCTCCTGCCTCCTTGCTACATATCTTCATGCCACCTACCCTCTGTGCCTGTCCCTGCTCCCATGCTGCCAGCCCCACTGCCACTTGGGTCCCCAGATACCTGCCCCCCCACCACTCACCCCCACCCCCTGCCATGTTCCTTCTGCCCTCTCATGACTGTGTCTGCTCCTACTGCCTGTTTTCCCTGCCACTTGCCCCTTCGTGCCTGTGCCTGTCTCCCTGCTACCTATCCCCAGTCTCTGTCCCCTCACTGCCTGCCTGCCTGCTTCTCTCCCCCGCCCCTTGGTCCTGTGCTTGACCTCCTGCTGCTTGGCCCCTGCCACAACCTGTAGCGTACCTTCTGGCTGGCAGCTCTGGCACCAGGCAGTCGACAGTGGCAGTGGCTACAGAGAAGCAACAGCAGCTGTGCACCCAGCTAGACTAGGGCCACAGGAATTGGAGACAGAGCCCGAGATAAGCAGCAAGGGGTGGAGGGAGCAGTGAGCATGGCCTGCCCTGTGCACCCTCCCTCCTTCACCATATGCCCCCTCCCTCTCCATGAGCCATGCTCGTCTTGGGGATGTGGCAGCTCAGCCTGGGCCTCAGCCTCGAGCCTAGGGCCAAAGCTGGAACTGAGCCTTCTGGGCAGGTACTCAAATCTAAGATGACCCCCTCGCCCTCCATGGTGACTAGGGAAAAATACCTTGTCTTGGAGTTAAGTACATATGGTAATTTATTATTTGCCTAGCTGGCCGCTCTTCAGATTCTAGAGGCAATTCCTCAAATGGAATTCTTTCTTTTCTACCACAAGAAACACCAACAAAAACCTTCAACCAGAGACTTACTGGGATTGTGTTATCCGAGTGAAAAAGCTGCTCTCATCCATCCCATCCCCACTGGGATGCCCAGTATTCTCAGGAATCATTGGATACATGTCAGCCATTTTTTGAGCTGTCTGCAGCCATGCACTTGTGTTTGGTCATGGCTATAGACCACCTTCTGCAGCCAGATTGGACGAAAACTGTCACTTCTGTCTGTGCCCTTGTGTAAGATAACAGCTTGACTGAGACGACGTCATGTACGCTTGCCGGCCTACTGAATGTAATACTAAAGCCTGGAAAATGGCCTCAAGAATCACAGGGTACGCTGTCCTTTTGCCACTTACGTAACTTGCGTCTCCCCACTCCTAAAATACACGTGTCCCAGGAGCCATCAGCCATTTGGAAGCACTGCCTAGTACACAATGCTGTAGTGTTACACCATGTTCCTACTAGTCAGGATATTGCAAAACTACCAAATCTCTTCTCCACTCTTCAGGCAAAAGTGAAGCTTGTGCACAAAGTAACATAGAAGTTGGCATGTGAAAACACAACACACAATTGCACTAGGAGGAGGAGAGAAAGAGCACACATCCCAGGGAAGGCCTGAGTCAGATGACTCAAAGTGCTTAGATACAAAGGCAATGAGGTGACATAAGACTTCTCCTGGTGTGTGGCAGGATTTCTTTTTTTTACTTCCAATGAACTAAATAAATCCTGCTCTATGCAGCACTGAAGGTATATATGTTTCCAAGTTTGAATGTATAAGAGGCAATTTACATTAAAGACATGTATTAACAAGTCTCATAGGCTGTGCAATTTATTCCTGAACCCAAAAGAGCCTCAAACAATTATGAAGAATTATAATTGTGAAGGTTTATTCTTTCAGTATTGCAAACCGCACTGTAAAGATAAAGCATTGTAAAAGATATGGTTACATGCATACCTTTTAATATAGTACAAATCCCTTAATTAAATACAAAGATTGAATCCAGGTATTTCTGGAATCTGAAAGTCAGCTACCCTGACTAAATATGGCCATTACAATCATTGGTAATACACTTTGGTCATCTATCAGGGTCAAGGGGAATAACGAAGTTCAAAAAACTCAGAGGAAAAATACTGGATCTGGAAGTCCAGTGCTCGCTGCATTAAAAAAGAAGAGACAACATCACCCAGAAGTAACCTCACTTTCTCACCTCTGAAAAATGCTCTTCACCTGAGCCCAGAAGTGTCTTAGTCTAGGTAGATCTGTGAATCAACAATCACAGCTGGTCTTCCAGCTCTCCTTTGGTTTGCTGGTCAATGGTGACTTCTCAATCCATATCCATAATCTAAACAGCATAGCTGTAACTCAAACCTAACTGTAGCTGTTTTACCTTTTGGGGGCATAGGAAGTATTCCAACCCCCAAAAAAGAATTCAGAGATGTCGGGAGATAAAATCACTGGTGAAGTCAAGAAAGTAAGCCAGTGGGGAGATTTATGAAACAAAACAGAAAAAGCTTTAAAGGATCTTGATAAGTTGTCCAGGGTTCTCTACCATTTACCTTGGTCTGAAATCCGAGACATTGGTAATAAGGGTAATAATTAGTAATTCCTGCTCATGTATTACCACATCTAGAAGGCTAGATAAGTACCCAAGTTTTAACAGAGAAGCCTGAAACAGCCTTTAAACTGATTTCTTTGGTCTTACATGGAAGGAAGGAACAAAACAAATCGAGAACGCAAAACACATACATGCACAAAACAACAATAAAACCTTGTCGGACACGTCAGCTGTTAATATTAAATACCACTGTAATTCCCCACATCTATAAGGTTGGGAAAAATTGAATCCATTTATCTAACTTAGCTTAGAAACTAATTTAGTTAAATGCAACCACCTTGTCCAAACATACATATTTTAGGTGAAGGGCACCTTACACTGATACAGCTTATATCGATAAGGAGTCAAGATACCTTAAAATTAACCACCCTTAATCCAAAATGAGAGTGTTCCTAGCAGGGGATTTCACCAGGTTAACAAAATCAGTATCTAAACTGATTTTTATAAATTGAAATAGTTTTCTTGAGCAGGGAGGAACATAAAACAGCTGGAAACAGAAAGCCATGCAAGTATTTGTTTAAAGAAACAGCCACTGGTTCAAGCCACAGACCATTTTGTTTAATCTAATTGTTTCCATGAGAATCTGGGGTGTTACACAGCTTTAGCTACAACCAAAACCTACTGTCTATATTTAAAATAGTCTTAAGATAATTTTCGATGCATTAATCATTTGTCTCAAAAGCTTCCAGGTTCTTTCCATTAAAGTAGTATATAAGGATTTGTCCTAAAGCTATTATAGGCCTCTAATTGCTTTGGGCTTCATAATTACTTTGTGTAATTCTTGCGAGGGAAAAAAGAAAAGAAAAGAAGAGGCTTGCTGCTGGAGGGCAAATGTTGACTATCTCCTTCAGAAGTGTTTTTGCCTTAAGGGTTTCTTTTCTTACAGGATTAAGTGTCTGGCTTATGCAGAAAATCTCGATATAATAATACCCCATACACTTTAATATACTGATTACATTATATATACAGTGCAACATACCATACTAATTCAAAGTATTTTGCCTGCATCTTCTCTAGCACAGGTACCTGGATACAGTGTCCATCTCATAGCATACAGGTACCTAAACAGTGAAGGTGAAATCCAGGCCCAGGACTCCAACACTGTGCACAATCCTCAAGGACCTGGACAGTTTGCCTGGTCTTTACATTCATGAAAGAGAAATAAGCTCCTCCGGGCATGCCTGCAGCCCTCTCCAGCTGACTTGCCCATGACACAGAAAGAAGATTTACAGACTGTAGAGTCAGAAGGGACCACATTGGATCATCGTGTCCGACCCCCTGCCCCTGGCAGGGAATAGGACCAAGGTCAGACGACCCCAGCCAGGTGACTATGAAGCCTCCTCTTGAAGACCTCCAAGTTAGGTGATAGGACCACCTCTCTGGGAAGCCCATTCCAGATTCTGACCACCCTTACTGTAAACATTTTCTTCCTAATGTCTAACCTAAAGCTACTCTCCACTAGTTTGCACCCACTGTTCTAGTTACTCCCTGGGGTGCTCTGGTAAATGGCACCTCACCAATTCCCCGTTTTTCTCCCTTGATGAACTTACAGGTGGCTACGAGTTCTCCCCTCAGGATTAAGACTCATTTAATCTACTAGCGCTGCTGTATAAAGCTAGGGCTATGAAGGCATGGAGGAGATACTAGAGAGGGGTAGTTCAGGAAGGAATGGCACCCTGAAGCAACAATGCAATCTTCCCCATCATGACCACTAGGGGTTTTACCTCCTACCATCTGAAGATCACTTATTATCATGCACGAGAAAGAGGGAAGGAAGCACAGAGCCATAGGCAATGAGAGTTTCAAACTAGCCCCAACCCCATTCTGCCCAATCCACTGTCCCACTGAATGGACAAGCAATTGTGGATGGCCATGTCAGGTTATGGAATCAGCATACCCTCACGTCAACATACCAGAGAGGAAAAAGACCAGGCTTCAAAAAATTAGATTTGTGATGAACCTTGTGATAATCTGATTTTTCTGAGTGCAGCCTGAAAGCTGATTATTTTTTGAAGGAACCCTTCCCCCTCCCCTCTGGCCCCCTCAAAAAAAAGAAAAGGAAATTCGGTTGGAAAAAAAGAACCCCCCCCCCCCCAATCCCTCCCCCAAAATAAAATAAAACCCATTGGAGAATCAACATTTTTAGCCTCCCACTAGTTTGACTTCTCTAGCAGGGAGCAAGTTGACATGTACTGGCATCAGTCTTTCTAAACACATCTATATCTGTACAAAATCCTAATAAAATCTTTTTTTTTCTTTTTTTTTTTTGATGACCAAATGTCTTTAAAATCACAGATGCGATGCTCAGCATGACTGCAAGTTACTTACAGGTGACTTAAAAGGGAGAACAAAAAGAATTGAGATCCATCAGATCTCCTTTGAGAATTTTCTCTTTGTCGCTGTGTCTTTCCCACCTATTACAGAACAGAGGGACTGCCAAGAGTGTTTGTACTGCCTTGTAAACAGGCATTTGCATTATCTCAGACAGCACAAAGAAACGTAGGAAAGGTGATCAGCATCTTTGATGGGAAATATCAGGAGAGAGCAAAATAATTTAGTAAATGCGAACACATCAAATGCACATTGATTACATCTTTAACAAAATGTAAAAAAAAAAAAAAAAAGGAAGGGAGAAAAGAAAGAGATACTTGAAACAGCAATGATTTTTCTCCCCACTTCTTCATTAGCTGTGTTAAAAAATCTTTGTATTACCCATATAATATTAGCTAGAAGATAAAACTCACTGTGGTGCTTTGCTTTTTATAAGTCCAGAGCCATCATCCTGAATTTCCAGTGTATAATTACTTGCATATAGATTAAAGCATGAGTCATTTGTTCTAGAGTCAACTTCACATTTAAATCTGCATTTTATTCTTGCTTATCTCCCCCTCGCCTCCATCCCAAACTATTAGTTTCTACTGTGTTTATTAAAAACCACTTGAAGTCACAGTGCACGTCAAACTGCACAGAGGCAGCAATTGTTGTTTTATTTTAATCAGCATTTCTTAGAAAGATTCACATTCTAATAGTTTCTCATACATTTCTTCTCCTTACTTGCCCATCTTATTTAGGCCAGGTACAATCATTACACGTTTACTGGTATAAGTGCTTGGAAAGCAATTTAAACCCGTAACCATAAATAAATTTGGTGCACATAGGCTGGTTTAAAAACAGAAGCACCTGGTCTAAGATAGACCTGGATCGACATGCACTCAAGTTTAATTGATTTAGGTTAGACCAGGGAATTGACCTTCTCTACCAGATCCCCTATTTATTCATGTTAGGTCACTGTCTGTCAGCAACCCAGGTGCCTTTGCATCCCCTCCACTACCCACCCCTCCTTGCAGGGGGGTCCACTACCACTTGTCCCATGGGGTGGGGAAGGGATTCTTGACTGTGCCCTGCAGCCCAATTGGAGTTATGCCCACTTGTGGGGCGGGGAAGCATGGAGGGTCCCTGGGTGTTATGTGGGAGCCCACCCAGATGCCCCCTATGAGCAAGTGCAGCCCCAGGGAGCTGCCATGTCTGTAGCTGATCATGATGGGGTAGGGGGGCTGCACTTGGCAGTCTCTGGCAGTCCATTAAGCCCACTGGCAGGCATTCAGGAGCACCCTGATCCGCTGGCCTCAGCCAGTGCAGGCAGCCGGCATGCCCCCTCCTCCTCCCGCCAAAGGGTGAACGTCTGTGCTGTTCACTCCCAAACTAACCTACACTGGTTACAGAAACCCACTTAAGTTTGATCGATAACGCCTCAGGCTTTTTGAATGTCTGTACTTAGCCTTAATATCTCAAACTAAGTCCAAATGCCTGATGACCTTCTACTGAAAACTTTGGAGACTTATTAAAAACCTAAGACTCTGCATTGTCCATTGCAGGTAATTTAGCTGTGGTTTTGGCAAGGTCCCTCTAGTTCTCTCCCTGACCCTGCACACTATGCAGTGGGCAAAGTCTTCTGTGATGGAAGGTTTTGAAAGAGGAATGAGTGTGAACAGAAAACAGGAAGATCAAGAACGGCATCTGTTCAAATCAGTGGAGTGCTTTCATGTTCCTAACTGGGTGCTGAATCAGAAGCTACAGAGAGAGAAGTTTCAGCAAGAGCCTTGATTAAGTATATTTCTTGCATGGCATATCCCAAGACGGTTAAGCGCTCTGGCTCTAATTTGCTCATCCAAGCAATACAATTTTGGTATTTATTAGCTGTTCTTTTCTTGTTGCTGTTGATGTAGTTTTAAGTCATTATAGCTTCAATAGCTGCACAGCAGTGACTTAAACTGCCCTGTGTAAATGAAATCAAGGGCCTTATTAAGCAAATTAAACGTGGTCACCTGACATCATCACTTCTCCATCTATGACGAAAGGATGTAAGTGGATAGATTAATTCTGATGAGAGGGCAGGGTGAGGGCAGGAAGCCATTATATCTCGCAGCCCTAAGAGAAGGCAGCTCATTCAGGCTGCTTAATGAGAAGGTGGCTTTGCAGAGACCTGGCTATGAAGGCAGGAGGAGGCTTGTCACTCACAGAAGCTGCCTCAGAGACACTTACCTGCCTAGCTTTGCACCCTGGGTAAAAGTGTGCGAGTGGGTCAAGGGAGGGGAAATGCTAAGCATCAGAGGGGACTGGGTACAGAGCGTTGGGAAGGAGGGGAGTGTGGGACTCTTACTTGTAACTGAGACTCAAAGACCCTGGCTGCTGGCGCTACTGACGTTTGCTGCTGCTGAAAAAGCAGCTGATAAAAAGGCAGCCCAGAGTCCCTGCATCTAGCAGCTCTTGGCTTCAGCTGTGGCATGGGGCTGCCACTGCTGCCACAACATGGGCTTCCTGGAGGATGCCTCCTCCAAGTTGAGGGTCAGGGCTAGCGCTGTGCTCAAACAGCCCTTGTCATGCTAGTGCCTACCACCACTGCAACAAAACCTTTCTTTCTCATTAAAATTTTAAAGATTGGGCCCATGTGTTTTTCTAGAAAAGCATGAGTGGTTCACTTCTGAACCAGGGGAGACTGAGAAACTATGCACTTCGCTTAAAGATAACGGGATATGCGGACATCCAGAACTTTGCTACTGCAGATTAAGCTGGACATTGATATCTAGTTATTAGGCAAACAAACCTCCTACACACTGAAGCTTTTCTATTTCTAATTTTTTGTTATGATTGAATTTAGCTAGGCATTCTTGTATGAGTGTCGTACTTTAAGACAAGCGGTCACAATGCAAATCACTCCCCACTGTTCACTTGGCAAATGTGGGTTTTCATCGTCTCTCCTGAACTCTTGGTGGATCTTTGTATAAAAGTTAACCTTTCAAGGTAAAAAAATCCTTCAAGGGAAAGTGCTGAACGCTAGGTTTTACACATGCCCAGACTGTCCCAGGACTCTGTGCAGGTATGAAGTATAACAAGGCACATATTTTTCTTCATAAAACAATTCAATTCTTTCCTTTGCAACCTTGAATTTGAGTTAAAATAGTCTCTTTTTTTTTTTTAAGGGAAAGCAAAAAAAAAAAAAAAAAAAGGCATACTTTAGTGTAGCTGATCCTTTAATCATTTAAGATCCCTGAATACGTTGTTCCAAGAAGAAGGCTTGCTAGGAAAAGATGGGATCCACCTGATGAAGAGAGGAAAGAGCATCTTTGCAGATAGGCTCACTAACCTAGTGAGGAGGGCTTTAACTAGGTTTGCCAGGGGATGGGGAACAAAGCTGTGCTACTGCTGCCACAATATGGACACCCTGGAAGATGCCTCCATCCTGTTGTCCTGGCCCTCAACTTGGAGGAGTGCACCCTGAGCAATTCTATGGATGACACCAAGCTGGGGGGAGCAGTAGATACACTGGAGGGTAGGGATAGGATTCAGAATGCCCTAGACAAATTAGAGCAATGGGCCAAAAGAAATCTCATGAGGTTCAACAAGGACAAGTGCAAAGTTCTGCACTTAGGACAGAACAATCCCATGCACCACCCCATGCTACAGCTCGGGGACTGATTGGTTAAGTAGCAGCTCTGCAAAAAAAAGGACCTGGAGTTTACGGTGGACAATAAGAGGATATGAGTCAGCAGTGTGCCCTTGTTGCTAAGAAAGCAACCAGCACACTAGGTTGCATTAGTAGAAACGTTGCCAGCAGATCAAGGGAAGTAATTATTCCACTCTGCTCTACACTGGTGAGGCCACATCTGGAGTAAGGTGTCTAGTCTTGGGGACTGCATTATAAAAAGGATATGGATAAATTGACGAGAGTCCAGTGGGGAGCAACAAAAATGGTTTGGGGCTGGGGCACATGACTTCCGAGGACAGGCTGAGGGTTTATTTAGTCTGCAGAGGAGAAGACTGAAGAGGGGATTTGATGGCAGCCTTTAACTCCCTGCAGGGTGGTTGCAAAGACGATGGAGCTGGGCTGTTCTCAGTGGGGGCAGATGACAGAACAAGAAGCAATGGGCTCAAGTTGCAACAAGAGAGGTTCAGGTTGGATATTAGGAAAAACTCTCTCACTAGGAGGGTGGTGAAGCACTGGAACAGGTTCCCCAGAGACATGGCGGATAAAAATTTCTCCACTTAACTGGCCTCCAGCCGTCCAAAAAGAACGAAACTGTTTGGATGTCAGTTTATATTTTAAGGGGTCTCTTCTCTCATGGTTACATTGTGGATCTGAAGAAGCACTTGCACTCTTAACTCACTTCAGGAACTCTGAAACACATGAAAACAGCTTGGCTACAAGCCGATACAACTGCCCAAGCGAGGGTGGTTTTAAAAATCTCCATATAGTTTAATGGTGCCCCTGGACTCACTTCTCTGCTAATCAGGGGAGATGGAAAATTCATTCTACCAAGAACTGGAGGCTCCCACATTTAGCATTTTAGATCTTGCTAAAATACCCCATGATAGAAAATTCTTCACAGTTGGTTAATGCCCAGATCCTTTCACCTTTGAAAGGACAGAAGCAAAGATAGTGATTTTTCAGGCCTGGGCACACAAACAAATAGCCTGAAATGCTCAAGGCAGCTGATGAAAGAGGCATAAAACAAATGGAGTCCCACATAAAATTTTCAAGTCAGGTATTTGGAGAATGTATAGCAGAACAGGAGAAACAAGATGGGAAGGCTGAAGGTAGAGTCGGTTAGATATTTTTTCAATTTAGTTGTTGCTGACTTTGTTCACGTAAGTCTGCTCCCTAGTTTGGAATGGGACAGGCCTAGGATAACACAACAATGAATTATAATACTTTGTATTTTTATAGTAAATTCTATTATTTGATTGCACACCATTTGCCAAAATAATGAAGTCCTATTTTACTTCTGAGATAAATATTTTCTCCATTTTACAGATAAAGAAACTGAGACGTGGAAAAGTTAAAATGCTAACAGTTACACAGATATGTTCCAGAGCCATAATTTGAAAGACTTGTCTTTCTAGCTTTTAGTTGAGATAGACAAACCCTTAACAGGCAAATGCAAGGATACTTCTGTTTTTTAAAATGTCCTGCACAAATATAGTTCATGTATTGTCTTTCTCACTGAAGTCAGTTATTTCCTAGTTAAGTATATTTATGCTTTTCCCCATAAAGGACCTAACTTCTGATGCATCTTTCATTTCATGCCTCGATTTGATTACCTGAGATTTACAGATATCAAATAAAACAAAATTATTGATAACTAAGCGTACAAAAAGAGTCTGCAAAGCACAAAGGAATAAGAAGCAGTTTTCTGTATTGTATGTAACCACAATCTCACAAATGATCGGCAGTGTATGGCCTTGCAAGCTGTGCTCAATGCTTGTTTGTAGTTGTTCTCTCTTTTGCCCAGTGTATTTCCTATAACTCTCAAATTATATAAATTGGATCTTTTTTTTTTTTTTTTTTTTTAGTGATTACCGAAAAAGGTAGACATGAGGAATAAACAAACAGATAAAAGCTCCATCTATAGAGTCAGGAATTCTAAAGCTGTTTCCTTTTTCATTCTTGTACAAGAATGGGCTACTTCTATGAAACGGCACGTCACAGGGCTGGGATGTCCAAAACCCACCATTTAAGTGACACTGGAAGCCAACTAAACATACTCAAAGGATTAGGGAAGCCAAGGATAAGAGAAGGTGACTGACAATGAAAAAAAATGGAGGATAGGTGAACGAGGATAGCTCAACGCATCTTTACACAAGCTCAAGTGATGAGCATTTTAATTAGAGCTCAAATTGAAGTGCCCACAGCATCTTGTGAATTCAGCATCTACTGCTTCAAGATGGCGGTGGGGGCTCTTTAAGTAAAGCTTGTCCAACCAACTTTAGTGAAAGCATCCCAGCCACCATTTTGAAGTATGGGGATGCTGAATACATGAGATGCTTCTACAGCAGCGCTAGGCTTCTAGAGCAGGGGTGGGCAAAATGTGGCCCAGGGCCAGATGTGGCCTGCCAGGCCATTCTATCCGGCCTGCGGGACCCCTAAAATTTTTTGAAAATTAATATTTATCTGCCTTGGGCTGCCTGTCATGTGGCCCTTGATGGCTTGCCAAAACAGTAAGCGGCCCACTGCCCGAAATAATTGCCCACCCCTGTTCTAGAGCATACTGATTAGTGCACTCCAGCAGAGTTGATTAATCAAGTCTGTTCCAATGTGCTGTAATTACAGCACATTGGAGCAGGTGTCCCGCATGTCTGCAGGCACCCTCGGTGAGAGAACTGTATCCAGTTTTGGGTACCATACAGCATGCAGCCTACTTAGAAAGAATAGAGAACAGAACAACAAATAGAATGAGAGGTTTAGAAAACATGATCCATGAGGAAACATGGAGGAAATTAGGTTCTCTTAGGCTAGAAAAGAGGAGACTGAAGGACTGGGTTGGAGACGAATGGGAGATCACATTACTTTTGCATTCTGAGTGCCCATATCCATAATTTTCTATACATCGGTCATATGAGTCCATAGTCTTGCTTATTTATCCTGAGCCTGATTTTAGATGACCGTGCATTTGGAGTTGCTGAGAACTCTTTCAATTTTCACAAGTTTGGCTGTGCCTCATAGGATCAACCTTATTGTTAACATTATTGCTGCTATTAAGTTAGTACAGTACATTCAGATCTTGTGATACAAATGTGTTTGATGAAAAAAAGAACCCTCATTAGTCATGTAGTGCATCTGAGAAGAACAGAAAACAGGAAAAATGGCTATTCTATTTCATAGTTCATAATATTAATCAAGTTAATGGAGAAGGAATAAAGCAGATAATGGTAATAAGCACCATATTAGCATCATGTACACATCCAATATATTTCATATGTGCCATTTGTGTACCACTTAAATATTAGACTGCTTCAAGCAACATAAAGCTGCTTTAACCAATAGTATAAAGAAACTTTACATTTTAATAAAAAAGGTAACTGAATCCTCAGCTTTGAATTAGGCCATAATAGGTGAAAAGTATTTTTGAGTATTAGGGCCAAATTGAAGGCTGGAGACTCAATGGCCATGTCCACAGGAGAGTGGACATTTGGTTCCCTACAGACAAGAAGCAGAGGCACACCCCATGCTACTTGTCCTTAGGGAACCTGTGCCACATGTAATAGGCACGTAATAGGTTACCCCCGGTGGGGTAGGGGAGGCTGGGCCAGCAACTGTGCTGACCCCAGTAACCTTACCCAGAGTTCTGGGGGCCTCAGGGAGCTACAGCCACTCGGAGCCTGGCCAGATGGTAGAGCATGGTTCCAGCCAGCCAGGCTCTAGTTTTGGGCAGCATGTGCTGCCTCTGTTTGTGCTGTCCCACTTTTTTCATGCAGCTTTTTGTGATCCCAGGATCTCCTCAGGTCAAAAAAATCCATCTGCATTGCTACCTTGCAGTGTGGGGAACACGTGAATTTGTGGTGTGTGGTGCGACAGACAGGTCTGTGGCATCACATCCCATGTGGCTTCACTCGTATGGACACAGTCAATGAGTCTCTTCTCATACCAGGAATGGACTTATGGTATTATTCAGTTTCAGCAAGGTCATCTATATATTCAAATATTTGGATTCAGGTATAGATGTAGAAATGAATTTGGATTACAGCAGGGGTGGCAAAAATATGGCCTCTGAGCTGCATCCGGCCTGCCAGGACATTCTATCCAGCCCGTGGGTCCCCTAGAAAATTTTTCAAAATTAATATTTATTTGCCTCTGGCTCCTGTTCAAAAGTGACAGGAGACAGGGGCAGTAGGACCCAGGGAAAGCCACAGCAGGGTCTTTGAAGAGCAGGGCCCACCCTGCCCTGCCCCACAGCCAGAGGGACCATGGGGCTGTTTCTGCCTGTGCTGGAGCAGGAAATTCAGGTAAGAGGGGGTCGGGGCTGTGCACACTGGTCCCTGCCTGGCCACAGGACTGGAGCAAGGGGCTGGCAGCAAGGGGACGTGCGGGAGCCAGCACTAGTGGGGCCCAGAGTGGGGTGACTCCCCTCTCTTCCTTCCCCTCTCTTCCTGCTGGGGCAGGTGAACCTGGCTCCATAGAGCCTAGCCAGCTGCACCCCGGGCTCCTGCCACCCTGCTCTGGGCCCTGCCGACACTGGCCCTGGGGCACCATCTGGCTGTTGCTGGTTCCCAACCCCCTTGTCCGGCCCTGGGAGCAGCACAGAAGGCACCTGGGGCTGCTGGGGGTAGCATAAGCTGGCAAGGATGTGGCCCAGGGCAAAGGGAGGCAGTGCAGAACTTGCATCCCATGCCTGAGGCTTGGGGAAGCAATGGCCCAGCTGCTCCCCCCACAGGAGTTTCTGGTGGGTGCTGCCACCCCAGAGGTAAGGCCTGGGCCCCCCCCCACCCCACAAGGGCCCAGCAGCAGCTCGTTCCCTGGCCCCAGGATGGGTGGGGAGGCTGTGGCAAGAGCTGGAGCGAAGCTGCGACCGCTTTTCTTCTCCAGAAGCTCCTGCAGCTGCAAGGAACCCAGGGGCCCCAGGAAGCTCCCAAATGGCCCCAGGGACAGTGTTGGGGGGGGGCAGCCAGGCCTTTGCTGCCCTAAGCCTCAAGTTCTGCACCACCTCCCTGGGCTTCCTGCATCCTGGGCCACATCCCCACCATCTCATGCCACCCCCACCGGCTCCAGGAGAGCCTTGCACTGCCCCCTGAGCCTGACAGGCCCTTCCCTGGAAGCCCCCAGCCTCCTGGTGGAGCTGCTGGAGTGCAAACGTGGCCACAAGGCTTTGGGTAGCAGGGGCCTGGCAGGCTCCCCACTTGCAACCTTTCTTGCAAACCCCACAGGCACACCCTCCTCTAGACACAATCACACATCTCACAAATGCCACACACACATATGCACAGCTCCCCACAAACCCTATATCTACCCACCCACACATACCCCCCCAACACTCCTGCACAGCCCACACACTGTGCAAGAGTAAGACTGCATTTTGAGTTATTATGCAATCACTTCTACATATAAAGCACAAACACACACCTGTCAGGACAAAAATATATTTTGTAATTGAATTAAAATATAACATTATGGGTATTTGCTTTTTAGTACATAATTTGCTTTTTTCCAGTTCTAAGATAGCAAGCCCCCTCCTCTGAAGGAGTACTTCCAGGGTCAAGGGGAGGGACTTCCAGTGGCAAGGGTCAGAGGTTAGGGGCGGGACTTCAGGTCCCAAGATGGTGACCAGCAGGCAGGGCACCTTTAAAGGGGCGAGGTTACCCATGTGGCTCTCAACAGCTTGCCACAACTCGCTAAGCAGCCCACGGCACAAAATAATTCCCTGTCCCTAGATTAGAGCAATTTCAAAGTCAACAACACGCAAGTGTCTGGATTCTTCATACTGAGTGCATTTACATGTGCAATTATGGTGACTGAATAAACTCCAGAGCTGTTTCAGCTAGAGTCAATTGCTCCCAAGTCCACCATCTACATGTATACCCAGGACAGCAGCAGTTTGAACTGAGTCTGAGCAACCCTGGGTTGGCAGTGGGGTTGGGTGCTGGAGGGGCTGGCTTTGGCATGAGGGTGCAGAACCTGCAGAGCCATGTGTCTAGCCAGCAGGCAGCCCCCACACCTTAACACCTTTTTGCCCCACCCAGCCTTGGTCACCATCTACACGTGCCTTTTTTCACACTTAATTACTCCATCATAAGACTTTAACTTGGCACAGTTAATTGGTTTACTGTGCCCTAATATTGGTGCATGTGTAGATGGTGATGCTGTACTGCAGCTAATTAGTCTACTCCACAGTAAAGTGCACATGTAGATGCACCTACTGAATACAAAATAAATACTTTCATACATTTACACTGGTAAAGGCAAACTGGTCTGCTAGTTAGAGGAGGAGCTGGAAATCAGGAGACCTTTTCCCACATTGTCCTCTGAGTTAACAGAGTCCAAAGTAACATAGCCTATCCATGATGATTCTCTCCCTCTTCTCATTCCAATGTATAAGTTCAGGCAATAAGGCACAAATCTGGAAATCTGAATGCAAAACCCCAGGACAGGGTAGAAAGTAGGAAGATGACTACCAGTTCACAAGACAGGAGGCCAATGTTCCCCACTCAGCCTTCTTCAGTGCAGATAGGGGATAAGAACTGTGCAGAGTCTGGGTAGGGGAGAAGTACTGAAGAAGGGTTGGAGGGTGCTGCCACAAGTTACCAGTAGGATGAGGTAGTGTGAGTTGGGTGCGGCTACCTGACTCAGATTGCTGAACATCACTACTTTATTAAAGAAGAGAGCACTGGATGCTCCAGCTCCTCCTTCCACCTAGTGCAGACATTACTTGTTTCCTGAGCTCACTTTCTGTTACAACAGGGGCAGGCAATTTTGGGCAGAGGGCTGCTTACTGAGCTTTGGCAAGCCATCAAGGGCCACACGATAGGCAGCCAGGGGCAAATAAATATTAATTTTCTAAATTTTTTAGGGGGCCCGCGGGCTGGATAGAATAGCCTGGCGGGCTGCATTTTGCCCACCCCTGGGTTACAGGTACCATTCCATGCATCTCACCCAGAGGAGAGGAGTGGAGAGGGACAAGGATCCTGCAGCAAAAATAACGGTACCAGTTCCTCAGCTTCGGTCCGTAGTTTGACACAACTTGGAAATTAAATATTCATGTCATTTCATTATGAAACATTAGCATATTTACTTCTTTATACTGTGCTGATCATAATTATGTGTTAATGAACATAGAATATATTATTTTTTCCGAGATATCTGCATACATACCTAGGTATTATTTTCCTCTCGTGAAGAGGCATTACATAGAGGGAAATAAGCAGGAGAAACATCACTTGGTTTTAGTATAATAACCATCATTTTAAAGGGGATGGGATGAATAAAAGTACAGCAATATGTACCCTATTAACATCATTTTGATATGTTGCAAACTCTGTGGGTACCTAACATGCCAGGAGGTAGGTTAGTTGCGGAGTCCCTTAGTGGAGTTTGGGAACAGATTTTTTTTATTTACAATAGAAGCCAAATAATTTGTTAAATTAGGTTAGCTCCAGGTGAGGATAGGGATTTGCAAACCAGCCAAGGCTCTGTACAGCCATAGCAGACACGTGTGTGGGATCACTGCAGTGCTCCACCTGAGTGGAGAAGCCTCTCTCTTCGCAGTAAAAGCTGCAGCTAACAACAGCATGGCTCATGCTTCAATTGGGAACCTGCTGCAAATTAAGCAGGTTGCAAGCCACCCTGATATGAATAATTCAGGTTCAGCTGTGATACCTTCATTAACAACCTTTGCATAAACAATAGAAGTGGGCTAAATCATTTCCTGATATAAAATTGGGAGGAAATGTCAATACTACTATGCAAAATAAACTGGACAACCAAGATAACTGGATGACTGTGACAGAACAAACCCAGATATAATTTAATAGCAGAAAGTACAAGTTCATGCACCTAGCCCAAGAATTTGTGTTATATACTATGAGCTTATCATTTGGAAGTGATGGAGGAGGAGAAGATTTTGGGTATATTAGTTCATCACAGATTCACATGATGAGCCACCATGCACTCATGAGATGCATCAGGGGACGTGTTTCCAATAGAGATAGAGAAGTATTAATAGAATTAATCATGGCACTGGTTAGACCTTATCTAGAGCACTGTGCACAATTCTAGTAATCTGTTTTCAAGCAAGATGAGCAGGAAAGATGTAAAGAAGGATTACTAGAATGATCAAGGAAATGGAGAGTCTCATGAGAGGAAACTAAAAGAGGATTATTTGGACTAGCAAAGAGAAGGCTAAAAGGAGAACTGGCACGCTTTTTATCTCAAAAAAATATCACTGGCTACTTGTGAGAAGCAGGATTTGTTTGGCAATATCTTTTATTGTTGGGAAACATACTAGACAAGTTTTTTGGATGCAAATGGCCCATCCTCAGGTCTGGGAATGAATCAGATATATCCTGAGCTAAACAGCAGAAAAAAGAATTCCTTGTGTTTCTGATTGGGCAAATACCAGGGACGGACAAAAAAATAAAGAACAAGGGCAATGTTGGGACAAGAAAAAAGTGGGAAAAGATGAGTGTGGTAGTTATGAAGGGTTTTAAGCATCTGAGAAGTGAGATCCAGGGACACACTTCCAGAAGGAGTAGTGGGGTCAAAACCCCACTATTTTTAATTGACAAATTCATGCTGTGGATTACATGGAGCTATTGCAGGTGATAGAAGGGCCAGGACTCAATGACCCTGAATATGTCTTCTAGTCCTATGTTCCTTTTATCACACCCTAGGGCAGAATCAAATATCAATACCCAAGCAAGCTGCAAAGAGTTATAATGCTTTCACTCCAGATGCTAAAGCAGGAAGGCTTCCATCTCTGTAAAGCAACATAAAACACAGGAAACCAGCTATTAAGAATGGATATCCTGTTTGATTTTTCATAAATTTAAAGTGTTGTGATGGAGCAATACAAGTAGTGGGGGCGGGGGAAACATCTTCAACTCTGCATCTCCCAAGAATGACATTAGAAAGTTAAGCAACACTTACTCTTGTTTAAAATGTCATATCAGCTCAGTGTAACTGTTAGATACTTAATACAGACAGATGAGCTAAGCAGACTCTATGAAGACAAAACTTCCCCCTTTACATCCACTCCAAAAGCTTTTAAAATCTCTCTGTCAGGAGCAATTTGACTGCATATCAGTTGCATTCCCCTAGTCCTGCAGAACTTATAATAAGGGAATATCACAGGGAAGAAAACAACATTTTGCTAAATTTGACGGTAAAATGAAATGCTGTCAATCTAATGGGGCAAGAAGCTAGGGTTATCCATAAACCACACTGTGCTCATTAAAGTTCTCATTCAATTAAAATAACAGCTGGAATATTTATGTGTGATTCCACAGTTCCTTTTTGCTCACTATTTCGTGTGGCCCTAAAATCTATGGAGAATTTGGTTCTAAGACTTCTAATAGTTCTTCAAGGGAACACTGTAACTTGGTTTATTTTACAACAAAGTATAAAATATGATTAAGTCGAAAAGTATTACTCGGCTGCAATAGATGACTTGGTAGAACAAGATGACTCAAAAATCGCCATTACATTTGCAACACATTTCAGACTTTTATAATACAGTTCTCGTTGACAGGAATAAGACTTAAGTGGACAAAACCAACTGCGTTAAAGATGGCAAAGGAAGAGAGATATCCATTCTAAATGTATTGGTTCTCTTCTGTTGCTACCCTTTTAGAAATGAAGGATGCTTACTTTAAATTAGAGAATACAAAATTTTACAAATTTGCCTGAATAATTCCAGTTTCGCATATGAACACGTATTTCCCAACATGAGCATACAAACACTCAGACACAAGCTTAATTGATAGATTCATCATTCATATAAATCTAGCCATGTTACCATTTTGACTCCTCAGGTAGGGAATAGCAGCTCCCAAATGGTTTTACCAGCTCTAACACAGCCACATTTGTATTCTATGCATTAGTGAAACTACCATTATTCTTCTATTACTTTCAGTTCTGCAGACTTCACAATGTTCACAACAAAAAGCACAAATGAGAAAATGCCTGCTCTTCCTTTTGCTGCCTCAAAAGCAAGGGGGAGAGGGGGACAATGAATCTAGATATACAAGGAGGACTGGAAGCCTGATTCTGATTTTGTGTATGCTTGTCATACTCACTGTTAAAAGACGATACAGATGCAGAAACGATAACCTGGCTAAAGAGAAATCTGACTGAACTTTAAAAAAATGTATGAACCAACCCCAGGAATGAACCATCACCAGGGCTGTGGCTGAAGAAACATTAATCATAGGAATCAATTGTTAACTCTTGTTAATTTTCCATATTAAATTAAAAGAGAATGGGGCAGAGGAAGAGAGGAGGAGTAGAGAGGGAAATTTTGCTTTCATCAATACTGTGAACATTTCCAGACTATACCCTCCTGAAAAGTCTGGAAAGAAAGTCACTGATTAACAGAGAAAATTGCCCTACATTATTGCTATCTACACTGTTGCATCTGTTCTGTGGATAGAAGTTGCAATTTACTATGCTGTTAATCTAGAACACTTTTTGGCTAGGGACAGACATTCAAAAAGCTTGAGCCTGAATTGATTCAATCTTTGCAGATTAGTCTAACCTGGTTAGGCTGAATCAGTTTGTAATGGCAGGGACATCCCAGAAATGCCGGCACATGCCTGTAGTGGCTCAGGCTAGGAGCCAGGGGGCACTAGAGCAGCCCACCCTTCCCTTCCACATTGCTGAGCTGAGGGGGGTATAGCCAGGCCTCAACAGGACACTAATTAGGGAGTCTCCAACCCCCACCAACCACCCCAGCACGGAATTGATAACAGTGTTTATCATCCCTAACTCAGTGTTTATCACCCCATTAAGAAAACAACAGAGGGACTTTACCTGCTGATTCGGCTTTTGTCCCATTTGCTACAGCAGAGACTGTAGCCAGCATGTGGTCTGCTAGCTAATGCTAAGAGGTGTCTGTATAAGGCAGAGGGGATGGGGAAACCCTGACTTAGCAGGGAGTGGTGAGTCAGGGGAAGCAGGGGGAAGCCCGGTAGATTCCTGCCGTCTTTGCCAGAGGTCCAGCCAGGGAGCAGAGGGGTGGGGCCAGCCCTTCTGTGGAGCAGAGAGCCCTGCCCAGTCCAGAGAGCATGCCGAAATGCTAGGGGAGTTTGATTTAACTTAAACCAGCAAGGGGTCTGGGACAGACGTTGCATAAACCAGTTTGACCCAAATCAGTTAGGTCTGATACTACATTCAGCCAAGTTTATCTCAAACCGGTTTCAGCCATTTTGAAACTGGTTTATATGCACTGAACTTATGTTCTGTTACACATTTAAACCAGTTTCTGATCACTCAAACAGGTTTATGTGGAACGTCTGTCCCTAGTCTTTATGACCAAAAATAAAGCTGCAAAAGCACCTATACACGTGCTTCTTTTTAAGCAGAAAATATTGTGTGTGTGTGTGTGCATGTAACATACTACTAAACACTAATTTTTGCACCCCTCAACAAATTCATTTAATAAAAAGACAAAACATGTTCTCTTGCCACGGCTTTATAAGACAAGTTTTATTCTAGAGCGGTACTTTGCTGCTTTGTTATAAACCTGTAAAAACAATGACTTGTAATGGAAGTGCTGACCTTAGCTGCAGGTACGCTGGTAACATCAGTGATGATTCCATAAAATTACATGTCGCCACATGCTTTCCTTGGCCCGATTTTAGCATACATACTGAACAGACAAAACTGTTACTGACACCTTTTATCCTTAAGCTTCTGAAGAATACTTTATGTGAAGAAAAAAAGAGAAAAACAAAATAAAACAATAGTGTATGGGATTGCTGTGATTCACAATTTTGTTTTCTGTTTTCCTGTTTCTTTATTCCCTTAACTTGAGCACAGGATGTACAGACAAATAGGATCATTACAGTCAAAGTCATAGGACCAAGGCCTATGACTTTGCCTACTACATTCCTATTGTAGCCATACTATGGTTTAATCTTTGAACAATCAAGCCTGCAGAGAACAATGTCCTGATGCCTTATTACTGAATCTTTAAAAGAAAATTAAAGTAAAATAATAGAACAATTGAAAAGTAAAGGCTTAGGAATAGATGTCTCTCATATTACTAATTATTTGAATACATAATGTAATAAATTTATAGCATCTACCTACAGATCGCTCCAAAACCTGAAGATGATATTCATCATATCTCCAGAATTACTGTACGGAAGCACATATTTTGCTGGGTGAGTCTAACCTTTCTGCTTAGGCCTCTTCCTTCTGTCCTGCATGCTTGGTATAACCAAATACCTGAGTAGCTTCTTGCCTTCTCTTAGATGTTTGGGGTCCTTTCTCTTGCACTTAATACCTCCACTCAAAGTGACTCTTCACTCTGTCCAGTGTACGGGGGTTACTTTCCTTTGAGATATCAGTAGAAATACTGAGTGCTTAGAGGGAATACGAAGCTCGGGATACAGGTAACAACAGTGTAAATAAAGCAAAGCCCAGAAGATGACTAACACACTACAAATGGGAATGAACTTGAAGGGGATATTTACTGGGAATATAATCTGAAGAAGAAACAGGCTAGTATTAACTAAGCATTGACAGGCACTAACAATTAAACAATTTCCTGTCTCCTCACCAAAAACGAACCCTCTTTCCCTTCCCTCCCCCCAGTCAGGTTACTGCTTCCCCTGTTAAATTGATGGGAACTGTTCAGCTTGGTTTATCATTGGTCCAAAGAACTGTTGATTCAGAAACCGGTCTCCCCACCATTACCACCAGTCAAGCAGAAGCTGCTGAACGGAAACTCAGCAGATTTGGGTACTATTTGCAGTTCTACTGCAAGTCTTTTGAGAGACCTCGGGCAAAACATTTCCAACTATCTGTCTTTTAGTTTCCTCATCTGTAAAATAGTAATAAATATTCTGTTCTCCTCTGTAAAGAGCTCGGATGTCTATTGTTAATAACAGATCGGCATTATTATTACTGCTGCTGCATGGAAAAGAGGTGGAAACGCTTAAGAACGATGATGAAGACTTCTATGCGGCTAAGAAAAGCCCACTTAAAAGTGTCAACTAAAGAGCATGTTATGGCCATGCAGCAGCAATTCCATCACACAAACTGGACCAGAAACCATTTTTTTGGCAAACATATATAAATAAATATAGAAAATGGAACATGTGAGCTGCAGCTATAATGACCATTATCTGTAGTTGTTAAAAGGCTGCATAAGGTAGGTACTGAGAAAAGCATAGCCAAGAAGTCAGTGTCCTTCATTCGGGCCAACATCATCTCCAGAGGGGTTGAACAATGCTGGTGGCACAAACCTGATTTTGTAATAGAAACTGATACAGTAAGGATCCATTGGGACTTCTCTTGGGACGACTGATATCTATTGATAATAACAGATAAGCATTATTATTCCTGCTGCATGGAAAACAGGTGACAATTCTTAAGAACGGTGCTGAAGACTTCTAAGTGGCTAAGGGCCCACTTAAAATGTTAACTAAAGAATAAATACACTGACATAAAAATAAATATATAACCCTGCCCCTCGCCCAACAGACTGATGCAGGAAACCTCACAATCATAACCCCATGAACCCCTATCATAGACACTGGTCTTCCCCTGGGATGAATATGTGGCAGACAAAGAAAAAGAAAAGCTCAATAATAAGACTTAAGGATGAAATTAGAAAGAGCACAAGGAAAGGGGAGCCTGGAGACTCTGCCCAAGACTCTGGTGGGCCACCTCAATGCCTCGGGCATTTCATCAGTGTCCGCAAGTCTCCAAAAAGCTGCTGTTTTGAAGTCATCTTCTAGATTGCAACAACGCTTTATACTTGAAGGATCTGACTGACTCTGAGCTCAAGCTGAATGATTATCAACTCCGGGACCATGACACCAGTCTCCGAGACTGTGATTTTTTATTGATGCTGTTGTTATTGAGCTATTGCTGCTGCTGCATGACAACCGCTACTATCTGTACAATTATGACTGGTCCCAGCAGCGGTTTCTCGTATATTCTGTTTCCACCTTTGACTCCAAGCACGCTGGGGTCAAGCTACATCTTTAAATGTGATATTTTGGTAGGGCCCAGAGCAGAGCTTCAGGAGGTGAATTATCACAAGAAGAAGGTTACATGAGAAACCTAAATTGGCTGAAGTTTAACTAACTCAAGTCCTTTTTGACAATGCAGTTCTCCACTATATTCTGCTTTTGAGTCAGGTCCCTCTGTCAATAATGCAATGCCAAATCAATAACATACCATCTCTCACTGCTTATTTTAGAGCTACTATCCAGTAGCTAGGGAAAAAATATATATACCAGAGATTCATAATGAACTTCATTGGACCCAGCTGCATTTCATTTTTATAGCCTTTCACACCTAATCCTCACCATCTGCACATTCAACATTAGACTGGATTCCTTGTGGACCTACCAGCAGAGTAAGTGAAACAGCCTCCAGCTCAGCAGCTCTGGCAGTTAATTCCCTCTCAACAGTCAAACCATGTCAACAGCACACAAAAGTGCAGCATATTTGCACCCGCTAAGTAACATTAGAGTGGTTTAGAGACAGTTGAGCCCAGAAGAGCACATTAATATTACTTTGTTTGCAAACACTGAGTGCATGGAAAACATTTCCCTATTCATATGCCTGAGAGCATTTAGACACTGTGTGCTTTCAGGCATTTTAGGAGTCTGCATCAGTTCTTAAGTGCTATTTATTTTTCAGACAAACACCATCCCTGTTTTGCTATATACCTAAATTTTAAGCTGATGATTTAAATGTAATTGTTCATTAAATGTGGGACCAAAACATACAGTTCAGTGTATATCATGCTTTATTTAAAAAAAAAAAAAAAAGATCATATTGAAAGGATAGTATTTGTAAGGATGATTTCTAATGTATGTGAGAGGCAAGGATTTCTTAGGGTGACATGTTTTATTGAACCAACTATGTAGTTGGGATAAAATTAGACAAGCTTTTACATGCAAGACAACCTTCATCACGAACGTAGGAAAGTAGACAATGAAGTTAAACACATCTGAATACTTTATGTGTTGGCCTTAATCATTTTAATGCCATTCACCACTTACCTTATACAAACAAACCTCTAGGGAACTGACTAATATTTCACAATTGCAAGTAGTATTCCTGGCTATGTCTTCAAAGTTAACAGTATTTTTTTTCTGACTTCAAAACAAAAAAAGAGAGAGAGAGGGAGAGTGTCGAACATCACATCTGGCATCTCATTTGTTCTTTTACTTTCTAAGGGCCTGATCCTTCAGCCCCATTGCCCAGAAGAAGCCTCATTGACTTCCTTGAATAATGCCTGAAAGGTCAGTCCACCATGACAACATGTGAGAGGAACCTCCAGCACGTCCAAATACACACATCCTAATCATTTCTCCATTACTAAGGTAGAGCAATTTACTAGAAAAGCAGAAACCTTGAATTATCAAAATCATGTGTTTGCAATTGCTATTGCATGTGTACAATTCAGTGGACAAGGAAAGAGGACCACTGCTTCAATCTAAGAGGCGACTGTAACATCTACAGCTGTTGTGCTTTCTGCTTTCCATCAAGGGAGTTCTTTAGGTCCGTGGCTCTTAGCTAGACCACATGCATCATTTTCTGAGGGAAGGATTACACCTCCCTTTTCCCTATAAAGACCTTTATACTGCATTCATCTCAGCATGCTCTGCTTGGCTGATCCAGACTGCCCATCGTCAGGCTATATTTCCCTGCAGCACAAAATGGGGATTATGGAGGGTGGGTGTTTTGGAGCAGCACAGTCCAGTGGGTGACACATTGTCTCCCTGGAGGGGAGGAGGAGAAGCTGGAGGATTGTGTTCTCTTTGGAGAGAAGCCATGGTACATACAGATCTCCTGGAAGTCATATATCCCTAGGTTATTTTTCTCCTGGAATGGCATTTTTTTGCCCTGGGAGGACAAACCTGAACACCTATACCTGCATGGTTTTTCCGGGAGAGCAGCAACTCTCTCAGGAGAACCTGAATGCCTGTATGAGGCCAATGCTGAAGCATCAGTTTTCATAGACTTCTTTCTCCTATCAGTTTAGACAAGAGCTGTACAATTCTAAGTTATCTTTTCTGTTGGCGCCTCCTGGGAAGAAAGGTCTTTGCAAACCTCCGACCAGACTCCAAGTATGTATTTGTTGTAATGCTGCAATGGTCTTCATCACAGAATAAACAGGTAGAGTACAGATATTTTCAGATACTGGCACATTGCTACAAATGCTGCAGTGTCATTGTAAAGTACCTTTTATACCATGCACATGTAAGCATACAGACTAGTTGCACTGAGGAGATGGATTAGCTACCTTTATCATATTTTTTAGTAAAAACCTGCATCTTCAGAACAACGTCCATACCACCAAGCCAAAACTTTAACGATTTTCCCTTGTAGCCTCAGTGCAGTCAACAGACTTGCATGACATGCATCAATAAGCCAAATGACTGCACGTCTTTGGTTCAGGAAGCATTTCTCAGGATCTCTGGGTCTTTCATTTAGAAGAGAATAAAAATCTCATCTGCACTGAACATGATCCAGCACAGAACTGAGCTGGATGGTCCCTGCAATTTCTGGGACGCTGCCAGGAAGTTGGGTCTGATCACAGACATGAGAACTGAAAGTAAAGAGAAATCATTCTGTTCAAGGACCAGAGAAAACAAAAGTGTGATGAGAAGAAGAGCAGAAACAAGCAGATTACACAATAAACCTTGAGGAGTTGGGGAATAAAGAAGAGGGAGGAAGGAGAGACTAACAGAAGGAGTGGAAAGAGAATTGGAAGTACGAGTGGGGGCAGACCAGGATTGCTGAACAAAGACCAATAATCCGGGACTGTGTGGAAGAGCACAGAATGAGACAGAGGCCTTGGAAACCCCCCCAGCATGCAGTGTAATTAAAGAGCATGTCATGATGCATACTCACTATGAATGAGGTAGAAGGCAGGACACCTGATAGACTAATTTGTTCAGACGCATGAGCTTCCAGAGGCTGCAGCCTACTTCCTCAGATGCTTTGTGAATTAAAGTTGCTTAGCAAGCCCCAGTACTCAATAATTTTTGAGTGTTTGGCTTCACATCCTTATTACATGTTTCTAATGTAGGGGTTTTTATGTCATACACTCATGCAGTTGTATTATATACACACCTTATACTATATAGATGTTTTTAATCTGGAAGTACCAAACTTTTTTACAAATATTAATGAAGCCTAACAAGGAGCTCATAATTATCGTGGAGAGGGTTTAGTGTTCCTGTCAGGGAGAAAACAAGCCAAGGAGGTCTTAGTGTAAAAAAAGCAAATGAGTTGTTGGCGTGGAAAGACAGCACGGAAATCCTGATTTCCGCCTCAGTGATCCCAAGCACTCTCAAGCACATCTCACATCTGCTTTCAGAACTTACCCTCTTTTAAGCCCAAACTCACTTCTAATATCAAATATCAACTATAATGAAACAGGTTATGAACATGCTGTATAGAACTAAACCAATCAAACTTATAACACTTTAAACTTCCTGCACCATGTCTTCCAGTCAGTGTCTTTGTCCTATATGTGGCCTTTACCAATCCCAGGTCTATACATACAGTCCTCGCAGACAGGCCTGACCCTTTTGTGAGAGAGTGTGCAGTGCCTTTACCATGCCAGTGTGCTAGCTAGTTGAAACACTAATATTTATGAGTACTCATGACCGGTTCTTAGATCAACCTGTGTTCACTGTTAAGTAAAGAGTTGGTATTAACATCACTCCATTTCTAGGTGTCCCCCACCCCACCAAACTCTCTAGGAATAAAGCATTATGCTAAGCAAAACCAAGTTTTTAGGCAATAGCTGTTCTTTTACAGTGCAGATCAAAAGTCATGAAAAATAAAGCAACTAATTTGCTGTTTTTTAGAGTCCTAAAGTCCTCCTGGATTTTCTCTCAGGAATGTAATCACCAAGGAGATAGAGCCTAAAAATGAAGAGCCCTTAAGGAAGCTACTGCTGGTCAATGCTGAGCTGGAACCGAACTTGAAAGACTGTTGGTCTAACACAGCATGATAACTCCCATGTTCCTAAATGAAAACAGCAAGTAGCATAACCTACAGTAAAATGAATTATTAATAAGGATGGGCAGCAGGTTTCAAAACCAAAGCATATTCTCTGGCTCTCTGTCTTAGACGTAGAGAAGGTGGGTGGCCAGCTGGGATTTCAGAGCTCCAAGCTTAGTCGAGATGGTACTTTTCCGAGCCAGGTGTGGAGCTGGCCCAGGATTCTCTTCGCACAGGGCACGGCTAAGCCGCTGTGAAGCCGCCAATGGCAACATGTGCAGAAGGTGGCAATCTGCCTCTGTGTGTGATCCAAGAGACTGTAAGAAAGAGATGAGATGGTGGCACTAGCCAATGCCTCAGGTGCAGGCACACAGCACAGCACTGCTATGTGCATCTGACAAAGCAGGTTGTTGACTACAAAAGCTCATCTCTCTTGAAACCAGTTAGTCTCCAAGGTGTCCCCCTGCCCTACCTTCTGCTTGACTTCAGACTAGCACAGCTAACCTCTTCGTCACAATACGGTATCTGTACTGATCCTTCCTTGCTTCTGGTTCCCGGGCACTTGCTCTTTTTTCTGTTTGTAGGTCAAGATTATTATTTGTGTTGTACAACACAAAATAATGTCGTCTCTTGGCACAGCTCCAGGGGGTTGAATGCTGCCACCGCTCATCTCTCCTTTTCTCTTACCACTGATTTAAGCAGCCAGCGGTAACCAAATACCCCAAAATTCTCCGGGAGAAAAGGAGTGGTGGGCGCGAGCAATGGGGGCGTTCATCCCGTGTCCTGGAGCCGTGGGACCAATGGCTACGCTAGCTGCACCGACAAGCCCTGTAGGCTCCAGTTTTAACCCCTTATGGGCTGCATATGGGCGGCCCTAGCACAAGCAGTGCCCAAGCACAGTAATCCCCAGCTGTGGGATCAGTGGTGCCTTTAGCTGCCATCATACAAAAAAAAAAAAAAATTAGTAAGTGAACAAACCTCTGGAATCCGTGACTGCCTCATTTGCTATGTATTTGTACAAAATCATTCTGTCTTCTTGGAATATAATATACAATACTGACTGAATGCGCCTTGTTTGGGGGAGGGGCAAAACAAAACAAAACAAATAAAAACGAGCGTAAGATAAAGCCCTTAAATACTGTTTTCTTTTAAATTTGGTGTCTCCTTTATGTGCTTACTGAAACTGGCCAAAGCCATAAAACAGAGACAAATTTCACAGTTTATTTTGTCACCTCAAAAAGAAAACTTGGTTGTGTTAGAGTTTGTCACATAAAAGAAAGTAAAAGAAAAACCCACGCCCGAGAAATTATGGCTGCTTACAGATGTAGAAAAAACCCAAAAGAGTGCTTTACTTTCAGCTTGGCGCGCCCTCCCCGCCAACTGCAGCACATGCCCGGAAGAGGCACCACAACAGTTTGACCTGGCTTGCCCAGCATCTGTAGAGATCACACAATTCAGTGGGGCTTTTTGGCGCTTTTATCTAATCTCTGATTCAATCATCTATTAGATAAGAGTGCCAAAATGCCCCGCTGAGGTGTGTGAACTATACAGATGCTGGGGAGCCAGGTCAAACTGACATGATGACTTTTCAGTAAAGGGCTGTTTTGTTTTTTCCCCACATCTGTCAGCACCCTGGAAACAGACAGAAGTGACAATGTTCGCCTAATCTGGCCACAGAAACTTGTGTATAGCCATGATCAAACAAGTGCATGGCGGCAGACAGCTTAAAAATGGCCGATCAGGCAAAAATCTGAACCCTCATTGTATGAGGAGTCAGATGACTATGTTTCAAAACACAGTGTCTTCTGCACTGCCTCCCAGCCTCGAGCTGTTTTCAGAATGGGAGGTGGGAAAGGAAGCAAAGGGAGTTTGGAGGGTTTTTTTAGCCCCTGCTGGAGAGTGGGGTAGGTGTATCAGAGCCCCCCTGAAGTGGGGTGGGGGGGCACTCTAATACACTTCCCCCCACCCTCCAGCGCTGGCTGGAGAACCCTTAGAACAAGGTCCCTCTGCTCTCCTTCCCCCCTCCTGCTCTGAAAACTGTGCCAGCTGGGAGAAAAGAGGGGCTATTGCTAGGGAAACCTGACTGCAGGCTCCCAGCAAGCAGCTAGATTCCCCTCCCCGCAGAACCAACAGTGAACTTCTGTTTGGTCTGGGGATTGTTGCAACTCAGAACACTTCCTGCAAAGTATTCTTAGTTACAGCAGGGAGCTGCACCTCTGCCTGCGCCCTCTGTGATTACGCTGTGCTGACTCCTCTGCTCAGGGTTCAGATTGCCAGTTTCCAGTTTAGCAAAGCTGAGATCTTCCTTCCCATGCCCATTCCCATGCCAAACTTGTACCATCTTTTCTTATAGTTCTTCTTTTCTTGGTCCAGATGACAGGTTATCTTTCTGACCTTCAATATGTTCTAGGACATTTTCCTTTATTTCCCAACTGGCTTGTTTTTCTCTTCCCCAACTATCTCCTCACTGATCTCTATGGTAAATTATTCTCCTATTTTTGTCTTCCTGCCCTATCCTTCACACCTCTTTTAAATTCACCTGCTTCTTGCACTCTATGTACTGACCAGCTAGGTACTAATGGGCTAGGTACAGAGATTCAAAAAGTCTGAGGCAGAGTCAATCTAAGTTATGCAGTTTTCTGTAAGTGGTGTAGTTTAGATCAGTAGCAAACAGAACACACATCCACCTTTTGTTGGGGGGGAGATGGGGGTGTGTGAGGGTGGCAAAACTTAAACCAGGTTCCACCTTTTTTAAACCAATCTATGTGTGCCAAACTTCTGTTCTGTTATAGGTATAGACCAGTTTCCAATCACAAAAGGTACGGACAGAAGTGCAGCTCCTGGGACTAACTCATGGTGCTTCAAAGAAAGTGCCATGAGTTAGACTGATCCTCCTGACCCAAAAGATGTTAGCTGTTGGGTTGGGAGGGTAGAAGTCCATCCAGGGAGACACGTTACATCTCTCCACAACAAGCTCCCTCTAATCCGTTCCCTTCTCCCTCCCATTCTGAAAACAGCTATGTCAGCTGAAGTCTGTTCCCAGCAAGTGCAGACAGAAGTTATTGAAGGCACTCTGCTTTAGAGTGCTGTCATCTGAACCCTCATATAATGGGGGGGATCAGATTTTCACAGGATCAGGCCCTTTTAAAGTGCTCTGCAGATGTGCACTTGTCTTTGATTAGAGCTGTAGAGTGCCTTAAGGGGCCAGATTGGGTCTTACTGTCCCAAAATTGTCACTTCTGTCTGTGCCTTTATAGCATTAAAAGTGTAATGCCTGTGCCTGGCCATCATCAGCATACTGAAGTCAAATAGTGGTGAGATCAAATGATCCCAGCAAGGTGTCCATCCAGTCTCTTCTTGAAGACTTCCAAGGTTGGGGACTGCACCACCTCCTTAGGAAGTCTATTACAGATTCTAGTCACATTTACTGTACAGAATTGTTCCTTACATCTGACCTGAAACCATTCTCTAACAGTTTATGGCCATGGCTCCTTGTCCCGCCCTGGGTTGCCCTAATAAACAGTTTTTCTCCCAGGTCACAATATTCACCCCTTACTTATAGATAGCCACCAGGTCCCCCCCACCCCACACACTCTTCTCTTTCCTTGGCCAAACAGTCCCAGATGCCGCAGTTTTTCCTCATAAGGTTTGTCCTCCGTGCCTTAATCATTCTTACGGCCCTTCTCTGGACCCTTGCAAGATTCTCTACAACTTTTTTGCAGTGCAGTGCCCAGAACTGGACACAGTCCTCCAGCTGGGGTCTCACCAGCACTGAGTAGAGAGGAAGTATCACTTCCTTAGCCTTGCTCGCAATACATCAGCTAACGTATCCCAGTACGCTATTAGTTCTGTTGACTACAGTGTTGCACTAGCGGCTTATATTCATCCTTTGATCAACCATAACTCCGAGGTCCCTTTCATCCATCGTGCTGGCCAGGACATCTCCTAATCTATGTTCATGTTGCTGGTTACTTCACTGCATTTATCTTTATTGAATTGCATCAGGTTCTGCTCCACCCACCTTTCCAGCTTGTCCAGGTCTGCTTGGATCTGCATCCTATCCCCTAGTGTGACCACTTTTCCCCATAACTTAGTATCATCCCCAAACTTGGCCAGCATGCTTTCCACATCCTCATCTAAATCATTGATACTGATGTTGAACAGCATAGGGGCAAGAACCAAACCCTGTAGGACACCACTGGCCACCTCTCTCCAAGATGATACAGACCTGGTTGTAGCTGTGTTAGTCTAAGGACATAGGTAGACAGGGTTCTTTGAGTAAATCTGATATCTTTTACTAGACCAACTAAAATAGTTGGAAAAATTCTTCTTTGCAAGCTTTTAGGTATACATACCCTTTGTCAGGCTGAGGAAGCATGTGTAGTTGGTCTGTGCTCTTTCTCAATGGAATGAATAGTAAAGAAGCCAGAGGCTGGTATGCATGCAAGAAAGCCAGTCAGTGAAGATATAAATTGAGTCGTCGGTGGGTAAGAGACAGGCTGGGGGGAAGAGGTGGGGAGGAGAATGAATGTAGTTTGTAAATAATGGAGAGGTACCTGGAGAGTCAGTTATTAGGCAGTCATAAATCCAGTGATCTGTCCACTAACAGTCTCTGGATTTGACTCCTTAGCCAATTCTCAAGCCATCTGACCATAGACACTGCCAGTCCATGATCCCCCAATTTTTTTTTTTTTTTAATAAGAGTGTCATGGGAGACCACACTTCCCTTGGTCTTCCTCCTGTTCTCTGTATACCTAAAGAAGGACTTATTGTCCTTATCTCAGTCACCAACCTGACCTCGGCCACCACCCTTGCCCTCCATATCCTCTCTCTACAAATATGGGCTAGACTTGTATATTCCTCCTGGGTGACTACCCCTTGTTTCCACTGGAAATGCACTCCCTACTCTGCTTCACACTTAAATCACTTAGCAGAAGCCTGGAAATGATATGCAGTAGTATCTGGGATAAAAGATGTTATTTCCAAAATACAGGGGGGAAAAAAATCCCTATGAATAGGTAAGTATAGTGCCCCATATGCAGGGTTAAAACATAGCATACCATGGCACTGTGAGATGATTATTGGATTATTTGGATTGGATTTTTAATTGTGATTTGTACTTTGAATGCAAGAGTATGCATGGTATCAAGCACCATTTCTTATTCATACATCTTCAGGGAGTTATTAGCTTTTTGCTGCCCTCCTGCTCCAATCACCATCCCTTCTCCCTCTTCCACACCCTGCCTTGCACCACTGCCCTGGTTATAAAGAAATACAAGCTGCTAGTGAGCATGCAGATGCAATTTACCTTGCTATCACTAGGCTGTCAGCCTGATACTGTATTTTTCAACAAGAGACCTCAGGTATGTAGTAATTTTTAAGGCTGGCTTCTGCTTGCATGAGTCTACATCGCATAGTTTGCAGTATCATTTGAGATTATAGTGTTCTCATATTTCATGTCACACTGCTCATCCCACTCCTGCATTTTTTTCATGGCAACGTGAAACAGCATTGCCCTACAGTATCTCACCTCTTTACTGCTAATAAGCATGGTTGTGAGCAATGTTCCCGCTACAGATTTTTTTTTTCCAGTGTATGAAAAAGTCAGCCAGAGCTGAGGTTTAAAACCAAGGAAAATTACATCTTTCTCTGTAATTGCCTCTTCCTCCTCTGTTAATTCTAGCTCTCCGCTTCCCCTTTCCTGCTTTCCTTTCTCTACCTCACACTATCTATTTTTTGTTAACTTGTTTATTTTCTCTGTCCTCTTCTGTTATTGTTAGTAGGGCTAAGTACAGACAGTCAAAAAGCCCGAAGCTGAGTTGATGCAAGCTTTGCAGATTAGTCTAAGTTGCGTAAACTGAACAGATGAGCAAGAAAAAGACATTCACTTTTGGTGCCAGAAATGCAGCCACATGCCTGCAGTGGCCCAGGCCAGAAGCTGGGGGGTGCTACAGCATGCCTCCCTACTTGGCTGGAACAGACAGTTTGGGCCAAGGCTAGCTTGCCCACCCTGCAAGGGGGGAAGGGGGGAAGGGGGTGATGCTGGGGGACCATGAGTTAACCTTGAATCTGGAAGGTATCTGGGACAAAAGTTCAATAAACCAATTTTACCTAAATCAGTTAAGTCTGATACTACATCCACCCAGGTTTATTTTAAACTGGCTTTGGCCATTTTGAAAGTGGTTTATGTGCACTGAACTTACGTTGTGTTACAGATTTGAACCAGTGTCTGAGCCCTTATATTGGTTCATGTGCAACTCCTGTCCCTAGCCTAAAAGTCTGGAGCCCTTCCTTCCCCCACCCAAACTGCATAAGAGAGTAGTGACTGTGGGAACTACATAGTCCAGAAGGTGAACTCTATGAAGCCAGAAGGAAGAAGAGGAGGAGGAAGTAGAGAAGAAAAAGAAAAGAAAAAATCTAAGCAGAGACTGAAAAGAAAACAAAAAAAAACAATAAAAGGACAGAACAGGTAAAAAATATAACTAAATATAAGTTTCCAGAGATAGTAATGCAGCAATGAACAGGTTGCTCAGCAAGTGTTCGGATTTTACTAGGGATAACTTTTGATACAGGTGGTAGAAAAAAAATAACTAGGTAGAAGCTCTTCTCAAATCTGCTGTGTAATAATAGAGAGGAATTGTTTGAGAATCTGAAGGTAGAAGACAACTTGGATAACAGTAATAACAAAATGATACACTGCTCTGTACATACTCTTTCACAGCACCTGATGAAATGAACTCCGGCTCATGCAAGCTTCTGCTTTATACATCTCTGATTTAGTCTACAAAGGTGCACATTTACTTTGACTTCTGAAAAAAAAGATTTCAATCTCATAGGGAAAGGAAAGAAGGGGAAAGAAAAATAAATAAGACATGAGAAAAGTGGACTGTCATCAACTGGGGAAACAGAAAGGCAGCACTCTATGGGAGAGGGAATCTAATGGGAAAAGGAACCCAGGAGTTCTTGTTGAACCTTAAAGAGACAACATTAATGGGGCAAGATCATGATAACCTATTGAGAAGGAAGCATAGGAAGTGTGGAGGGGAGTGGTAGGCTGAGATCTAGGTGCATCACAAGCACCTGGCCCACCATGGTAAAAGGTTGAGCTCTACTGGACTAGATGTCCTCAGTGCCCCTTTCAGCCTTTTTTTTTTTTAAATGGTTCTATGAGATCGGGGAGGGGCACATCCTCCTTCCAGGACCAACACTCTCTGTGTCATAGCGATAAAATGTCTTCTTTAAAAATTTTTTTTTTTAAATCGGTATTGGCATTAACAATCTTGGAACCAACAGACAGAAAAATGAATCACTGGACTTTAACAAGAAACACAGGAGTAGAATGGGAAAATAAAAGGAAGGTGAGAAGAGCAGTGGTAAGTGTCATATTATTTTTATGTTAAAATCCTTTCACATTTTCACACTATCCTCCCCCCTTTACCAGCCTATTAACTTTCAGATTCACCAAAAGTATCACCAAAAAAAAAAAAAATCACCAAAAAATCTACTTCATTCCATTTCTTCATCACATACTACTTCCCTCTCTCTTTGCATCCTTCTCAGTTCAGCTTAGTTATGACCTACCGACACTGCTAGCAGCTGGATATATTTCAGCGCCTAGAATTTGACACCTACCCCCAAAGGAAGCTAAATCCGTTCCTTGGGTTCCTGTCAACTGCAGAAGGGGTGGGGCCTTCTCTTACATTTCTACTATTTTAAACAGTGTTTGCCACCAAATCTCTGCCTCAAATGCTATTTGTACAGTCACATGAAAATAGCCCATGGGGATAAGTGGCTCAGAAAATGAGGATTAGAGAAGGCCATTGATGGGCAGAGCTGTTCTTCATGATATTAGCATGCATTGGAGCAAAGTTGATTAATTGAGTCTGCTGTGACTGCTGCTGGAGCGTGCTAATTAGCTTGCTCCAGCAGTCTCCATGTCACGTGAGCCCCTGGGTTTCAAAATGATGGTGTGTGTGTGGGGGGGTACTTTAACTAAAGTTTGTTGAATGAGCTTTAGTTAAAGTGCCCCTGCCACCATTTTGAAGCATGGGATGCTGAATACACGTGACACTACAAGCATTGCTCTAATTAAAGCACCCCCGCCCCTCCACCCTAAAGCACATGTATAGATGTCCATAGTTTCTGTCCTGAACAATCTATAGTCTAAGGGAGAGACAAGGAACAGGCAAGAATATGTGGGCTATGCCAAAGGATGCTGATAACTTGTGAATATGTACTTGTTTAAATTATAAGAGTAAATGGGGAGGGTGATGGAATTGCACCGTGCTTGTTAGCTCTGTGGGCCTTGCAGCAGAAGCTTGGTCTTTCAGGTTTACATGTAAAGTGATATTTCGGCACCCAACTCCTAATTAGCTGCCTCTTTCTCATTTACTTAGGCAACTCAATGCCTTTACAGATCTGGGCCCAATTCTGGATTTGGCTCAGTAGTTTCATGGTGCAGCTCTTTCATTTCCCTCAGGCAGCAGCAACTGCTGACATTTCATTACTTGAACTCTCTGCAAGCCTTCTCCCAGCCCTGGATCCGTGGATCTACCCCTGCCTGCTCCTTGCTCAGCTCTCTGTCCTCCCAAACACTCCTGCTTCTCACCAGCCTTCACTTCCACTGTACCACCACTCTCATCCTCCACCATCCCCAGCACCTAACATGTCTTCCCAAGATCAGGGATGGTAAGGATACATTAAATAAGTATATATAGGCAACCCTGGAGAGAAGATGTAGCGTGAAGACTGTGACCATTCATTTTGTTTGCCTTACTGAAAATAAGGTATGATGTTATTGTAAATAATTGTGTGTGTGTGTGTGCGTGTATGTGTATTGGGAACTAAAATGGACTTGTTTCTGAGATGTTTAGTATCTCTCTGGACCTTTGTATCTTTAAAAAAAAAAACAAATAGGGAATTTCAGATTCCACCTTTATATTTTATTTTCCCGATGCTAAAAAAATTATCACAAAATAAGAAAAGGCCAACAGTTTCCAGGCCAAAAAAAAAAAAAAAAAGCTAGAGATAGCGAGAATTGAGTCTCATTTAAATCCCATTTTAAAATTACAAACAACTCTACTTTTATGCAAATATGTTTTTATTCTTCCTGATACATTCCAAACTATAGGACCATACTCTAACAAGTAATGTTTCAATGTATGCCTCTATTCAAAAGAGCAGAATGCTGCAGGCACGTGCATCATTCAGGGAAATAGCTCCAATACCAAAATACAATTAAGACAGCGATGGAAAACTTGAGAAGGTCTCACATGGGATAGCTCACTCTACACATGCCCTGATTTTTTATATACTCTTCCTCTAAAGCTCCCAGTAGTTTCTGTTGTTGAAAACAGAATACAAGGAAAAATGAACCTTTGGTCTGACCCTTTATGACCATTCCTATGTCCTTATATTCTTTTGACCTACCTGAGATGTCTTATAGCTGCATTCAGTCAGGTGGACAAGGTAAGAGATGCATCAGCTAGTAGCATAGCTAGCCACCTAGTTTCCTTATAAAAAATACGTGAACAAAACAGCGTTGTTAATGGTGGGGGAGTGGGGTGGGAGAACACATTATACATGGCAGCTTCCCAAGTATGGACCCTGGGGAGATGGTACTAGAGTTTGCAGTTGTCAACTGAGTCCGCACTCCAGCAGCCTCCTTTCACTTGTGTATCACTTAAAAATGGTGGTGGAGGGCACTTGAACGAAAGCTCATTGAACAAGCTTTAGCTGAAGCATCCCCACCACCATTTGTAAGTGCAGGGATGCTGATACACAAGACACGGTGGCACTGGAATAACAGCGGCTCTCGGAACCACTCTAATTAAAGGGCTGCCTCCTCCCCATCCCCCCCACTCCTCGGGCACATGTAGAAGTGCCACAGATGTTTAAGACACAAAGACTTTGGTATCAGCATTGGCACTGTCAGCGGCCCTGCTTCCATGACAGAAAGTTGGCCGCAGTGAACAGACCTGTTCCACAGAGCTTCTAAGTGCCTGCAGTCGGTCAGGCAAATAATTTACTATTTTGGAAATGCAGCTGTGCTTCGGACTTGCATAGGTTCTCGGGCATCGTGACATAAATCAAGGACTAGATTAGGTGAAACTAGGTGAAGAGGAGAGTGAAAGGCCACACCCAGGTACACTCCTTTATGTTTGGAACCAAAAGGTACATACAAGTGTTTTATTTATATCGACCTAAACAAGGTTAGGTGGATCTAAATGCCCAGTTGGGCAGGCACTCACAGGGCTTAAGTTGCCCCAAAAAACCAGTGAGCTCGATCTAAGTTGTTCACTTCAGGAGGTGAACTAACTCGAGATGGATACAGGGTCAATCCAATGTAGCAAATGCCTATACGCATTCACAGCACAAACCTGGTGTGGGGAAAGCCCAGTCACTTACCACATCCCCAGGGCTGTGCTGTTCCTACCCTCCCAAAATGGAAGGGTGATTTTTAGCTCCCTGACTATCCCCCCAGACTGGGCAACACCCTTCTCTCTGCAGGCCAACCCCCCCAGATCTACCAATGCCCCACTTCCCCAGACCCGCCACCCCTCGCCACCCCATGAAAACAGCAGCCCCTCTCTCCACCCCAAATTACTTACCTCGGGCTACATACACTGCAACTGGATTAGATTTAGATGGCTTAAAGTATGCCACCTAAACCTAAACCAAGTGCAGAAAACATTTATATGTAGCCAAGCCTCTCCTTGTGCCACGACCTCTACAGAAAATGTCTCAGCTCAGCCACTACCACTTAATTCTTTTCCAGTCCAGGGTAGGAGTGTGACTTTGCAAATGAAAGGCCATTTACATTAAAAATTCGAAACCAAAGTTTTAGAGTGGCATAGTTTACAGGGAGAACTGGACGTTAGGTTGACTAGGAATTGATGTAGTGTTTGTATTTTTAGTATAAGCTGTATGAAGAAGTTGTTTGCCTCTATGCATGCCTGTGTGTGCACATAAACACACTTCCATATATGAAGGTGATAAATGTCAGAGATTTATGATCAATACATTTTTGAAGCACTTCTGACAGCTTTGGCTGCCCTCTACTCATTACTCTTTCTTGCTTTAATATTTAGAACGGCTGAGCAGCTTCAAACATCAGCTAGGTATTTGCTTTTAATTAACCTGTCATGGCTGGTAAGGAAAAATGTATCCCTAAAATAGGTCTTCTCTCTCCCCTGTGATCCCAAATTATATCTGTTCAAAGAACAATCCAGTTCTGACCCCATATCTGTTTTACAATGTATAGGTCACGTTTTTAGATCAGGACACCTTGCATACTTACAGGGAAACAGTACTGCAGCTCCAGAAGAGATGGAGATCTCTCTTTTAGGCCTGAGCAAATCTAAAATAGATTTTCTATAAGTACTTTTTAAAATCTCAGGTCACTTTGATTTGTTTACCCCTTATAGGCTTGTAATATACGAGACAGGAAGAACCTGGCTTTAGAGGCACAGCAATAAATAAAAGTCCCACAGTGTTAAAAAAAAAAATCAGAAATCTCTCCAAAATATTTGCAAAATAGTCACAGGTACATCAAGGTACGGGGCATTGCTGAGACTAGGGC
>NW_017728948.1:6238852-6246180 GCF_001723895.1 Crocodylus porosus | reverse complement strand
CAAGGCAGGGGGTCGGACTAGATGATCTTCCTAGGTCCCTTCTGACTCTAGCTACTATGAAACTATGAAACTATGAAGCACATGCTTCTTTTTCTCTTTTTCCCACTTTTATTTATACTTTGTGTCTGTGACGGGGCATCCTCATGAGCGAGTGTCCTGGGTAGGGGGCACAGTAAAGGTTTTTCAGGCATTGCTCATATGATATCTGCTTTCGGCTGTATCTATATGAGGTCATTTGCCCCCTCCATCCTCTCTCAAACTAACGGCATCTCCTTAGACATGATAACCCAATGAGACAGCAGTTCGACTCCTGTGTAAAGAATCACAGCAAGACAAAAGAAGTGTACTATAGACCGATTCTCAACTAGTTACCTTTTGAAACAATGTTACTGCTGCATGGGACTTTGGGGATTGAAAGTTTTCCCTTCCAGGCATCTCTTCCCAATCAATTCGCTCTCTCTTTCTTCCTGAACTAGAAAAGTCCATCCACTCTATATCCTCCCCACAACGAGAAAGATGAACAGAGAACAAGCTGCTGGTAGTCTCCTTGCACACTTCTCTCAGTTTAACTTCAGCCTCAGCTATACAAACTTTCAAAACTTTGCAGTTAGCCTCTTGGGAAAAACAATATACCTAAGTACATATCCATGAATCTGGAGATTAGAAATGGTCTTCATAAATTTCTGCCACTTAAAAGCAGGCAAGGTAAATAATGCAATATATTTTATTAGACCAGCATAGCTTTTGGCACAGTAGTTGACTCTGAATTACACAGAGGTGTGGGCAGCTAAACAGAGAGCAAGGCTGGAATTCATTTGCTCAGAGTCCAACGATGGTCCGTAGCCCTTCATATTCGCTGGCAATGCAGCAGGCAGTTCAATTTCTTTTGATTCACACCCGCAATTATGTGTTTCTTTTTTGTTGCACATATCCCTATTTCCTCAGGAAGTGCACTAAGTCACTGTTTTCTCGCATTCTCTAGTGAGCGAAGCCAGGCAGGGGTCATTAAGACAGACAGCTCTACAATTGGATCTGAACGTACCTTTGTCACATAAAGATATAGCACTGGCCTTTGTTTATTATCCTTGACATTTGCTAGCATGAGAAATGGTCAGTTATGAGCTAAGCATTGCAGACAGTCTTTTTTGCTATTCAAGGTGATCTGCAGGATGTATAAAAAAGTCAAACTAAAAACTTCAGGGTTTAGGGGGTGCTTTCAAGTTAAAACTCACATTTTTGTTTGAAAATGCTTTGCCCCCTATTGGCAGTTTCAAAGTGATGTTACAGCCACGATGGTCCGGGAGGTATGTGAGAGAGAAGAGTTTTTTATGGGTGATATCTTTTATTTCATCTGGGATAAAGGTAGGCTAAGTACAGACATTGAAAAAGCCGGAGGCAGAATCATTCTAAGTTAGGCCATTTTCTGTAAGCAGCCTAGGTTAGATCGGTAGTGAGCCGTATACATGTTCATCCTCTGGCAGGGAGGCACACAGGCTGTCTGAACTAACCAAGGTCTACAGATTAGGAGTGCTTCTGCACGCCTCCCAGGATGCCCTGTGAGCTCCTTGGGCTGTAGGAGACTGCCAAGCACAGCTAAGCATCCAGGCCTCCCCTGACTGACTGCCAGGCCTGGGGAATCATGCCCCCAGCCCCCTGCTGCATCATTGTGGACCCTCCCCCGTGCTGGGCCCTGGGCTTCCAGAAGAGCCCCAGAGCGAGTGCCATTCATTATGACTTGCATGTGACTTTGTGTCCCAACCTGCTCACATCCTGCTATGGCATCCCACTGCTGCACTGAAGCACAGAGATCCAGAAGTTGTGGTGTGTTCTGCTTGTCACCATGTGTGACTCTCGCCAGAGGCTGCAAGACATCACATGTGCTGACCTAGATGTGATGCAACAGTGGGTTACCATGGCACATGCCTTCATGCTTCTGAACCAGCAGCTGGCAGCCCCACGCAAGGCCATCTAATGCATTCTGCACCCACCAAGCATCCTAGACTGGGCCACTGACTTTCACATATCCACCCTGGATACCATGGATACTGGGGTGCTCCAGAAATACCTCCAGGTAATTGAGAACTGGTTTTGGGCTCCTGCCACCGGCACTGGCTGCTGGGAGTGCATCGCTTTGGGCGCTTGGGACAACTGACAGCAGCTCCAGATCTTGTGCAAGCGCTGGGCCACCTTCATAGACATTATCATCCAGGTGGTCCCACACATTGCATGCAAGGATGTTTGCATGTGGCTACCCCCCACTCCAGATAAGTAGGCGGCTAGCACTGTAATGAAGCTGGCCACCCCGAACCATTACTCTTAGGTTGCCAAACAGTCTGACATGGGCAAGACCATGGCTGGAGAGGCCACCTGAGAGGTATGCCTGGTCATCCAGGACATCATGGCCAATGGTTTAATCTACCCCATCAACCCAAAGGAGGTGTTGACCATTTTCTGCTGTGTAGGCTTCCTCAGCTGCATGGGAGCCATGGATGGTACCCACATCCCCATCCTCTGCTCACCCCAAGCCACCCAGGCATTCAACTGCAAGGGCTACTTCTCCATCATCCTGCAGGGCACTGTCAACCATCAGGGCTGCTTCACACACATCTTCACGAGCTGGGCAGGCACTGCCCACAAAACCCACATCTTCTGCAATTGCCTGCTCCCCAGGCTGATGGAGGATGGGTGCTATACTTCTGGGGTTCCCAATTTCATCAACCCCCCCTCCCCCCACATACATCATCAGGGATCCAGCCTACCCTTTCATGCTCTGGCTTATGAAGCCCTACTGGGGGCAGCTGAACTGACAGAAGGAACACTACAACTACTGCCTAAGCAAGTGGCACATGATGGTTGAGTGTGCCTTTGGGTGCCTCCTCAAATGTGGATGAGGAGAACCTGACACAACTAATCATTGCTACATGTGTCCTCCACAACATCTGCAAGACCAGAGGGAGGTCTTCCACGAAGCCTGGGCAGAGGAAGCATGGTGCAAGGTGTAGGCAGGGCCAAACTGTTCTTGTTTTTCATGTAGAAAATCTCCTGAATGTTTCCTATGTCTCAACTTGCTTCCTCTTCACAGTTAACACAAACCAGCAAACCTTTGGATGGGATTGGGGAGGTTTGTAAAAGGGGTGAAAGAACCTGGCAGGGGTGGTTAGGACAGGGAAAGGGGAAGACGTTGGGGCCAGGGGGAATACCACAGGGACTGATATCAACAAACACAAAACCCTGGAGGAGAGGTACAGGACACAGGGGTATAGATCTAGCAAACTAATTCCCAGACTCAGGAGTGAAGTCTAAGAGCTTCTCTGGGTAGGAGCTGGACAGATGGGTGATCTTGGACCCACTGTCTACCTGAGGACTGTGGGGCAGGAGCAGAGGTGGTGGCGGAAGGCAACTGCAGAACCAGAGCCACGCATTCCTGGTTCCCCCTCATGGGACCCTCAATCCCCTCTAACAAACCCTTCAGCCCCCGGCCTGCCCGGCACCCGCCTTAGGGCATCCTGGACCTATGACTCTCAGCCATGTCTGGGGCTCATGTCATGCAGCAGGACCAAGCCATGGGACTGCCAATCCCTTCCAAGCCCATGCTGCTCCCTCAAAGCAGGACCTGGGCCAGGAGGTAGATTGTAGGAAGGGGAAGAGCTCCCCCGCTGGGCCTGCTCGTCGGCAGGTGGATGAGCAGGGGCCAACAGGCTCTGGTGTCAGATGCATTCCTAACAATAGCCTGGCCCAGTGGGCTGCATTTTTCCCTCCCCTCACCCCCAGCTCTGAGCACTCCCGCACCCCTTTGGAACAGGCCTGGAACCGCTCTGGGGATATAAGTACAAGGGGCGACTGCCAGAGCTGCAGGGGAATGATTCAGCTCTAAGAGGGGAATGGTGTCCCTGACAGCCTTGGCATTGGGGTCCAGGCCACCTGTCCCTGACCCACTGAAGCAGGCCCCACCTAGTGCCTTTCTGCCTCCCTGGACCATGGGTCACTGGTTCACTTGGGCCATTCCTCCTGTTGTGGGTTCCCCACGAGGCATGGTGTGGAGTGCTTCCCCCAAGCCAACATCCAGGGGTCCCTCCTATGGAACCCCTGTCCCTGTCACCCCAGGGAAGAGTTGCTGGAGTGGGGCAGGGCATGTCATAGGGGGCTGGGGGGCAGCCTCTCCTACCACTGCCAGCCAGGAAGTCTAAGGGCTCTCAATGGGAGGTAGTGCTGGCACTAGTCAGGGGTGTCATAGGTGGATGCAAAGTAGTCCAGAACCCTGTCCATAAATCTGCTAGCTCTGCGGCTTGGTGCCTCAGCTGAACTCCAGGATGGTAGGGAGTGGGGTGAAGGGCAAAGGATTGGAGTGACTGGTCTGCCCCGTGCTGAAAGACAGAAACCTCTCAAGTACATAGCAGCCCAGGGCCCCACAATGTGAGCAGTGATGGTGGGGTGAATCACCATCCCTCAACACCCCTCCACCCCTGAAATTCTTCCCTGCCAACCTTTTTGAGGCTTCTCAGCCACAATGAACTGAGAGGACTGTGTCTGCAGGCCTCCCTTCTTCTCCTTCTTTCTCCCACGTCCTCCCCTCATTGGCTCTTTGTTATCCCTGGGACCTGGGTCCCCATCATGGCTGCATGGAGTGAAGGTAAACTGTACCTTCCAGGCTGCAAGGCATCTTCATTTAGGGCATGACTTGTTGGCAGAAGTGTTGAAGGGCTGGCCATAGGTTGTGTGGATTGTGCTTCCACAGCAGCCATTGCGCTGGTTGTGGGGGGGCACTCTGTGCATCTGGGAGTGGGGCTGCAAGGTGTCAGAGGAGTGGGTCCAGAATCTCCTTGGCAATAGTGTGAATGGTGTCCCAGGGTCTGTGTGCTTGGCTGAAGTCTATGAGATTGAGCACCTGGAGAGGGGGGAGGCCTCCTGTGATTTGGAGGGCATGAGCTTGGACTCCAGGTCCTGGGTCCCAATTTCTATTGCTTTCCCCTGCTCCCTATTCTTGGCCATGCCTGAGAAGATGTCAAGGGAGCTCACGTCCAGCTGCAAATGCACCTTGGCTCCCGTATCCTGTAATGATGTGGGGACCAGTACCAATGAGGGATTCCTTGTGGAGTGGAATCAGCAGCTGTCCTCTTGCTCTGTGGTCCCTGAGGACATGCTTCTGGCTACCTAGTTGTCCCACGGTTCTGGGACCACTCTGTGCCTCCTCCTCCAGTGAGGTCCCTACCAATGATTCCTCCACCCTCCCCAACCCCCTCCGGTGCTGTAGGTGTATGGGGTCTTGATGGCCCTGTTCTTGGTGAAGAAGCAGGACAGCTACTCATAGAAAGGCATGGTCTGCCTCCATCCTTATACTGCACCTGCATCCATTTTGTCTTGGTGTGGCAATGCTCCTAGTCCCTTTGTGACCCTTTGGGCACATCTACTGAACAATGTGTTAAAAACAGTCGTGTTGCAGTGCCCTTTCTGGAGCTGCTGCTGGCTCTCCCCCCCTACCCCAGATTGCAGTGAGATCCCTCATCTCCCCATACTACCAGTTGTTTAACTGGGGTTGGGTCATGGAGGAGGATGGAACAGGTTCATTCATGGTCTGCAGTGGTAGCCATGGGGTCTAGCTGTGAGGGTGGATGGAAGAATGGAAGGAAAGCTGGAAGGAGTAAAAGAAATGGGAAGGTGAGGGTCTCACTTTCCCTGGGTGTGGCTCCTGCTCCCCTGGTCAGGCCACCCCAACAATCTTAAAATTTCCAGGGGCTTCCAGCAGACACCCCATGATTCTGGAAATGCCCTATGCCTCAGCTTGGAAATTTCCAGTGTCTTCTACCAGCAACACGGATGTAGCTGGCCACATCTCACCTGATCCTGTGGTTTCCAGGGGCATCAAAGTCGGGCCCATGTGTACATTGTGGGATGCTTTGTGATGGGGTGCCTGGTCCAGGGACTTATGTAGGGGACACAGATGCCTCACTTCCCCCTGCCCCTGCTACCTGCCTGTGGCTGACAGATGACCAGAGGCAGGAGACAAGGCTTTGCTACCTCAGTTCTGGGAGAGCTTGGAACAACCAAGTGTGACCTGAGCATGAGCACACCTCCCAGTAAGGGAGGCATGTCACAAAGGAGGCTGGGATGACAGAGGATACTGACCTAACTTGAACAGAGGAACTGGTATGGAATTTCCATTTACTGGTCTAAGCTAATCATGAGTCAGTGCGGAGTTTGCGCAGGAGAGTGCATGGGAAGGCCCGAGATACTGCCTGTGAACCCCCCAGGGTAGACAGTCCCAGCCATAGCCAGCCTACCAGAGGCATGACATGGATGGGCACACACTGCACCCCAAGGCTCCACTTGAGCTCTGCAGCCCCCACCTCAGGCACCTCAGAGACTGCCACCCAGAAGGAGCCCATGGTTCCAGGCTCCACACAGATGGAGCCCCTGGCTCTCAGCTGCATAGGCTGCCTATCCCTTTTTCAGGCCACCTCCCCATGTGAGGTCTGCTCCCTTTTGGGGTCTCTGGCACACCACCTGGAGGAGCTCCAGGCCACAGTCCAGAGACTGCCTACCATCAGGGACTGTGAGCAGGAGATCAACTCCTATTGCCAGGCCCTTCTCCCTCAGGAGCCGGAGGGTAGACCACTGTCTCCCTCCAGGACAAAGGAGGACTCCAGGACCTCCCACTCTGTCCAGTAATGGGCATGGACCAAGTGGTCAAGGGCCCTAAGGCCCGCCGCCCCAAGGCCCCTGCCCCGCTGGAGCTTATCAACAAATACACACCTCTTGCTGCTCCAGCAGAGCCTGCTGAGCTGCCAGCTCCCACAGGCAACACAGGCTTACCTGCAGCTACCGTCCCCGCTGTCCCCAAGACAAAACGTAAGGCGTTTGTTGTGGGAGACTCCACCCTGAGGGTGACTGAGGGGGCAATCTGCCACTCCAATCCCTTAGCCCGGGAAGTCTGCTGCTTCCCGGCGGCCCACATCTGGCACATTGCGGAGAAGATCCCAAAGCTCCTCCAGCCCACAGACCACTATCCTATGCCTCTTATTCATGTGGGCACCAATGACACGGCTCGGAGTGCTCCCAGCCGGGTCATGAGGTGCTACAGGGATTTGGGAGCGGCGCTAAAGGGTCTGGGGGCACAGGTGGTGTTCTTGTTGATCCTCCCAGTCTTGGGGTATGGGCTGAGGAGGGAGAGGAGGATCCACGTAATCAACCAAAGACTGCGGCGCTGGTGTTATCGGGAAGGCTTTGGCTTCCATGACCACAGCCCGCTCTTTGGCGAGAGAGGCAGCGAGCTGCTGGGAAGAGATGGCCTCCACCTCTCTCCCCTGGGGAGGAGGCTCTTCTCAGCCAGG
>NW_017728948.1:6208197-6238752 GCF_001723895.1 Crocodylus porosus | reverse complement strand
TGACCCCAGCTGACTTCCTGCCCTTTGGGCGGGGGGCTGGACTCGATGATCTTCCGAGGTCCCTTCCAGCCCTAATGTCTATGAAAACTATGAAATCTATGATTAGATTTTGGCGCATATCAGTTCAGGTCTATCTATTTTAGACCAGTTTGTGTGCACCAAACTTCTATTCCATTATGGGTCTAAATCAATTTCCAATCACTTACCCTGGAAATGTGTAATATCTCTACCTGGCTTTAGGCGAGCTGTCAGGTACCCCTACTGTGATACCTGAAACCTTGTCTAAGGCTATTGCAACCATGCAGTTCATCCAATAAAGGATATTGCCAAGTACTGTCCTTTGCAATACTTCAAACCACTACTGGGAAGAGATCAGAGAAAAAGGAATCTAGCTCTCTATTTTCCAGTGTTTACCCTGTGGATTTGATGGCAGTTTGGGGCCTGAAAGCACAACCTAAGAACACTGAACAGTACTTACATGAGTAATCCAACTCAGCTCACTGTAAATATTTGCAAAATACTATGAAATACCAGAAAAGGGTTGCAGAATCAGATCTGTTTTATCTGTTGCTTGCATGGTTCTTTCACATGCTAATAAGAAGGAGCGAGAAAGGAACTTTAAAAATAGAACAAACTGTAAAATCATCGAAGTTAGAGCAGTGTCTAGGAGATTAAGGGGTCATGCATGTTTGCTGCTGTGCCACACCTGTCAGTTCCTAAAGCTCTAAATGGAATCACTTCTAGCCATCCCCAGCTCTCTTGTTTTATCGTGGATAATCTCACAGGGAAATACCGTGAAGCACTGTTTGGCTATGCTGCACTTTTTGGTGACCATGACAACGTGAGGTGTGTTGTGTTATGATGTTTTGATGCAAGTTTACCAAATCATATTATAGCACCCTGACAAGAACTAAAAATTATGAAAATCTGGCCCCTGTTAAATTTGTCTTCCTGCAGAAAACTCCAACGGCAACAATATTGGCAGCCAAATAGGTGTAAAAGTTCACAATCATTACAAAGGCTCTTTGGTCCTTTCAAACACTTGTTCCAGTCCCTTCCCTCCTTCCTCTCACTCCCCTGCCCCCCCCTTTTTTTTTTTCTTAAATAATTTTACTTTCCTTCTTGGTTCTTGAGACATCAAAGCCAGTGAACTAAGAAAACCAGGTATCTTTTTTTAACCATCCGATTTACGCATAAAAGCAGAGGAAGAATTTCCTTGTGATCAGGCATCAGTACTAAGTAGGTTTTCTTGCCTTCTTCAGCAGAACTTCCAGCCTGAAAAGCAGGTACATTTTTTATAATTAATTTTGTTCAAACTTGGCATCTGACACAATGTTGCTCTTCAAGAGGTTCAGAATGACAAGCAAGTTTACTGTTAAGGATTAATCATGTTCTCTTGCTGTTCCCACTCTCCGTCTGCTCTTCGCCTTTAGAGGTATAGACAACACAGTCACTTCGTTTTTACATTACTAAGTCGTTCCTTTAAAATATTCCCTTTCTGTTCAGTTTCCTCTTTGTCATGTTATGTATTCACAACATGCAGCGATGTATAACTGTGCTGTCTGAATGTCTTGTTGATATGGCATATACATCTGCTTTAATAATGATGTTTGCGTCAGATCAATATGTGGCATCCACTTGCTCGAAGTTCTTTCCTCTTCCCTTTCAGATTTCCTTAATTGTAAATGTGCCTATCCTGACCCTTATTTCAATCCTGTCGCTGCTGAAATGCTTAGTCCTGCCTTAGTGTCTTTACCATGACAACTACCGCTAGTTCTTGAGCAATCGTTACAAGGCCGCACTCTAATCAAAAGGAAGTTCCGCATACTGGAACGGGACATTTTATTGCTCCAAGAAGTGGGACCTCATTACCTGGTGATGGATGCTCCCATCTAGCTATTTGATCTTTAATTTTGTATTACATAAAACTTAGCATGCTTCAATTCATTTTTGACTGTTTATTAGCCACCTTTTTCTGTAACTGGTGACTTTTTTATCATCATCCCCACTGTGATCCTCCAGAGAGGTTAGGAATACTCCATAATCTACCTTAAAACACCCTTCTCACAAACACCCAGAGAAAACACCTTTTAGTACATTTTGTCAGCTCCTCTTATCTGATGTTATGCTTCATTATTTGTAAAGCTTACGGTCGTGCTCTTTGTGACACTATGTTTTATGAGTTCATCATCACGTCCAGTACACACAGGTCCAGAAAACGGAATAAATGTTTTCTCATTGTTCTCTTATCTCTCCTGCTAGAATTCCACATGGAAGAAAAAGTGGGAATACCATGATCACGCACGTTTCTATACCTTTGGCTTAGCAAATCACAGGATCAGTAGGGAGTTTGACCAGATGAGGACCAGGAGCTCCTTCAGTATCTTAGCTTTCGTTTAAAAAAATACAAAAAAGCCCAAAAGATTTCGCACTTATGGTTGCAAAGCTAACTATCAAACCATCAGAAAGGAAACCCAATGCAGTTCGAGCTTCCTAAAACTGACAGCCCCAGATGCTCACAATGAAATTTCAAGCCACAACTGAACATAAATTAACAGAACATCTACCAAGATCGCAGCGAGTCTCATCAGGGCTCCCTTGCTTTCACACCCAGAAATCTTACAAAGAAAAGGAGTGCTTTATTGCTCATCTACCAAGCCAATGACTGGTGTTTAATAAGAAACAGAGGAGAGAGGCAAACCCAGTCCTGTCCTACTTCCAGAACTAACAGAAGGGCCCTGCCTCTCCCTCTCAGTTGGCCCAGGGTAAGAGGCAGAAGTGTGAGATCCAGGGGAGGACAGGTATCCCTGGCATCCCTGGGTGGGACTTTGCAGTTGTGGTGCCCCTGGTTATTTCTGTGCTTTGCTGAACAAAAGCCCAATGTTTCCTGGGTGCTTCATTAGTTACATGTAATTAAGCGGGCACCCAGAGAGCGATGACACAAATTATTGCAGAATCTTCAGGACCGCTACGCGGGACGACGAGTCATTCCTTGTACCATTGCAACGTCTATTAGAAGTGACAGTACTGTGCAAATCCCTGTGTGACAGTAGCCTGTTCCACCGAGAGATCACTGAGTTATCTGACTTAGACTCCTATTGTTTCTCGCACTAATCACGGCAAAAATCGTCGCCATCACTAGACTTACCCCATGAACTTTTTTTCAAACATACGAACAACATGCAAACACACCCACTCCCACAAACAAAAAAAAATGAGTGTTTAACATTTATATTCTTTCACTTGGGCATGGGGGGAATAGCAGTACACAGCCTGCACTGCTATTAATGGCAGTTACCTGCATTAACCCCTAGCCATACGTCAGGAAAATAAAAATTGATGTGTCCGTGGTGCTGGAAGTTGGTAAGAATGCGAAAACGTGTTTTACTGTGCATCAGCAGAATCCAGATGTCAGGGGGGTTAATTGAACTCAATACTAGGATGAAACATATAAAAGTAAACACATTTTATTGTTAATTGCTTACAAATGTTTAGATAAGCAAAGTAAATGGATATAACATTTTGCTTTTAATAAACTAAATACTGGGCACTGCACACCAACAATAATTAGACAATTGAGTTCTAAATTAAATAAATGAAGTAAAAAGAATGGTGCAGATTATATTAACTATGGAAAGCATGAAGGAACTTTATTTCTGGCTAAAGGAATAGAAAACGGTGGAATTAAAAATGGGGAAGCCACAGTTATACAGTGCCTATTAGCAATTACAACAGACCCGTATATTTAGTTATTGCTTTATGATTAACTAAACCTTTCAGTGGTAATAGGCATTGCATTCAGAATTGAGGGATGATATTTTATGGATTGCTGGAGGCTTTTCATTTCTGTATAGCACATTTAAATATAGTCAGCCTTTTAGCCATTTTAACCTTGTTTAGCATAAATGGTTGAACTTGAAATTCATTGTTTTATATGATCCATGGAAAATATCATTAGGAATTGCTGTAGTGGATATTCTATTTTCTCATGAACATATAATAAATTTAATTATTAATGCCCATATGCCATTTATGGCCTACTGTTTTTGAGCCTTCTTTGTCTTTTCACCTCAAAAAGCCAGATCGTTAAAAGAGCCACAGCACAGAATACTGGATGAAGGCAAAGGCACTCGCTTTTGCCACCAGTCTCTTTATTAATTCAATATGTCTGAGTTTCTTTGTGCTGGTGATTATACAAATGTCCAAGGTCAAGTGGAATAGTGAACCCAGGTAATCATTTTTTAACGGTTATCTGATTATTTAAAGCAGATCTGCAGAAAGGTCAGATTTTTTTTTCTGTAATTAGAGAGGCTAACACCTTTACTGGTTATTAACATTGACAAATGCTCCCTAAACAATTCATCTGTATTTTTGTTATATATTTTAAAAACTGCCCAATGCAAGAAGCATCTTCCTTGCTTTGGTGAACCAAAGAGAGCAAAGCCAAAAAAAAAGAAAGCAAGTGAACAAAAACCTCTGCACACCTGCACTCCAAATAGAAGCAAACCCAAAATAATGAAAAGTCATAACAGACAAACCAACCAAACCACCTTCTTTCACCTTTAATGCATGCAAAGATTAACATAATCAACTCTCTTGCCTCTAGGCAGTAAGTGACTGGTGCAGAGTCAGGAAGGACTTCTTACCCCCCGAGACCAAACCTGCACATAAATGGACAGGTTCAGCTGTCCTATTTTTTTTCTATTTCTTTTGCTCTGAAGCATCAGCTCTTGGCCATTTTATCAGACAAGATACAGATTTGAGGGCAAAGACTGTGACACCAACCACAGACCCTGGTCCTTATACTTCCTGTACAAGTTATATTAGCCCTACAGATATAATAGCAGCATAAAAGGTTGAAGAGAGTGGAAGAGATGCCCCCCAGCTTTTTTGAGGGAGGCTGGTTTTATCCTTCACAGCATGAATGGAACGGACAGCCAGTTCTTTCCTAACCAATAGCTGTATTGATACCGCTTCAGGTCATAACATGAATAAACTGCCCATTTCCCAGCCCCATAGACTGAAACCCCTTGAATGCCATCACAAAAGCAGAAAGTCCCTCGCTGGCACGGCTGTTTTGCGATCTAATGGGAAATTCGAAGCCTCTGGCTAGGTACAGGCATCGAAAAAGCCGAAGAAGGAATCAATCTAAGTTTTGCAGCTTTCTGTAAGTGGCGTATTTTAGTTCAGTAGTGAACAGACTGCACGTTCGCCCTTCCGTCAGGGGCGCAAATCTTAAACAGGGTTCTGCCCTTTTTATACCAGTCTATACCTTCTGAACTCCCGTTCTGTTACGGCTACAGACCAATTTCTGATCACTGATACCGGTAAAAGTGTAATGCCTGTACCCAGTCTATAAGCCTAGGAACAAAGAAACAAGGAAGTTTTAACACCCACGTTTAGAATGCAACTTGGTGGGGAGAAGGGGTGAGATGTGGGTGGGTCCTGAAGCCTTTTGAAAGCCTGCTTTCAAAATAAATCCAGGCCATGCAGAACATTTGGCACTCCCCAGCATTGAATATGGTGGGAGGATTTGAGTTTTTAGAATCTGTCACGGGCATAACCGGTGCTGAAGGCAGGGAAGATGTGTAATTTATAGACCAACTAAGAGATACACAGAGCACAAGCTTTTGTGAACTTGAGCTCATTTCGGCAGGTGCTGTTAAAGGATGACCATGCAGCAGTGCATAAGGGGGAGGCAGTGATTTGAATACAAAAGGTGGGGGGAGAGGAGAGAGAGGAAGGCAGGGGGTAGTGCTGAGAGGCAAGCAAGGGAAAAAAAAACCCTATAGGAACAAAAGGGGTTACAAAAGCTAATCCAGGTAATGGGTAACTAAAGCTGTCACAGCAAGTGAGCCTAAGGATATGGTTTTAACACAGAATATTTGAACATCCCAAAGACTCGCATGCCTGGTGAGCGTGAATAGGTTGGCTACAGGAAACAGGAATAGAAGAAAAAGCCCACGTGTTTTTCTATTCTACACTGATACTTGTCAAGTGTTCATCACCACCGTGTCTAACCAACTGCCTTCCAGTAGTGCATAAAGTGACAGCCAACATCTGTTGCATGTGCTTTGCTGTCCCATCCGCTCCCAAAGAGGGAAGTGAACATCGTGGAACATCTTGTTTTTTTATTTTGTTAATTAGTTCTAGCCTTTTTTTAACAACGCCCACAATGTACCTAATTTGAAATATGGATATACATGCACGCACACACACGCGCGTATATGTTTATGCTAAAGACATGTGCCTTGCATTCGGAGCAGAAGGTGGTGAGCTTTGTGATGGTGTTGACTTTTAGGGGGAGTTCTGTTTATTGTCTTGGATCAAGCCACAAGACAGGTCTTTCTACCATAGGAGAAATAGTTACCCTTATTACGGACAGTTCCACTAAACACAAGGGAAAAAAGTGGTTGACCGGAGCTGACTATATTCACATCACCTGGAAAAGACTATTTTAAAGCATTTCTTTAGGCTGCAATGCCTTTCCACTTTGACCTCCATGACCATTATTCAATGCACGTCTTTTTTGAGTTCATTTTTAGTATAAAAGAAACAGTTATATAAATTCCATCAAGTATTCCATCACATGCCAATGAAACCACAAAATAGACAGCATGTTTAACTCATTACAGTTCAGAATACACACACACACCCCTCTAGCATTCGCTCTTTTCCTATTATCTTTGTTCCTTACAACTTAGGTTAACACCCTTTTGGAATGGAAACCTCACAACGGTATAAAACCTGGAGGGGGAGAAAAACAGAAAGTTTGCTGAGCTTTTGCATAAACACGTAACGAGGGAAGGCTCTGTCCTAGGAAGGATTCATGGCTGTAGGTAACACTGGTGTTGTTCTCGAAACGTTTTATTTTCTCTCTCACTTTGCTCGTTTGGGCTGTTGTCCTCTGCAAATGAAGGCCATGACTCAACTCATTCCATCCAGAATGGCTTTCACAAAAATAATTTAAATTTGTTTGAAAAAAAAAAAAAGGAAATAAAATACATACAAATATGGGATAAAGACATGCTCCAGTTTTCACTTCATGCAAAAGTTTGAAAATTATGTGTGTGACCTATCCATTTCCAAAGAAATACTGTACAATCAGCATTTTTGGAGGAAAAAACATACACCTATCTAGAGACTTCCTTATTAAAATCAAAGCAATAGCTTATGACAAAGCTTTGCACTTATTTTCCAAACAAAGCAATTAAAAGGCACAGCCAGATTAATTTGCTTCATCACCGCCTAGTTTGTAATTCAGCTGTTGATATGCTGCAGACAAGGTACTATTTTTGAACAGCTGTAAAATTTGCTTTCAGAGCCATTATGCTTCAGAGAAAAAGGCCCTTTCAATTTTTCATTTTAAGAAAAGGATTGTTGAGACCAACTAAGCTAAAGGCTTCTGAAGATGCCATTAAAATATTAAGGGAAAGACTCATACATCACTTACACAACGGACTATGTAACAGCATAACACTTAAACTAGAGATCCAGTTTTCAACTCTCATTCACAGGAGCCATCATGAACAAATGCTCAAGATCTTATATTTAGTCTGCTGGGAAAACCCAACAAAATGCTTTAGCAAATACTGGATAAAAAAATCAGACCATAACAAATGGTTGTTAGCTTGAGTTTAACGTGCCTATGCACCACAGAAAAGTAGGGCTGGAAGTGATCTCTGGATGAGGTAGAATCATCCCTCTGCAAAGCATCCCAAACAAATCCTTGTCTAACCTATTACTAAAACTACACAATCAATCCTGTCGTGGAACTACGAGGCACAGCACCCTAACCTGTCCCAGGGAAAGCTGGGGGACAACTTTCATAGCAGTCAGTGTCCTGTTGCTGGAAGGGGTGTTAAAATATACTCAAGAGTTCCAAGGAAGAGTGCCACATCCCCCGTGCAAAGCAGGAACTCAGTATTTCTAAGGGCTCTTGTCAGACCTGGAACTGAAAGAAAAGTGCACGTTTTTGTTCACAACACCACGCACTAATCCTCTGTGCGCTCATTTGACAAAGTGGCTAAAGAACAAGATTTTCCTTTTTTTGGGTGTAATTATAAAAAAAAATTGTTGGTTCTAGATAGGTATTTGCATATGTCTAAATGCATATGCAGAAACAAACAGCAAGCCCTGGATGTCTCCGATTCATAACCTACATGGCAGAATCAAAAAAGAACGACACTAAAGGAAATAAAGACTGTTTCCTTTAATTTTTAATTTCCTGGCTTGGCTGGCTTGTCTCCTAACTGCAATATCATCTCCGTTTATTCTTTCTATTTTGCAAGGGGGAAAAAAATCCCTGTATTTAGTAAGTTGTGTATGTGTGTGTTCATTTCATTATAATCAATGACATATTAGGTCACATGAGAAAGATCTATAATGAACCATTCTCAAGTGATTTGAAATGTTCCTGTACAACGTACATTACAAATTGAAAATTAATGAGGAAACTTGTTTAAAAATTGGCTCCAGCTACCCAGGGGTTTAAGAGGAAAACAACATTTTAAAAGTGCATGCAAAACTCATTTCGATATGCAATAGTCCTTTAGTGAGAAATAAGTTACATTGTTTCTCAAAAAGAGTCCTACTGAATTAATTTGTCAATGTTTATTGTCATTATTCAAACTATTACAGTATTTCAACAGACAGTGATACATACTGAAATTATATTTCCTCCAGGCAAAATTCAGGTTGGGGGGAAGAGAGGCAGGAACTGCCCTTGCCCCAGGCAAACCTTGGCTGGGGTCTGAGGCCAGGGGGAGGGAGTAAAACCTCCCTTCCCCTGAGCACAGAGATGCCCTGCCCTGCTAAACTTACTGCTGGCTGTGGCTGTGGATACTACAAATCCCAGGGGCACAAGGAAGCAGGAAAAGGAAGAGATGAACAACCCTGCACAACTGTGCAGGGACTTCTGTAATGATGGGCTGCAAATCCCAGAGAGCTAGGGGGCAGCAGGAGGATGAACTGCTACAGAGCCTAGCTCTGTCGCCCCCTGGCTTCTGGCTTGAGCTACTGCAGGCTTGTGGCTGCATTACCTGAATCAAAGGTAAACGTGTGTCCAGTTGTGTCTCAGTTTAATCTTCGCAGCTTAGACTAACCTGCAAAGACTGAATCGATTCAGCCTTGGGCTTTTTGACTGTCTGTACTTAGCCTTGGGATTTGGGAACAGGCTGTAACAGATGATTTGTCATTTTGGGAGAAAGAACAGTCTTGGGGTTAAAACAGTAGACTGGGACTCAAAAAATCAGATTCAGCTATTACTTTAGGCAAATTATTTAGGCCTTGATTCAGGAAAAGTATCTGCGTAAATCCCATTTAATGAACACTGGTTCTAAATACAGTTTTTAGGATTATCAGGGAGCACTTTCTATTCTGAGTGGCTGCTAGTTTATTTTCTCACAAACCTCCTATTTTGGCCTGATGGATAACTGCAGTTTCCACGAGTGTTTGCTTCTCCTAAGGATGTGCAATTAGGCTTTGCATATTTTACATTTAAATTCTTTCAACATTTAGAAATCTCTACTTCCTTAAAGCTAGCATGCCATACACTAAGTAGTTCCTTACACCAAGCATAGCCTGAGTTATATCAGGCGGGTTACTGGTAAAGTCCTATTATGTGCAGACATTGCGATTTGGCCTTTATTCAATCTCTCTCTCCCCTGCTCAGATTTTGTCTAGACTGCAACCAACAATTAGAAATGCATACTGCATATATGTTTCCCCACATTAGAAAAGTATGGTAAAATAAACTGCAATGTCTATATCTCTTCATAATTTATAGTAAAAAGTTCAAGGACATTGGAATAGGAGTCTTGTAACATTTTTTTTTCCCTCTTCAATAGATAGTGGCTAGAGTTCTGGCAATATATTGTTGGGCACGGGCTGGAAAAGTTCTTTTTGCTAGACTAAACTCTAATTTTGAAGCAAGGTATATTTTTTTAATGATAATCTAATGAAGATGTTATAATCAAGCTTCATTGTAGCTGCGTGTAAGAGGGAAAAATTAGGAGTGTGTTTGGGACTGAGCATCTATATTTAAAGAAGTGTTGAGAAGTTTTCCAGTGACAAGAACTGCTGATAAATGGTAGTTAGAAGAGAAGAAGTGCTTATTCATTGAACAAAGTGGTGTGTAATTTATTTTACTTCATTAAATGCTGAATTCTTCAAACACTACTGGAAATTAGAATACTTTGAACCTAATTATTATAAGTAAGTTTAATCATAGCTTTGAAGTTACTTTCAATATAGTACCCTATTACATATTAAATTATCTGTCTGTGCCATTCATCTATAACTACGCCATTCCAGGGCACGAGAACTGGAAAATACCTGTGTAAAATACTGAAAGAAAAGTTAAAGGTTATTTTGCTTTTGTTTTTTCAGAACTTTTCTCATATTCCCCTATTCCTGGGTTTCTCAGACTTTTGATACCTGGCGTACACCTTTTCTCTGAATCAAAACTGATGGTACACTTCACTCATCAGTCAACAGGCTGGATGGAGTCCATGAGCCTGATCCAGCAGCATAGGGCCAGCCAAGCCAGGGCTTACATCCCAGTGCATGGGGCCCACCTGGTTGGGACTGGGGCCCCAGGACAGTGTGCCAGCCTGGCCGGCTCAGCCTGGAGGTCCAATTCAGACATGAGAAACTGGTGCACCTGAGGCCCCATTCAGCTACCCAGAGCTGGCATGGCTAGGGCCCCGATCTATCCGCATGGAGCTGGCTTGGCCAGGGGCACATTCAGACTATTTTTGCAGCACACATTGCTGCTGTAGCACAGCCTTAGTATTACTCATAGACCAGTCCCAGGCAAAAATTAACTAAAGTTTAACACAAAGATACTGGCATCAAAAGAAACAATAAATATGGTTAGCAAATCCAGTGGAAATAAAAAACATCTGAAACAAGGAAGTAAAATAACAAGTAGCAGGCAAAAAAAGACAAGACAAAACAGAAACCAATTTGATAAATTAGCCACCTATACAATAACCTTTTATTAAGTTTCTAATAAGGAGTTTTAAGTTACCTTATCTGGGAGACAGGGCAGGGTCTTTGTGGGTGATCTTTTATTGGACTAACTACATGGTTTCAAATGCAGGATATTTTTCTTCAGGTCACATTTTCAGGTCTTATTCAAATATATTTTGCAATATTTTTTTTAACTGTTTCAGAGTGAATATTGCTTTAGTGATCCAACTCCAGATGGGGAGCTAGGAATACCTGGATTCTAAATTTGCATCTGGCAGTGACTTCATTTGTGGCTTTGGACAGACTACTGATTTTAAGTTGCCATTATTATTATCATTCGCAAAACATGAACTGAACATTGGTGATTCTAGTACATAGGGCACCCTTGCCAACTTCGCTGTATTCCCTGTTATATTCCTGATGTTTAAGCTTAAAACATGTATGACATGCTCAGTTCTAGTAATTGCACCAATTACTTTTAACAAGTAAGTCAAAATTTCTCATGGTAAACAATTTATTTTATTTTATCATCATCACCTCGTTGATGTTTTAGGGATATTACGGAATGGCCAGAAAAAATAACTAAAATAAATTATTGCATGGCATTTCACACTTGTGCCAACATACGTTAATCGATAGATATTTTTTGTCCCATAGCATACGTTCCTGCCCTTTAATCCTCTATATTTTCACCCTAGATTTATTCCCCAACCTCCTGCTGATAGAGTCTCACACCTTTTCTACTCCCTATCCACACCAAGCAAATCATCTGAGTGATTCTGTATCAGTGTGTCTCTCCCTGCCAGTCTGGGGGGATGGACTGTTTCTACAGCCCAACAAAAGCACACGTAAATGATAGTCAGAAGAGATGGTTGAATAAGTGGTGCAAAATGCTTAACTTCTTCATGCCAGGTTACAGCCATGTTCTATTCTAATATGAATATGATTGAGATTAGGCCCCACGTTCTGATTTCTGTACTATAGTACTTCACTGGGCAGACCTCCCCTGGCAGAAGTAGTTTAATAGAAGACCTGTTCTTTTTTTTTCCCCTTCTCCTTCCCAAAACAGATTCCCCACTCCCAGCCTCCAGAGTAAATTGCCTGATTTTCACTTTTTTCTTTTCTTTCATCAGAAATCGGAAATTCTTCTGTTTGCGCCCAAAATTCCATTTTTCATTTTTTTGATGAAAAGCTGGAATGTTCCAAAGGCCAACTCTATTCAGTGGTTAATTTCTTCGGTCTATTTGTTTATTTCTTTAAGTATTAAGATCATGTGAAATGGACATTTCCAGGTTGGGTTGTGTCATGGTAGCTTATGGAAACTAACTAGCTCAGGAGTACAGCTGCAGTAGCACGGGCTGCCCCTCCTCAAAGTATACTGCCAGGGCGCTGGTTGAGTTCAGGATCTTAAACCTAGGGCTGTCGTAGCTCTCTGAGTTTAAAACTAGCCTGGTTATGTCCAGGGATGCTGCAGTCGCACCTTTGGACACCCGTGTACATATATATATTCACTATTTTAACCTTGAAAATAAAATATGTCATATGTGTTCCAAAACTCGTTTACATTTTTTTTTTCCAATAAACTGTATTTTCAATATTAAATCACTCAACTCAAACCAAACCAAACAAAAAACCCACGAACAACCTGCCAGATAGCAGGTATGTCACTAAACACATAATGGAAATTCAATTTTTCCAGGTTACATTTCAATGAGGAAAAAAATACCATTTGTGATCTGCCTTTGACTAATATATTATAAGACTAAAATATCAAGGATGAGAAAAATAGCAACTACGTAAAGTAAGGAACGTTTTTAAAAATGGAATGATTACAAGAAAAAACCATGTTCCCATATTGCTTTCTTTTGGAAGATTTGCATACTCTCAACTGCAAGACCTTTTTTCCTCTTTATTCAAATATGCATTATTCAAAGTTTAAAAATCATTAGTTTATGAGGTGCTACAAATCAACAGCTTTACTTCCCAATCTTCCCTAACAATTTATTTGAAAGTTGTAATAAAATGTAACTGGATAGCATCTCTAGTGCAAACATCAAACACAAATTGCTAAATAAAAACTCAGCTGAAGCCTATTTGTTGTGGATCATATAATTGAAAATATAGTTTTTATTAAGGTTCTTTTCTCTAAGCATCTGATATCCACACCACTAAGCTACTTTAACAATGTTTAAAATACGAATGTACTGGTTTTATTGCTTACATTCCCTGCGTATTTGAAGGCAGTAATATGTACATAAAATATTTTGCATTATATGTATCTGTATTATGTAGATCTCTGATTTATGCTATTTATTTTTTAAATATACTGTATAATCATCATCCTGTTCAGTTATCAAGTTCTTATAAAACAGCCAGTTTCTGGTGCGCCAATTTTAGATAGCTTAATTGCAGTCAGGTTTAATACAAATCATCGTCTGGAAACACTTAAAGGTTTATGCTTGGTTTGATTTAAAAGCAAAATTGTACAGGTTTATTCTCTTTTTTTTTTACAAGGCAGAGTCACTGGAATTTTTCTCTCACAGGACTTACAAAGTTGCAACATAAAATAACAAATATTTTACCATTCAGTTTCTGCACTAAAACCACCTATAATGTGGTGACCATCTTGATTAATTCATATACATAAATAAGATCAAGGATTATACTTTAAAATGGTTATCAACGTGAAGACTACCATGGAAAGAGGTTCTGGCATCGAGAACGAGAGACACAATAATGCAGTCCAGTGGTGACTAGTGTAAAAGCATATGTGCTCAGAAAATAATAATGTCACAACCTTGTAGATACACTACCTCACTACCACACATCTTCTCTCTGTCCTTTCTTGTTAACCATTTCAAAGGTTGTGGGTTTGGTTGGGTTTTTTTGGGGGGGCGGGGGCGGGTGCTTGTTGTTTTCTTTCTTCTTTTTTTTTAATCTAGACACAAATAATATAAATCTTGTTAAAACTAAGAACAGTCAGGAAATGGCAAGGAGCAAACATCTCAATTGAACTGTCCTACTCCCAACAGTAATTATCAGCATAATTAGCGGATTTATTTTACATAACCTGGTTTGGGGTAGTCATACCTTTCTGAATTGTTGCCCCTTGAGGGAAACAGCTTCTACACATGGTCATTTGGGATGGATGTTGCAATTAACAAGCTTTATTTTATTATATTTATTTTATTTTTAAATACATCTCCCGAAAGGCCACGGGTTTGATTATCCCAGGCAGTTGCTCTCTGACACTAGCCTGGCAGAAAGCAGTTTGTAGTCAGTCAAAAGAGAGAGCAGCAAAGACTTCTAGTAAAATAGAAACAGTCCGATAAATATAAAGTCTAGTTGTAAACAGTTTGCCTTCAATCTGGAACAAATAGGGACTAACCCCAGTAGACAATCGCCAAGGTCGATCCTCCACTATTCTAAGAGCAGTACAAGACAACACAGTCTATATTTTAAAAAAATGCTTCAGGACATTAGGAAAAATCAGTGTGTCGGCTGGCTGCTTAAGTAATGCTACTTGACAGTATCTATAAGAGGACAGTACGTAGAAGATGAATACAAGTTGTGGAGCTTAGTCCTGAATGCTGTGGAACACCCTGACCTTTGTACAAAGATTAAACTAGCTTCTACCCTTGAGACAGTCCACCCAGCATACTGATGAGGTGCATTGGTCAGCGCTGAATTCTTCTTATAACTTCACTTTAGAATACAAAATCAAGAACTGAATCTTCAGTCCACGTTTTCCTGTACATCCCAAGGGCTATAATTGAATGCTATTTTGGGGGGATCCAACAATCTAAAAGTCCTTTCTTAGAGACAACAACATTATTTTGCAATAATCAAGATGAAAAGCCAAGAGCTAACTTTATTTATAATGTGACAGTATTATGACCACCGTGACAGTGATAAAAAGGAGGGTGGAAATAACAACCCCCACGAGTAATTAAGACAATGTAAACGTAAGACGTGACAACCAGGACACTGGGCATGATGGACTGGGGATGTTGTAAGCTGAATTCTTTTGTTTACAAGATATGGTACCAGGGGAATTGATTGAGAGCACAATTAAGGACTGTGCGCTTGGATAAGTACATGATGGTAGGGTCAAACCACCACAATTTCTACTAAGAAAAATTGTTTCTCCCTAATCTGCCAGGCTTCTTGGAAGGAGTTAATAAAATGGAAGATAAGCCAACCTAGTAGAATCAATTTACTCAGGATTTTAAAAAGTTTTGATAAGGTCCCTTATAAAACCCTCACCCATCCTTCAGGCAGGGAGTTCTGCATGTCCTCTAGACAGGGAGAGTCTTATCTGTAAGAACACAGGGACATCCATTGGAGTTCACTCTGCACGTTATGACATTTGCTAAAAGTCAGCAAGAATTTAAAATGAACAGAGCTTTATAATAACATAAGGGGAAAGACCACGGAGAAATGGTAAGATGCTCATTAGGGCTAGAGTGTTGTTGTAGCCATGATGGTCCAGAAAATGTTGAGAAGCAAGGATTTTTTTGTGATATCTTTTATTGGACCAACCATATACTTGGGAGAACTACAGTGGCATAGCATGGGTCTCCGGCGCCCATGGGGCCAATTCTTACATTGGCGCCCCCGTCCACAGCTGATCGCTGAGTGGGGGCAGGGGGCATGCCCCAGAGGCTGTCCGATCACTGAATGTGGGAGGGTCCCCCAGTGGCCAAACACCAAGCCTGGAAATGCCAGCGAAACCAGAAGTGCTGCCAGGGGACTTAGTACCCCCTGAAGGGCTCGACTGGTGCCCACCCCAGGCCAGCACCCAGGGGCATACCCCCCCTGTCCCTACACCGCTGGATAACTATGGGCACACTTTCAGGTATCACAGAAGCCCTTCCTCAGGGGTGAAGAATTGAAAAAGAACAGGGAACCGAGGATGGCGCTTTTTCAATCTTCCTCTGAAGGGGAAAAGCAGCAAGAAGGTGATTCCTGTTAAACATAATTATTTGTATAGGCAATGTTTCAAAGGAATGGGAAAGAAAAGAAAAAGCATCTGTTGCCCCAGGCAATCATTACCTTAAAAGATTGATTCTGGTTTACTATTTCTGAACAAAATGGCAACAATGCATCATAAAACAATTTGAAATGCACTATGCAGTTGATTCACTCTAAAAGCAGGGCTCTGTGACACAGGCATGCCGTGAAACAGGGGGAAGAACAGAAAGGGAGCAAGTGATGGAGTCCATATGGTGGGGGAAGAAGCTCCGTAATGAAGACACATGTCTACTTTTGACCTACGCTTCCTTTGGGGCTCTAGAATCCTGACCTAGAGCAGTACAACTAGTGTAAAATTTCACTTTGTGGCAACTGCCCCTCGCTGGACACAGGGCTGAGTAATGCAGGGCAATTTATGCTCCTCTGATGCCACAAGATCCTTTTAAGAGTGCTGCTCAATTTAGGTGTACAAACACCTATGCAGGATTCACAAGATAAACCCAGAGATTTCAGAAAAGGAATCCATAGCGTCAAAAACATTCTGACCTGCTGTGATCCGGGTTCTGTGCAACAGAAAAAATTGCTCTACTAGTTTTCTGTAGGCAAAAAATGAGTGAGAGCCAGGAGGCAGAATTTTCTGAGGGGTGCCACAACTGTAAAAATGTTGAGAGCCACTGGCCTAGATTCTTCACCCTTTAAGAAGTTTGCATCACTAGGTCAGCAGGGATGTGATTTGCGTTCTCCCTGAATGGTGTGGTTTTCAAAAACCGTGTGAAGTTAGCCTAATGATGATGCACAGCTTTTCATCCATGGTACTCTCCCAACTTAGATGCATGCTGCCTTTCAAAGACGAAATTATGAGAACTGGGATGTTGTATGTCCAATAAATGTTTTACCTTATGCGCACATAATGAGGATTTAAAGAATCATGTTCTTATATTTCTTTTTTAAAATCTTACTATTCTGCAGTAAGTAACATACCAGGCCTGCATATTTTTTACACGTGCTACACTGCATGTAAAAAAACAGAACTGCTGAACTAATTAGACTTTTGGGGAACCAGTTAAATGAACAACCCAAGCCTATGCCTTACATAGTAAGACTTATCTGAAGTAGGGAAATCCAGTTTTGAAAGATCCAAGTGCTGATGTAAACTTAAACCAGTGAGAATAAGAAGCATCAATTAGCTTACTTAAGATTTTTTCTTCTTTTTGGAATACATAGGAATAATCAAATTCAATTAGATGTATAATTTTGTGTCTCTGCTATGTCATCTAACAATAATGTACTGAATAAAGTGCACAAAATAGGAAAGCTTTATGGGCTCACTAAATACACATGGTAAAGTTTATTCATTGTACTAGTGGGTATTTATACACGTACTCCAGGAGAGTGTGTGTGGGGGGGGTGCTTTTATTAGAGAGGCTTTAATCGAAGTGCCTGGAGCATCACATCTCTCAGCTTCCCCGCACTGAAAAATGGCAGTGGCGGTGCTTTAACTAAAGCTCATCAAACAAGCTTTAGTTAAAGTGGCCCCCGCTGCCATTTTCAGTACAGGGGCATTGATGCACATGACACTGGAGTCTGCTGAAGTGCGGTAATTACCACGCTTCAGCCAGCAGGCTCGATTACTCGATTAATTGAGTCCGCTCCAGCGCGCTGTAATTACAGCGTGTCAGAGCATCGTCGCTGAACACGTCTCGGAGCCCAGTGAGACATCATACAGAGTTACTGCAGCAATGCCACACTGCTAGAAATGAACAAGGACTTAATATGTTATCAGGATGCTTTCTATAGTATTCTTTTGGACATACCTAAAAAGCTCAATATAAATATGTATACAGATATATAGCATGTATATATATGCATGTCTCTGCAAATACCAATAAAACACCATTTCATTTAACACAGCCTGAACTGGATTTACAGCCTTATAGGCTGCATCCCCACAAGAGGAAACATGAGGTTTGCGGCACCTCAAAGCCTTGTGAGGTGCCACAAAATGCATGCAGCCCATGCAGATCCATTTGTTGGAAATCCCAGTATCTAAAAAAAAATGGCAGAAAAAAAGCAGGGCGGTGCAGGTGGCTGCAGCACACACCACCCAAAACTGGAGCCTGGCCAGCCAGAGCCTTGCTCTGGCTGCCAGCCAGCCTCTGAGCACCCAGACCATCACTGCTGCAGCCCCAGAAGGCCCCCAGTGCTCCAGGTAAGGCTGGTGGAGCCAGCCCAGGTACTGGCCCCAGCCTCCTCCACCCCAGCTTGCTGCTTGCCAGAGCATGCGTGCAGGGGCATGCTCGGGGTCAAAGTAGCATTTGTGCTGCTGCTATTTGTCCCTGGTGAAATGCACGTTTCCACTTGCAGAGACATGCCCATATGGGCCCGCTGGTAACCGCAGCCCGCAAAAGATAGGAAAGTAAAGGCATCTGTTTGGAAAGGCCATGTCCAAATGTTCATTTCTAGTGGTAGAAAATTTACACCGCTCCAAATGATTCCAGGAGGGAAAGCAGTACAGACACTGAGCCTGCAACAGCCCCCTCTTCTCTGCTCCACTCCTCCTGTCCCTCAGACGAAGGCTTCTCACACTCGGGGCTCACAGCACTGCTCTCTCAGGAAGTGCACTTGGGTAAAGCCTCCCTGAGTCCCGGCCCTGCCAGCTTTTAGATTGCCACCCCCGCAGCCCAGCAGAGTGGCAGCAGTGAAGGAAGGGGGTAGTGCCATTCCTGCACTCAGCTCCCAGCGTCTGGGAACATAGGTGGTGGGCTCACCAGCCCTCTGGGAGGAGGGTCACGGGCAGGCGGGCTCAGCCCCCCCAAATAATATTTGCCCCCACCGCTTATGTCCGGGAGTCAAGCAGAGGAAGCAGTGGGACAAAGCTCCTGCCTGGCTTTCGCACTGGGAACTCTGAAGTGAGAGGTTGGGGAGTTAACTACAGGGCTGCATTCATTGTCCTCTGCAATAAAAAGTGCACTTGGGTAAAATTAACTGTTCTCTCACAGCAGATAATTTAATGTGAAAGTTCATTTTCATTTATTTATTTTTTTAAATAGAGCTTTGTTTTATTGTTAGAATTAATGAACTCTCTGTAATGCTAGCTAGCTCTGTAATGCTAGCTGGAAACTCCAAGGCATGGTAGTATTCAATTATGCAAATAATTATTAATTGAAATTAAACAGTAAATAGGCTTTGATGATATCCTCCAAACAAAAAGGAGCAAGTATTTAATGTCTAGTGAAGTATTTTCCCAGCGAGAGGCTGGAGCAAAACTTATACAGAAATCCAGTTTATACTGGACAACGAGCGTGTGTGACACTAAAGCAAAACAGTTTATAGCATCAATGTCCACACTTTCATACAAGTCTGTCTTCAAACCATGAGATTAACAAACTGTCCTGACGTGTAATAATCCTTTCAAAGGACAGTTTTAAAGAAGGAAAGAAAGAACTGTCCACTGTCAAAAGCCCCAAGCAAGAACATCCCCTCCATAAAAGCAGTTCTTAAAGTTTTTCTTCTTCACATTTTGGTTGCATAGCACACCTCCTTAATGAGCAAGTTCTGACAAAATCTGTGAGTTAAACTGTCATCTCTTCCCCCTCCTATGGCACATCCACTTTCTTTTCTAATGAATGTCAAGATTTTAACAGCTTTTCTACTTACATCATTCAAAATGGCAAAATGTCTTTTGTGATAGGACAAATGTCTTTTTTAATGTTTCATGCCATGGTATGTCATGGTTTGACAATATATAACAAGACAAGGTTGGTTCATTTCTGGAAATCTATAACAGTTTAAGAACTTGATTTAATGAAATGTTTCTGTGAAAGCTGGATACCTAATTAGCATGTTGGGCTATTAGAAATAAAATGCAGACTCCAAAATGTTACTGTCAGTGGACCTCTATGTACGTTCTATTGCAGTTGATGTGCTTGAAATATTGGGGGGGGGGGGGACGGGCATTGGGGGGTTTTGGTTTTTTTTTTTTTTTAGAAATTATATCTTTATTTGACAGTTTTAGAAAAGAAGAAACTACATTCTGCCACCAGGTGAACATTCCTGCCCCCTCACCCACTGCCGCCCCCCCGCACTGACCTGTCTCCCACCCTGTCTCCCATAGCCTCTGATCCTCACTGCCATGCATTTGCATATCTAACAGAAACTCCAAATGTGAACCGGTGGAGATTGTGGCTATTTATTTATATATTAAAAAAAAAAAACTCACCTACTAATTTTGGGTTCCCAACTTGAACCACTGATGTTCCATTTTTAGCAATGATAGTCCACCCATATCTTACCGAAGTTGGCAGAACGAATGGGTTCGTTTCCCTCTGAAAATCAAGGTCAGGTATACCATGTTGGGCACCCAGAAATAATGGGACATTTTGAAAATAAAGATCAAAGAATTTGAAGGAGAGCTGTGCAAAGTTTACCTGGAAGAGAATAAAGGCCATGCTATCTTCAAAGCATTTGCAATAATAAGTTGGGACTTGAAAGAAAAGGCTATCTGAATCATGTTCCTAGCTACAACATCCTCTTCAGCTGGGTGGTGAGGGCATACCTGTGGTGACAAGGAGGAGGGGGGGGGGCACAAGATTCATGGATCTGGACAAACTGCCCCTTCTTCTACCCTGGCCCACTCCAATTCCCCCCACTTCACAGAGTCAGCATGAATATTTCTTCATTTTAGACTGAATAGAGAGAGATACCTAACCTAGCTTTAAATGAGCTAGCTCTGATACCAAAATGGTATAGCTGTGGCTGCATAGACTTAATATGGGTTAGTTTGCCATGCCAGCAGCAAAGGAAGTAAGGATTGTATGCTTATTACATATAGTCAATATAATAATTTGTTCATAGTCCTGTGACTTCAGTAGTTCAAAACTTGTTAGCCACCACCACCGCTCCCTTCCTATACTATTTCCATTCACTTTTTGGCCATCTTACCTAAAAAATTAGCTCATAATTGAGAGCAGAGGCCATGTCTTTGTTGAATGTTTAAATGGCATGTACCATGTTATTACTTGCTTAATACCTTAATGATAAGGCTCTGCATTCATTTAATGTTTTTGTTGCCCAGAACTCCCCATATATTGTCCCTCAGTGACATGATACCTCTGTTTCTTATCCAATGACAATCCACTCATCCCATGTAATCTTCCTTCCAAGACTCCACCATCTTTCCTTCCTATAACAAACCTCTATTATGCTCCAACTTTCTCGTGACTCATCCCATCATTTTGATGAAGACCCCAAAATCCATCCACTTCCCCCCCCGCACCCTGATATCCCCTTTTAGTTGAATTGTTAAAACAGCAATAACCTTTTTAGAGAAATAGCCTGAAATTAAGCCATTTGTGCTTATAGTTGAACATTTTCTATTCCTTCTCAGGTATTTTCTCCCAACATTATACCTAAACTTTCCGAGAATCCAGTTCAGAGTGCAGTTAGCAAAATGTATGAAAAACAAATTAAACTGATCCATCCTGAACTGTCAATACTATTCAGCTAAACCTAAGTGTCATGGATAGACCATTGATAGATAACCAGCTATGTGGTATTGCCCTCTAAAGGTCATTGATAGATAACGAACTATGCAGCATCAACATAACCTTGCTGCATGGTATTTCTACGGCTGCAAGAGATTTTGATTTGATCTTGCTCTCCTCAGTCCAATGAAAATGCCAAGAAATTCTCTAAATATCCATCTTAAGTTAATGGAGATGTGTTGCCTGACTTATCCCATATTCATTTCCACAAGATGGAAGCTCAACACTTTGTCTACATTTTTTCTCTTAACTTATTAAGAGAAAATCACTAAACACTATACAAAGAAGCTAATTTTTTGTTTTTTGTCTTGTTTTTTAATAAAGAAAATGCCACGCCACTATAAAAGGGAAAACCCACTAATGCAATTTTGACTGATGATGGATCTGCAATTAGGAGGTTTGCCCCAGTGCCCATCCTAAAATGAGGGTCCCTTTCCTTTCTATAAAACAGACATCAGTATTTCTAAATGTTAGCAACATTTATAAGGTCCAATTCACTTCTATCATCCCTGGAATGGTTGGGGAGGGGCAGGGCAATGAGGAAGCGGAAGGAGACAATCTTAATCATGCTTATATAGCCCATGCAAGAAAAATAATGTATACAATAAACACGGATCCCTTGCAGCAAACATATTGGTGAAGAATTATCCTATTTGGAGGAACCAGTGGCTTGCTTAAAACTTCGAGTGTTGGAGTCAATAGTGTGGTTGGCAGAGGATGGGATAGCCACAGAAAAAACTCTTTTGTAGTTTGGCTGTAGACATATAATTTTCCCCCCTTACCTCATGTAATTATATATATGAATCTTATTTCTTACTATGCCATAAATCCTTACTTCCTTTTAATAACTTTCTTTTCTGCTTTTTTCTTGGTTTAAGAAGGTTAAGGAAATCTTTTCTATCTCATGCACTTCCAATACCCTCCCCACCACTGACCTGTCTCCCATGGGCTCTGATCCTCACTGCCATGCATTTGCATATTGGCTTCTATTCTACCATGTAAAACACATAACACCAGCAGGCTTTCCCTGAACAAGGGTGCTTGTGCCTGAAAGCTTAAAAAGAATACTTTTTTTCCAACTAGTTAGTTAATTTTATAAAAGATATCACATTTATCCAAAGAACCTTGTCTGTTCTCCTTGGTGGACTGTTAACTGTGTATGTAGCTGGACAGAGATAGTATTCAATACTGTGTTAAAGTAAATGGAATTTATATGTTAAGTTTCATAGTTTCCCCCTCCCAAGAAGTACAAGAAGTTATGAGCTTAAACTGCAACAGTAAAAGTTTAGATTAAGCAGTTAGAAAAAATACCACACTGCCTTTCTTATTACAAGAGGTGAAAAAAATGTTCACCGTTGTTTGTTTGTTTTTCATAGTTTCACAGTTGATAGGGTCGGAAGGGACCTGAGCAGATCATCAAGTCCGACCCCCTGCCATGGCAGGAAAGAGTACTGGGGTCAAATGACTCCAGCAAAGTGTTCATCCAGCCTCCTCTTAAAGACCCCCAGGGTAGGAGCCAGTACCACTTCTCTTGGAAGTTGGTTCCGGACCCTAGCCGCCCTGACCGTGAAGTAGCGCCTCCTGATGTCTAGTCTGAATCTACCCTCTGCCAGCCTGTGACCATTATTTCTAGGCACTTCTGGTAGTGCTCAGAAGAACAGGGACTCCCCCATTGCCTGCTGGTCCCCCCTGACTAGTTTGTAAATGGCCAGTAGGTCCCCCCTCAGCCTTCTCTTGTGGAGGCTGAACAGGTTCAGGTCCCTTAGCCTCTCCTCGTATGGGCTGCCCTGCTGCCCTCTGATCATGTATGTGGTCCTCCCTTGGACCCTCTCCATGTTGTCCACATCCTTCTTGAAGTACAGCGCCCAGAACTGGACGCAGTACTCCAGCTGCGGCCTGACCAGTGTCGCGTAGAGGGGGAGGATCACCTCCTTGGCCCTACTTGAGATGCATCTGTGGCTGCATGACAATGTGTGGTTGGCCTTCCTGACCACATCCCCACACTGTCGGGCCATGTTCATTTTGGCATCAATAATGACTCATAGATCCTTTTCTGCCTCTGCACTGACGAGAAGGGAGTTCCCCAGCCTGTAGGTAGTATGCTGTTGGTTCTTCCTCCCCAGGTGTTTTTAAATAAAAGCAAATTAGACCATATCTGCTTTAGGTATTTGATCTTTTCTTGAAGCAAGGAAGTAGACTAGATGACTCCTCAAAGTCCCTTCTAGTCCTGTTTTCTGTGTCACTATTTCTTTAACAGAAACACAGCATTTGCCACAAGTCAAATACTAGCCTCCCCCATCATTTCCCATAGCAAAAACAAGCAAACAAATAAAAACTGTCATTTTTGTGCCCTACTCACCCTTTTTTCATTTATTTTTTTTTTGTAATAGCCCTAGTTATTATATATTATGTTTTAGGTTAGGGTTACACATGCACTAATGTTGACATTAAGGTCAGAATCATTCTAGCAACTTTCTTATTTTTTTTCACTTTTAAATCTGTCATATAGTAGCACGAGGTTGACCAGAGCTTAAAAAATAAATAAATAAATAAATAAATAAAATCAATCCCCACCGTGCAGTCTAGGAACAAACTCTGATTTATTGGATGTAAGTGCTAGTAATGACTTATCAGTCTGGGTGAGAGAAGTCTATTACCCTCCAACTATATATCAAATGCTTTTCATTTCAGTTATATACAACATGTCAGGTAGTCCATAGTCATAACTGAACACTAAATTCACTCCAGGGTTAATAAAAGTTTGTAGTGAACAAAAATGACAGACAAGGTCTTGATTGTAACATGTGAGATGGCAATTTTTGTAAAAGTGCTTGAATCTATATTTCAAAAAAAACCCTTCAAAATAAAGCATTAAAAACAGGAGTGGACATAAAGTGGTATTGGTAAAATATATTATAGCCTCTTATGACGTTTGAAAACTGTTATCCAATCAGAAGACTTTTTAACACAAAACCAATAATAATTAAAAGGAAAAAAAAATCATACGCACATACGTTAACTATGAATTACCAACATATTCCATTATGCTTTCCTTTTCCTTTGTTTCTTTTGTTTATAATAAATATGGCTGTATTTCTGGTCCGGAACAAATAATTTAGTATGACTCTTAAAAATGTGTGCCTTTATAAATAGAATATTCCTGCAGCAAGCAAGTTCATTTTATTGACATTTTAAGGGATAACCCAAAAAGAAGAATTTAAAATGTAGCAGATAAATGGAATAAGAAATAATAGTGACCTTCTGCTGCTTTCAGTTTTAATTGCACCTTCTAAAGTCATTGTGTCATCTGGCAACTCAAGAGCTGCACCCATCGGTGAGAAACTGCTATTGTTATTAATAATTATTTTGAACTTAACTTTTGTTTCATGTACAGAGTCAAATACAAGTTTCCTATCCAAAATAAACAACATAGAGGCAGAATATTTAAGCAGGAAAAGAGAATTATGGGACATAAACACCTGGGGGAGAGCAAGGGAGAAGTCACCCATCTGGAAGTATCCTTGCAGAAGAAAGTGAATAAAAATGATTTAAAAACATTGGGAGACAATTAAGGAATTGTCTAATCAATGCCCTTACTTGTGTTAGGAACAGTAACTGTGCTTGAATGACTCGGTTACCTCTTCTCACCACTCGCTTCCTGCCCCTGCCTATTTCTAGAGGATGGCATGATGGTGGGATGGTAATTTGCTGGAGTGGATTCACCATAGATTTTCCTGGCTGTCTACAGTAGTTCCCCTGCTCCTCCTGACCAACCAAATCCCAGCTTGCTATTGACTTTTAGAGGTTTGCTTTTTGGCTCTAAATGGATTGAATACTGGCATTGCAGACTTCCCCTACCATTCCTATCAGTCTAACCTGTGGAAAATATAAGTGCTAGTCAGTTTTTCCTTCCTTTTGCAGTGATGTTTTCCATCAAACATAAATTTAGGAAAGTGGCTGGAGCTTCATTCTGGAGGCAGTGCCTGTGCATATTACTGCTAGATGTACATTGCTGTGCAATTAGCTAATATTGACTAATTAACTCTCCCCACACTGCTGCTGTTGGGTTAAATTTGAATTGACACCACTTCTACACTCTCAGTGCACTCTAAAATCCCAATGCATTTTTATACGTCTTTGGGTTGTATATGAATCCTGCATGAGAGGAGAATACTTATTCAGCTGCTTGCCCAGGAAGACAAGCTAGAAAGGGGGTGTATCTCTCAGAAGTGAAACAGTTCTGTATTTTGGACTGAAAGCTGAGCTAACAGAATTTCTGGAGCCTCGGGCTTGAATTATTCACAATTGTACCTCTGGCTGTGATCAGGGCTAGGGACAAACATTACACATGAACTGGCTTAAGTGACCAGAAATTGGTTTAAACCTATAACAGAGCAGATGTTCAGTGTGATAAACAAGCCCAAAAATGGCAGAAACTGGTTTGAGATACACCTGTAGTATCAAACTTAACTGATTTAGGTCAAACCGGCTTATGCAACATCTGCCACAGATCCCTTACTGGTTTAAGTTAAATTAGGATCCTCCCTAATCACAGAGTCTTGCCAGGGTCTGGCAATGCCCCCTTCAGCTCAGCACTATACAGGTGAAGGGAGGGCTGCTCTAGTACTCTCCGGCTTCTAGCCCGTGTCTGCATGCGTGGGATTCTGTCTAGTTACAAACCAGTCTAGTCTAGCCAGGTTAGACTAACCTGCAAAGACTGAATCAATTCAGGCTCAGGCTTTTTTAATGGCTGTCCCTAGCCCTAGTGATCTGCCAGCTAGATTACAATGTGGCTCATGACTGATCTCAGCATCTACATGCCACTCTTCACTCTATATATCATACTCACTCTATTCCTTCATTTATTCCTTTTTTTTTTCTAATGTAAATTTATAAAATTGTGATCTTTTAGCATGTCAGTCTTTTTATAAGGATCTCCTCGACAATGTAAATGATACAGGAAGTTTTTCTTTACTATATTATAATGTTTTATTTATGCTTTAGGTAGTTCAGTGTAACAATACAAGGAACACCATCCAGATTTGCAAGGGCAATTTTTTTTTTTTCAAAAGAGGGAGGTTTTATAAGCCACCAAGGACATATTATAGATACGTGGATCTGAGAATGGAAGTTTTCAAACTTTTGGTGAAGATGCTTAGATAACTTAATTTTATACTTTGGGCTACAAACAAATACATTGACCTTGTTCTACAATTTTACCCAATCTGTTTTTCAGGTTTACATACATTTTCTCTCACATCTATCATTATAATCTTATCTGTTATTATAGATTTGCATACATTACGTTTTGCAAACCATTTGATATAGTAACCTTGCTTCCATAACCAGGCACTTGTGTCATTCTCTTACAATTGAGACTCTGCCTCCATAAAGTCAAATCGACACATTTCTAATAGTGACAGTGTAGCATCTTTTCTTTTTTTAGACTCAAGTTTAAAAGAAGAAATTGCCGTGACAGCATATCCACTGACACCTCCAGATTTCAATAGAGTTAGATTTATACTTCGATAGCTAATTGAAGAACTTGGCCCAATGTCTGAAAAAGAGTCAATAACATTCTTTAAATGAAAATCAACTGTTTTTTCCTGCTACATATGGCGACATCTGTTAAACTGATCCAAAGCTTCAGTTAAAGGGCTCAGGAAGTATCTTATCACATGTTTTTATCCTAAAATAAATCTACAGCTTTTCATATAGTTATATAGTGTCATAAACGCACATGCATGGTAAAAAATAAACATGAATTGTACCTACTATCCCAGTGACTGAAGGCAAACAATACAACAGTACAGAAATTGATGCTTACATAAATTACTGATAATGAGAAAAAAAAAGCAAGAGGGATTACAATAAGGAGGGAGAGCTTACTGTAAGAAAGGCTTTTAAATAATAGACCCATTCACACCTTGGTAGATGAAAACAAGAAGGTTTTAGAAGCAGCCAGGGGCTGAAGGAGAAGATAAGTAAACCAAGGGGGAAGGGAGGAGGTGGAAATGGCAGCAGAAATGTAGGTGGAGATATAATTATGTAGGCCTTGTTAGATGAGATAAATGACATTTATTTTGATGAAGTATGACACTACAAATCAATTAAAGGATTCCAGCATGCGAGAAGGCACAGTAGTCAAAATAGTAGTTGGAGTAATAACAAAGAAATGATCAAGATACAGAAGGAGAGATGGGGCCGTGAAAAAAAAAAAGAAAGAAAAGAAAAGAAAACATAAAGGGTATTAAGAAGGAGCTAACTGTAGAAGAAAACTAGAAGAGCTCAGCCTCAGAAATTAAGATAAAAAGAGATCTGCATGCTCCAGAATGATGTAGATAAAAGAAGGGGCTTCTGAAACACTGTGATTTGCCTGCTGGCTGCTCTTTAAGTATCATTTTACGGGTCATCATTCCCTCTCTGTCCTCTGCCTGTTGGCATCTTTCAAGGTTGTGTTCAGTCCCATCCTCTCTGTCAACTCTTCTCAATATTTTTACCAGAAGCTGAAAGACAGTGGAGAAGGACAGGTTGGCCAAGAGTGTCAAAGGCACCTGAGATGCCAAAGTGTTTGAGAACAAGAGAAGCACATTGTCAAATTAGAAATAGGTGGCATCAGTAAGGGCGGTTTCTAAAGAGGGGTGCAACTGGACTGAAGGGGACCAATATGTTTCAGAAAATTCTGGCTGTGATGTCATAGGATCTGAACAAATGGAGCAGTTAGGCAATGCCTTTGTTGGGTCATCTTAATATTTTAAAATGAATGTCTCACATTACCTAATTTACCTGCTATATAACCTATCTGTTGTAATCCCCTAATCCTATTTTGTTAAAATCAACCAAATGTTCAACAGGTGTCTGTGAAGAGAGGAGAAAAGGACTCAACTTTCCATAGAAAAAGATGCAATTGATAATTGACATGGATGGCTTTCATCTTCCAAACCTTTGACAATATCAGAAGGCCTTCTTGGAAATCAGGCTATGTACTGGATGTCTGATAACTGCTGTATGGGGTGGAAACTGAAAAAACACTTACGTTTGCCTTTCCATTACCAAGTGTCATATGCTCTACTTATCAACATCTCTTTAAATAACTCTCTAATCCCTACAATTTTTTGCAGTTTGACAAGCTTGGAAAAATCTGGAAAATGTACTGAAGTTTCATCCTTCATTACACTGGAAGACCTCTATTTGGGGCAATCCCTTTTTGAAGTATGGTTCCACAAACTGACGTAGAGAAAATGGATGGATATGGGCATTGTGCATGTAGAATGGCTTCCAGTAGGAAATTGTGTTAAATCCTTTTCCAAGTTACATGGTGAATTTAACCTTCATGAATCAGTCAAATGGCAATATACACAGTTGCATCAAGTGGTTTAGCAGGCTTAACTACTCCAAGATGTTTGGTGCAATTCAGAAGGAATTCTTGGAATATGTTGGTAGGTAGATTAGTGCTCAGTGAACACTTCCTCTTTTCTTTCCCTGTCCCTCCCTTTCTCTCCTCCTTTTCCCCCCCTTGCATTGCTTACTGTTTGGGGGACAGTTTGGTTTTACAACTATACTCGCCATATATGTTCTTCTGATTTTTTGTATTATATCTAAAAATGATTTTTTTTTTTAAAGGAAAACCTGCAAGAAATTAAAGATTAGAGATACAGGAGCAGAAGTCACAGCAGCCAAAACAAAGGCACTATGGTTTTGAAGAAAAAGGAGAGGACAGTGAAAGGACAGTAGCAACAAAAGAGATGCATAAGAGTGGCGGCAGGGTCGCAAGTTAAAACCTTATTTAAAAAGTGTTTACATACAAATGGTAAATTATGCGGCCTTGCCTTTGAACAGCTATAAAGGGAACAATATTAAAATAACCTTTGAAGAGCTGCAAGTTACTTCAGTAAAATTTGTTTTGAAGAGTAAGCAAAGACAAACACAAAAATGTGTTGAAGTGCATTACTTGCCCACTAGTTTTGAAGCACTGTAAATGTGCTTACTTGGTATTCCTGCATGCAACATTGAATTCATCAGTCTGCTGCCAGGTTTTCTTTCCATATTGTATATTATTGAAGTGTAAAACTTCTGAATGCATCCCAACACAATTTTAATCATATTACAGAAAATGTTCCAAGTTGATGTGATCAAATAGCTTTAATTGTGGCAATCGAACTTATTATGAGTTTGCAGTGGCTAATTAAGATTTAACGCATGCACAAATCTGAAATATAATATGTGATACAGAACTCCACTATTTGTGGATGTCTTGGTTCAACGTCATGACGAAGTGTCTGTTTCTATCACTGGGACAGGTATTTTAGGCCCTAACTTTCTGATAATATTAGGAAACCATGTCAGCTTTACTGGCATGGAAACACTTCACATGATAGTCAAAAACTAATAGATGGCTCAGTCATGGGCTATGCATAAAATTCATGCTGCTTTCTTAGAGTATGATTACAATAATACCTAGCTCTTCTATAACACTTTTCATTAATGTACTACAGAAAGAATTCAACATCATTTCCCCCCTCTGACAAATAACTCAGTTCCCCTCCCCACCACTGAGATCCATTGGGCTGGGGAAGGGAACAGAGCTCGATCACTGAATTCTCCATCCCAGCACTGCGATCCATCGAGCTGGGGAAGGGAACTGAGCCCGATCACTCAGATCCCCTCCCCAGCGCTGCAATCAGGCTGGGGAAGGGAACTCAGCTCAGCTGGGCTCAGTTCCCTTCCCCAGCCTGATTGTAGGGCTCGGGGGAAGAACTCAGCTCAGCTGGGCTGAGTTTCCTTCTCCAGCCTGGTCACAGTGCTGGGGAGGGGAACTGAGCAATTGGGCTCAGTTCCCTTCCCTAGCTCACCAGTCCAAGGCTGCAGCGCCCAGCTTCCCTCCCTCATCTGGCAGGCAGATTGGGGGCCCACAACCTTGGGAGGACTGGCACAGTCATAGTTTCATAGTAGCTAGAGTCGGAAGGGACCTAGGAAGATCATCTAGTCCGACCCCCTGCCTTGGCAGGAAAGAGCACCGGGGTCAGATGACCCCGGCAAGGTGCTCATCTAACTTCCTTTTAAA
>NW_017728948.1:6197922-6208186 GCF_001723895.1 Crocodylus porosus | reverse complement strand
CTTGGCAGGAAAGAGCACCGGGGTCAGATGACCCCGGCAAGGTGCTCATCTAACTTCCTTTTAAAAATCCCCAGGCTAGGAGCCTGCACCACTTCCCCCAGTCCTTGAAGCCCTCCTGGGGTTGCAGGCCCCCAATTTCCCTGCCAGATGAGAGAGGCTGTTTTGAGCTTCCCCTTTATAGCCTATGGGTGAAATGTCAAAACAGTGTTGAAAAACTGTTCCATCGAAACCTCGAAACGCAAATTGAAATGGAGTGGTGCAGTTTTTCAAAGCCCTACTAGGCATGTGGTATGCTAGCTAATGCTGAGAGGTATCTGTGTGGGGGTCTCCAATTTCACTGGGACAGGCAGACAGAACAGTGTCCACTTAGGGGTTTTTGGAGCTAATCAACAGGTCAGCTGGTAATGTCTCTCCATTCCTCCTTACAGCTTGAACTAATGAGTGAGACTTTATTTTGTTGATGGGCTGATAAACACTGTGTTAGCAGCCCCCAGCTGGTTTTATCAGCTCCCTGCTGGTTTGAAGCCCAGTGAGGTTTGAAGACTGTATGAAAAAGCAGGGCGAGGGAGATTGAAAAGTTCAGTATCTTAAACAGATGTGTACATTGCATACCCCATCTTTGCCTCAGAGTGCTAGTTGGGGCCTGGGATCTGGCAACACTCCTGCCCCATAAGCAGCAAGTGGGGAAAAGCCTGGGACTGTGCAGGCAGGGTTGGGGTTTGCACCCCTCCCTAATCAGAGCATCCTGCTGGGCAGGGCCTGGCCACCCCCTCTGCCCCTCAGCTCAGCACTGTGGAAGAGAGGGAGGGCTGCTCTGTGTCCCCTGGCTTCTAGCCTGAGCCACTGCAGACATCTGCCTGCATTTCTTCAGTCCAGAGGGAATGTCTATGCAGTTGCAAACCAGTTCAGGCAGGGTAGACTAACCTGCAAAGATTGAATCAATTCAGGCTCAGGCTTTTTGAATGTCTTTCCCTAGCCCTGGAGTCATGGTTCAATAGGTAACAATGCTTCCCTAACTGAGGATAACTACTTCAGCTAGGCATATACCAGATAAGATACTTCAATTGGCATTGCGTTCTATGCTTGTTCTGCACAAAGATGATTCAGGAATTCATATTCACAGTGGTGAAGAATAGTAGGCACTTAAAAAAATAAACTATGGTGACACTTCTTGTTAACTGAGTTTCTATATATACAGAAGATATTGATTATTCTCCTAATTATCAGAAATAAAACTGGTCTCAAGTGAGATGTAACTACTGTCATATTAAAGGCACTTTTTGTTACACAGCAAATTTGGAAAGAGGCAAAGGGAAATTCCTCCTGTATAGGGGAAGTCATTGCTGGTAGAAAGCTGAGAAAGGCAGTCTCCTGCCTCCTGGAATAGCTTTCCTTCTTGCCCTTTGTATTCCAGAGTCACAGCACGGACACAGTAAAGAGAATGGAGAGGAAGCGTAGCATTTGAGTACCTAGCAATGCTTCCCTGAATGATTGTGCTACAAAATATGTACGTACATCCATACACCACAAAGAATTCTGACTACTATAAGGATAAACCATGTTTTTACATTTATAAGGGAAGATTGACTCATGATCTTTGGATTTCCCAACATATAATTCTCTATTTTAGCTTACATCAAGCAGATTAAGAAGTACTCAAATATAAAAAAAAGAATGTGAAAAATAACCCCCAACCCTTATACCCAGGCTCTGACACACATCTCCAGTTTTCAACATGTCAACAGTTCTGTTCTTGCGAACAGATTTGGTCTTTCAGGGTAGCAACCTGCCTTTCGCCCTCTTTTGTTACCCATATCTCATACCAGGGGTGGGGGAACCACTTTGGCAGGGATGCAATGAATTAGTCCCACACCTTCCCCAAGTAGACTATGATCCCCTTCCTCTGCCCAAGCTTCTGCTCTGCTTTCTGCTTCCTGTCCTGTGCTTCCTGCCTGATCTGCTGCTCTGTTTTCTACTTTGTTTTCTGCCAAATCTGCTGCTCTGCTTTCTGCCTCGTGCTCTATCTGCTGATGTGCTGCCTTGTCCCTTCCCCAATCTGCCACGACACACAGGTTGGCAGTGCCCCATGTCTCATACCACGAATAACTGTTAACACACAACCTAAAAACAAGCTGGCATGCAATCATAATGGTTAATACATTGTCCAATTCCACTTGTTAACTTTCAGAAGAATTGCATTTAAGCAGGTGGAGGTGTTCAGTGTGTAAATAGGCCAACATCTGGATCTTCAGGGGAAGAAATAAACAAAAAAAACCATTTTTTTTTCATGTTAACATGAAAAAAAAATCTGATTGTTTAAGTAATTCCTAAGGAAGCAGACAACTCAAGCAATTGCAGCCGAAGAAGAATGCTGCCATAGTAACATGAGTGAAAATATTTGCGTGGGTGCAATGGTTGACTAGATTGTAGGATTTTTTTTTTTTAAAGAAAAATAATTATTCAACAAGGAGAGAAAAAGGACTGATTAATCATCTCTGAGTCAGTAGCACGTGTCCACTATTAAATGGCTCATTAGTATCTATAATGCTAATGCACAAAATTGAAAGTTTCCTTGTTACTGACAGTCACAATATTAACAATTTTTTTTCTTGACTGAACTAGACAAGAACAAAACCAGGGTAATCAACAAGAGGTGTTGTATGCATTACAAACTTTATTCCTGCAGCATTACAGTCATAGTCCATCTGCCTTCCAAGGCGATTTCTTGTTTTAGAGGGAGAATCCATCAAATTACACTAAGTTGCTGTACAAAAGTTGGTTAGTTTATCATCTAGTTTAGGATGTTTCTTCTGAAAGCCATGTGGAAACATGGAAAAATCTCTTATAATCTCTTATTCCATTCCTCATTTCTAGTTGAAGTGACATTTTTCAAGTTTTCAGTTACAGTAACTGTGAAATTGCTGAATAATAAGTATTCATAAGTATGAAGTCTGGCTTTGAGAAGGGCATACAACAGTTAAGAGGAAGTAGAAAAAGGAGAGGCAAGTAGCAAGCTGAACCCATGCATTCTACTCTGTGCATGGGAGGCTACTCCAATATGCTGTAATTACAGTGCATCAGAGCAGACTTAAATAATCGAGTGTACAAGAGCATGGTAATTACCATGTTTCAGCGGACTCCAGCATCACACGTATCAGTGTCCCTGTGCTGAAAACTGGTGACACGGTGCTTTAAACTACAGCTTGTTTGATGAGCTTTAGTTCAAAGTGCCCAGTTGCCATTTTTCAGTGCAGGGATGTTGATACATGTGCTGCTCCTAGTGCTCTTAATTAGCACTAATTAAAGCATCCCCTCTCCCTCCCAGAGCACGTCCATAAATGCCCCACAATTGGAGGGTACTCTGGAGGAGTTTTTCCTTCTCTTCCCACTCCAAAACATGGTGAGACTACAGTAAATATGTAGCACTGTATCAGCAACTGTTTTGCTCAGACATTCAGAAGATTCACCATCACAACAGGAGCTAAATTTCAGGAAGAACAATGATTGGGTACTATAAGAAGTGGGACTCACCTTAACAAGTACAGCTGGAATGATGGGTCTGCAGAAGTCCTCTTTTGTGGGGAACTGAAGCAAATCAAGTGATTGGATTCACTGACAAGGGGCCACTTAAAAAAGCTGACATGCAACAGGAACAGGCTTCTTTTTGCAACTGTTCCTCAGTGCTGTCCTGTGATGGGGGTCTAAAGTTAAGAGCTTTGGAAGAATATAAACTAGGTAGGGGCCTGGGTTTAAGCAGCGTAGGTAAAAGTCTGTGATATAAAGTTATCTGAACAGTGAAAGTAGAAGGCTCCTTGTAGTATAGGCAGTTTTAATTTTCTCCCTTCCGTTACCAACACAAGAGGTTGCATTTGGAGACATCTTGTTTGAAGCCAAACTGTCAGCCTAAAAAGAAGTGATATCTTTAAAAACTCACAAATAACTTCTGAAAGATCCTTTAAAAGCAATAAATAAATAAATAAAGGCAACAGTGTGTTGCATTGATGCAATCAAACTACAGTTCTTTAGAGCCTAAGTTGTTTTCCTCTCCTTATAAGTATTAGCTAACATGGAGAGAGAGGAATGAAAACAAACCCGACTCATTTTCTCAGTCGCACTTTAAATAGTTATCCCTACATACAGGAAACACTTACCAAAACACACCAAGCCAGAAGTGTCTAGTTCATCACTTTTCCCTTAGTCTACTTAGGCAGTCAAAATACTTTGATTAAAAGCTACAGCATTAGTGATTGAAACATTACTCCTAGTTTGACAACAATACCAACAAAAAGACATTCAGTTTCTACTGGGAGAATTGCTGATCTCCCAGTAGAAAACTGGAGAGTAGAGATATTCAGGATTTTTTTTCTTCCAGAGTGAAAATAGCCAATCAGGGAGCGTGTGTAGATGGGGGGTGGGATAACCCAGGAACAATCAGGGTTAAAGTGCTCCCATAAAAGCACATGTCTGTACATATTCCCTTCTGAGAAGCCATATATAGCCCTCTAGCATCCCAGGGTGTATGGCTCCCAGCTCCCCAGGAAGATAATGTTCACTAAGGCTGTACTCTACTTCTACAGCTTAACAGAGAGAAGAACACATGCCTTCACAGCTCCCACTTTGTGCTGCAGCAGGACACAGGCTGATCCTGAGAAGTCTGTATCAGCCAATCAGGACTGTGCACTGCTGCGATCTGTAACCAGGCAGGCTGAAGGAGCCTGCAGAACATGCTGAGAAGTGTGCACAGGGGGCCCTAGCTGCACAGCATCAGCTTTGCTATCTCTCTGGTCCTTGAAGATTCAGCATTCAAATAGATGTTCAATGATCTCTGGGTAAGTTTTGCTACCGGAAAAAGAAACCTGGGAGAATTCTCCCAAATCATTTGAATGTGTATAAACAACCTATGAGGAGGTCAACAACAAAATGACTGCAAAAATCTTGATCTCGTACATTTTTTTCTAGCTAATTGAAAGAGTGGGCCCCTTCTCCTGTTGTTGGAGTGTACAAAAGCAGTGTTGCAGAGGACAGGTTAGGGGATGCAGCTGGCAGAGATATCAACCATAAAGCTCAGGCTGCTGATAATTGGGTAAATTAACAACCCCTGTTAATGAGAGTAGAGCCAAGCAGCAGAGCTAAGTGGCTGCAAAAGTGCAGCTTACAGAGAAGCCGGCTTGGCTGCAAGACAATGCAGACAGTGCTCATGGAGAAGCAGAGCTGTGAGTCCGCTGACAGGGGGACAGGAAGTGGAGAGGCAAGCCTTCATACTAGATAACAGAGAAGCAAGAATCAGGTGACTCAAAAGGAGGTAGAATCAGTGAGTATCTTCACTTGGATCCGGGGTCACCAGGGAGTCCTCTGGCCCTCATTTTGCTAGGGGGAGGAACTCTGTAGAGATCCACAGATCCCATAGAGCTTGTGGGAGCCAACTGGTAGGGATGAGGAAGGATCTATTCTGTGTTGAGTGGATCAAGATAGCTTAGTTGTTTTAGTTGTGTATTTAGGTTTCTGTTTGCCTGTGAACCATGTGTGTAGCTTAAGTGGAGGCAGGAGGCTGTGAAGGTGGTTGAAATTTTTGATTTATAGGAGGTAGTAGCCTGGAAAAGCCATGGGAGGTGTTCCAGGAGCACTGAGCTCTCCTAGCAGGCTTAGGGGCTAGGAAGGCCTAAATCAAGGCAGGGATAGGGGGGGCCTGATATACAGACAAATTAAGAGAGCAAGGTACCTGAGATCCACTGGGAAGAGCAATGCCTTGGCTCAAGGCAAATATTGGGCTGAACTAGGTCCTCCTGAGTAAAAGCACATAAGGCTCATTCTGGTACTCTGTGGGCAGCCTCCCAAATTTATATTTATTATAAAAAAGGCATAGCAGGCGAGGCCAGGGCAGGAGTCTGGGACACCAGAGTGGGTAGTGGCAGGATTAGTGTGCCCATGAGCAGGGCACCATGGCCATGCTCAGAGGCAGGCTCTTTTTACAATGCAACTTCCCCTACCCCAACATTTTTGGTAGGCATGCCACAAATTAGCCCCGCACTCTTCCCAAGCACTACTCTAACCCTCTTCTCCTCTCCAATTTGCTGTTCTCTTTTCTAGCCCCTAACCTGCTGTTCTGCTGCTTTCGGTCATATGTGCTGCTGTGCTATACCCCTGCCCTGCTCTGCCTCCTGCTGTGCACGAAGGCTGCCCATGCTACAGGTTGGCCACAAAAGCCCTACACCACGGTGGACTTCTTAATAACCGAGCAGATTTCTCCAGCATCAGAGAAGCACAACAATCTGCCATTAGGAACTGCTAATGTCATTCTGTAAAAATAAATAAATAAATAAAAGAATAAGCACCACTCATTTGCACCCCAAAACAGAAGAGAATGTACCTCAACTAAAAGTGAAATGCAGCAACTTTAAAGCACAATCTAATTTATGTGCCTTCCTGAAACTGGAGAAACCTCAAGTGATATGAGCAGGCAGCATCCCAACATCTCTTCCAACACTTAACATAAAGCACATGATTCAAGGAAAATCAATTTTACTTGGGTCAGACACCCCTGTGTAACAATGTATGCTACATAGAAACTCTGCAGATTTTAAGGCAACTGTACACGCGCACTAGCTCGGTCCCCTTATTACATCCTGATTTGATCAACAAACATGAAGGGGCAGGAGCAGCATAAAATGCACATTAAGCACTGGTGGGTTTTTATCTGAGTTCACATTCACCTTGCCCCTCCTCATTCCCCAGAGGACTTTTGCTCTTCAGCTCTTGCACTTTTAACGATTGGATTCCTGAAGCCAAATAAAATAAAATAAATTTCAGTGTAGTAAATCCACTGACTAATATAGCCCCAAACTATCAAGCAATCATTGCGTCTAGAACAGCTCAGGATGATGAACATTGCTTAGCAACACACAGTACCATCTATTTAAAGGACTCTGCCAAGTATGTATAGGAGCAGGTCCAAAAAGCAAAGGCCCTGTGAAATTCCCAGGAAACATTTTATCCATTAGGGACAAATCTAAGGATGAGTATTCTATCCCTGAAAACTCATCTACCATCTCTCCCAGCTATAAAGTTGGTTCAATAAAAGCATTAGCAAACAAATCTTGATTCTCACATATTCCCTGGACCATAACAGCTATAACACTTCTATCCAGTGGACAATGTTTTATGTTCACTCTCTCCCTCTGCAAAAATGAATTCACTTCCACATCTCAACAAATCTTATAGAAACTGTGGGAGGAAAGGGCTATGCATGAAAAGATCCTCTACGTCTGCACTGTCTCAGAAACCACCATTCTCCAACCCTCTGGGACCATGTCTCTAATAGTCTCACAACATCAAGACCGCTCCTATTTTTCATACGTCCCCAGAGCTTCTTTAAGCGGAAAAGGTGAATCAGAGAATCATAGACGAGTAGGGCTGGAAGTGACCTCAGGAGGTCATTTCGTCCAACACCCTGCTCAAGGCAGGAACATCCCTGTCTGCTTACCCGACGCAGAATAGCTTCCTGGAAAAGGCTTCGACCAGTTATAGAAGAATCCAAGATGTCTCACTGCTGTGTCACAACCATCCTAAAACAGGGGAGGTAAAACAGGTGGTGTTTGGAGGAAATCTCAATTTCCCCCTTGAGATGGTCTAGGTATAAAAATGATGGTTAAGAACTGATGTAAATTGCTGTACAAAAGAAACCAGCAATGCGTGAGCATCACTTACTGGCACTTTTATTTTTCAGTCATTTACAACCATAAAGCTAAAAGACACCGTTGCAGTAGTGACAGCAGGGTGAAAGAGAGGAAGGGGGAGTGATTGGGTACAGTGACTGAGAAGATGACAAGTATAGTTAGGCCAGCTGGGCAGATTGAGAATTGGATATGGCACACATGGCAGGAGAGAACAGCAGACGCAATGAATTATCAAAAATATTGAGAGTAAATTTAAATATAGTTTAAAGTGGGATCTGCATTTGAGAGACTTATGTACATTGTTCAAGAACTTCTGTCCCAAAAAGCATATACAGACACACACATCCAAACCACACACGAAGAATTCAGAGCACATCTTCCGTGGAGAGAGAAGCAGCCCTCATAGGTCTCTAATTTCTACTTTTCCAGCCGAAGAACTAAAATACAATGAAATCAAACCATGGTAAAGACCAGTTATTAAACGGTGGGGTATTTATACTGACCAGGTGAGTTGTTCTCATGTTCAGCTAAATTAACCCTGCTAAGCTGTATTGCAGACAAAGACAGTTTCCAGTGGTAGTCCAATTTTTGCCGCCAAAACACTATGCAAACATCTTATATCAGTGAAGAATTATGTCGGTCTTTTTCTCTCTGTTTCTATTTCTTTGCCTTTACCTTTTCATCTTCTTCCTACAGTTTTTTTTTTTTTTTTTTTTTTTTTTTTTTTTTTAGGGTTTCCATGGCAATGACAGCAGTAGAAAAGATTAAATATTCATTGTGTCCCCCCCCCCCCCTTTAGACAGATTTTAAAAGAAGTGGGGGGGACATGTAAATCCCTCAGGGAACTGTTTAAGTGTCAATGTAAGCCAATATCCCTTTATATAATTATGAAGCTTTAATAGCTAATATTTATTTTTGAAGCCCATGTTTGCAAACATTTAAACATTCCCTGAATGACAGGTCCATATCTACTGTGTAAAAAAAAATATTTGGAAAATTAATATATAGGGATAACATGCTTATCCATTGAAATCTGCCTGGATCTATACCAAGGGTAACTGCGTGGAATACACCCTATATGAGTTACCAGTTTGTGCTGAGGATTTAGACATCTGGGTGACCTCTGAATTGTGTTGTACTTCTCTGCCAGTAAACCCCTTGTATTATGGAGGCACAAGTTGGACTGATCTTTGTACTGTAAGTTATAAGTCAGAAAAGTCAAAATAAGGCGAAAGCAAAGACCTCGTAAAAGAGGTTGATATTGATTTCCCAATATACTGCAATTCAAGAGTCTGGAGGGAGCACTAAAAATGTAGCTGAGAATATTTAAATGGTAACTCCTGATTAACAGAAGTAAACAGCATGGGTACATCCTGGCTCAGCTGAATCAAAGATCTCTGAATCTAGAGCATTTTACTGATGAAAGACACTCCAGACTCTGCACACAAAATGCATATTTAAGGTAAAGTATGCTATATTATGCAAAAAATAGATGTGATTGAAAAAACCAGAACAGTGAGTTTGGTAATCAGTCTACTCCCGCCTCCCTCTCACCCCACACTTTGGAAAACCAAATACAAAATTTGCCTAAAAATGGTGGGGGAGGGGAAGCTAAATTAAATCTGTTCAGATTCAGTTTATACTTTTTTTTGGTAAAATAATGGTCAGATATAACTTTCAAAATGATCAAGTATGTTGCATCAACATTTAAAAAGTTTTTTTTAATGACAAAACATTTTGTCTCATCGTTTTCTTAATTAACTATTTCAACTTTGTATTTTGAAACAACTTTGCTTTCCTCATTTAAATTCTTAAAAAAAAAAGAAAAAGATTTTATAAGGTGCTTAATGACTACTAAACTAAAGCATTAAGTTTCAGATCAAAGAAAACTTCTTAAATTGATATCTATAACGCTTCTAATATACAAACTGAAAATAAATGCATATCATGTTGATTTGACACCTGTCAGTCTCTGGTCCCTGCAATTTCCCATTTTGAACGTCAAGCCAAAGCATGAATCATTCATCCCAGGGGCTTTTCCATAATTATTTTCTCTTTATCTCGTGCCTCCATTTTCAAACGTAAGTGCCTAAAATCTTGGGGTTTTGTTGTTTTTCTTTTTTTGGTTTGGTTTGGTTTGATTTTGTTTGCTGCAGATATTCAATACAGACTAAGCCAGTAGCTATAACAGTTCACAAAATGTTTTTTTTTTTTTCCCCTTGTTTTTCTCCTCTCTTGCTTATCTTTATTTTTCAGTCAAGCTATAGAAAAAAATCTCTGGATTTCTGTTGTTACAAATTAAAATGAATAATCACTGAAAATAGTAATCTTAAAATCTTCAAAGATTAAACACACTTTCTAATTATTTGTGGTTATTGTTTTGGTTGCTTTGATAAGCCAAATGGTCACCAGGCAACACATGTTTTAACTATGTTTCAACCTACAACGATTGCATACTGCTCAACTATCATAGAAAACATTCAGTATTTCTGATTTAAGTTCTGATGACATGATTAGGTGGTCACACTGTAATAAACCAATAATTGTAAGCCTATTAGACTTTGTAATGATATATTTTTATCCCATATCTA
>NW_017728948.1:6161837-6197420 GCF_001723895.1 Crocodylus porosus | reverse complement strand
GTTACAGGCAAAGTGGTTCAGAGAGGAATGTCCTTTCATAGGTAGGTAGGTAACAACCTACTTTGTCAGAAACAATGTGGTTCTATCAGTCCTAAACTGGGATTTTTGCCTGCAGTATCCATATTTACCAACCACATTAAACCAAGAGCATTAGGTACCTGTGAATCTTTTTTCTCCAGGAGTTTGTAACAGAGTAAGTTCACAGCAAAGTAGAAACAGCTTTTTTGAATACAGTAGTATTTATTTGCTAATGAGTTTGGGTGCCTGGTTCTGGCCAACCACTGAAAATTAAAAGGAGCATCCTGGGCATGGGGTGGGAGGTGGGGGGGCAGAGTGGCATGAGCTGTGAAATAGGAAGCCCTAACAGATAGCAAAGCTGCCCTAAAATAAGTAAGGTTCATTAGTGGAATGACCTTTAAAAAGGGGAGATGATTGTTAACACCTGTGAATTAAAGAACAATGGGTTATTAATTAGCCATTGACTCCCTTAGCTGCCTGAATAGTAATACCAGAGCTAGAATGGGTGCCCGCATCAGGACTATTGATTTGAGAGGCAGGTGGGAGTTGGGGGCGGGCAGGCAGTGTCCTGGATTTCATACTGTCCCATATGGTCACCCAACTGCTGGGAGCACAGCCTTCACAATGTGGGTCCAAAGAACAGAGACAATCATTCATCTTTTCTCACCTAGGATTTCTCCAAAGACAACCTGTCCTCCATAGACAGGATTTCTCTGTCTGTGACAATCTGTTCATCCTCTGCCTGGACGGGGAAGTTGTTAAGTGGGAATTCCTGAACTTTCTCTTCTTGGCTTTGGCAACACCTATATAGCCTGCATAGCACCAAGCAGGTATCTTCTTTACAGCCTTCTTCTTGTTGTTTATGGAAATATTCCTTGCCTTGCACACTGTTTTGCCTTTCAATTCCTCTAACAAGCATCTTAATCTCATCCTAGGGCAAGTAATCCATTAAAAAGAAAGATAGGCATAATAACCATAAAAAATCATATAGCTTTTTCCCAATTTGGCACGTGCACATACACATCCGGTTCATCTGTCCTGAGTTTGAAAAAAAAGGTTCATCTTCTAGTCCAGAGGACTTGGCAACCATGCTTTTCTGGCTACAATATAGTGCAGACTTGATAAACCTATGGACAGCACCATTTTAATCCCTTCCCAACTTGCTGTGCTCTCCCAGTATCTCTACATTCATTTTCCTGTCTTCCTACTCTTCCGCGTATGGAGGCCCATCGCCCCTCCTTTCCTCTCAGCTTACTTGCTTTCTTTAAACATTAGTTGAAAACCATTTTTCTTTTACATTGCGAAGGAATCCAGGCCACATCTGGCTTGCTTTACCCATGAACATCATTCCACCAATTTCCATACAGCAAGCAGCAATAGTAAGCACAGGGACAGCAAAACAGATAGGCATACTGAGTGGTGTTTTGCACCCATGTAAGCAAGCAGAAGAGGCATTAAAAAAGAAGCCAATGGCATCCAAACTCCCATGTGAAAAGTAGGCATCTGCCAGAAGGAGATTGAGTACTGACAGTCAGTAAAGAAAGGCAGCCTTCCAACCATTGCCTTAATGTGGCTAGGAAGTTTCAGTCTCAAACAACTCAGCTGTCAATCAGTTGTGAATAACATAATTCCCACTCACCACCCTACCAGATAGACAGGCTGACATCAGTACCGAGCATAAAAGGCATGAAATGCCCAAGATGGATGATTTCAGGGCAAAAGGGACTAACAGACAGGGGAGAAAAAAAAAAATCCTGGGTGAAAATTACCATTTAGGCCAATGTGTTCTCAGGACAGTGAAAGGATCAGGCCCATGTTTCCCAAGGGGCAAGCTGTCTGAATATTTCAATAGAAAGAAAATAAGTGTTAAATGCTATGGCTTCCACAATTACATTTTTCTACGTTTTATATTCTGTATTTTATATTCTGATACCTTCTTATACTACATTGAAGTGAGAAGAGGTGATCAGAGCTGCAAATGGAGACTGACAGAAAAAAAAGCAAAGAATACTGGGGCCATCCCCTATTTGCATTTAGGAAAGTCCCTTGAATTTCTCTGTTATGCTTTCCTGTCAAGGAAAAAAAACAAAAAACCCCGAACAGGTTCAAACCTGCTCTGACAGAAATCACGAGAAGTTTGTCTATTAAGAAATTAACCTTAATGATATTTGTGACAGTTTAATTTGCCTATTTAAAATAAACATCATCTGTTCCCTCTTCTGCTGAATGTTCTTCTCCCACTCTTAGAAAATAAAGGCTCATTTAACAACTGGCAGTCAAATACAGTCCAACATCATTGAACCAAGCTGCTGAGGTTCATTACATTCAGAAATAATTCCACCGTTCCAAAAAAACAATTGATAATTAGCATGTTCTAGTGCCCTTCCACCCCTACTGTTTAACTCAGTCTCAGAGCTGAACCCTACAAAATGTGGAGAGAGTCTAAAATCTCTGGTATATGTATATTTGCTAGTTCTAATTAAAAGACAAACAGGCAAGTTACCAAGTCCCCAGAACACATAAATATCACAGACAATAGAAATGGAAGGCGCATATAAAGTTCTTAATTCATATCTCACCAATGTAGGTGTATTTCCTATAATAGCTACTGATTTTTTTTTCCACAATAGTGGTTTTAATCAAGGAGGTTGAAATAAATTTCTTTAGAAGATTATTCTGCACTCTAATAGATACCATTGTTAGGAAATTTTGGTTTTTTGGTATTAAACCTAAAATGTCTTTTAGTTTTCTGGTATCCAGGTTGTAGCAGTACTGGTTTCACACCTTGTTACACATCCTCATAGCACGTCAAGCAATGCACTCCGCCCTTTCCCATACATCCTTCAAACAGCTGGGGTTGGAAATGCCTTTCCTTGTACGCCCGTGTACTGAAAGAGCTGAAGCCAGGAATCTTTCTGATCCATTCTGTGCCAGACTTCCTGTGTTTCACTTGGCTACTTCATGGCTCCGTTTCCATCTCTGCAAAGTAAGAACTTGCTTGCTTGATGTGAGAGCAGTGTTGCAATGTGTGTATCGTCACCGTTGTAAAGTCCCCCAAAACACCGGATTGAAAATGCTACATGGCAACAAAGTTAACTTGTTGCTTTTGCCTGTTGTTTGCTGCAAGCCCTGCATCTAACATCTCCCCCAGCCCAAAGAATTTATAATGGTATTTTTAAATAAGCTACCAGCTGCTTTGTTTTGCATATAAATACTACATGCCTCTAATCTCATGGCTACCTCAGGCACTACACTTCAGTTGTCAAAAAGAAGACTCAAAAAGCACTAGTTAATAAAGAAGAATCTTTATGCAGAAAACAAGATGCATAAAACACTACCGTATTTTAAAATATCATTGGATTCTTCCAAACAAGCCTTCTTCAAATATTCAGAACCATATTGGTATGATGCATTACTTATCTAACACTTAAAAATAAATTTAAAAAAATAGTGTCATGATCAACAGAAAATAAACACATCTGCATATTTACATTGCTTGATTAAATATAGACAGGGCAATGAAAACTGAGTACGCCCAGGCTCTTGTTTACACCAAACTTGTTAGAATTTCAGCATAACACTTTGCTAAACCCTCCTCATGCTATGCTCCCCCAAAGGACTGTCTCCTGACAACTCTTGCTTCCAAAATAAGCATGTCTATTAATTTCTGCTCCCCTGCTCTACTTTATTAAAAGTTATGGTAATCAAATATATGCCGGTTAATTTACGGGTTTTTATATGCTCATGATTATAGCATCTGGGCACTTGGGAATTCAAAAGCAAGCACCACAATAAACAGCCTCGAAATAACCTCGCTTTGTGCAAGTTTGTCCATCAAAAGAAAATTGCATGCAATGATAATCCATCCTCAAAGAAATGAATGACAAAAAAAAAAAAATGGGTGCTGTGTACTCTGCTCTGTATAAGTAAGCTAATAAAAATGGGTACGAGTAAAAATACTTCCAATGATTATTGGGACTGCAAACCACAGAGTGGTCAGGGAGAAAGGGCACTATCAAGAATAAATGCAGTACATCTTTGGGTGTTTCAACAGCACCAAGATATACAGTAAACTTACTGCTTAGCATCTATGATACTATTCAAGAAAAATACTGGCTAACGGTTATTCTATTTACCAATTGCATCATAAATAATATAAAAAAGACATCTTTCACAGGAAAAGCACAAATAGTAGCCATAACACTGAATTTCTCACACATGCATTTTGACTATATTTATCATTAGTAAAAGCTGATTAAAGAATTTAAAAATATGTTGTTTTCCTTCCTGCTACGCATCTGCTATGCAGCATGTTTCTTGATGGTCTGTTTCTAGTAAGTCACATTAAAAAAAAAAAAAACCTTTGATATATTATTTTCCTTTAAAACAGAGTTTTCAGCATTGTTCAGGTGTCGCCCCAAGCTATCTATGAACACCATTGTCCTGAAAAGCTGCTACTTCCATTTACCTATTTCACCTCTGAAACCGCAGCTGCTCGGTGCAGCTCCTAGCACCGTAGGATAATAGGAAAAATTGTCTGGAAGGGAAATTGCGTCATCAACTAGTCCAGTCTCCTACTCAAGTCTGGACTGTCCCTGGCTAGACCATCCCAGCCAAGTGTCCGTCTACACCGGTCTTAAAAAAAGCACAAGGATGAAGATGCCTCAGCTTCTCTAGGTAACCTATTCCAATGCTTGAGCAAAATCAGTCAGGAGCTCCCATAAATCTCCAACCTAAATTTCCTTTGCTGCAGCCAGAACCCATTGCTCATAGTCCTGTCCCCTACAGCCACAGGAAAAAAACCCTATATTCAGACTCCCTACAATCACCCTCTAAGTATTTTAAGATGGTTATCAAATCCCCCACTGAGTTTTCTCTTCTCGAAACAAAACAGCCCTAGCTTTCAGCCTCTCCTTATAAGTCTTGCTTTCCAGACCTCTAATCATTTCTGTCACTCTAAACTGAACTCTTTCCAACTTGTCCACAGCCTTCTTGAGGTGCGGGGCCCCAAACTGGAAACACTATCCCAGGCAAGGCTGAAGACAAGAGAAGATAACACCGTCATCACTGATAAAAGTTCAGCAAAACATACTTGGAAATTTCTGATATATCTTTCCCAACTTAAACAATATTAATCCTACTAAAAACATAAATTCTCAAGAAGAAGAGAGAACAGACAAGAGTGGGAGGAATTAGATGGTGGGTGTCTCAAAGCCACTTATTGTATGTGCCCAGCACCCCAAGGTTCTCCTTATTGTCCTGTTGCTTCTCCAAAGGAACAGGCCAAGGTTTGTCCTGGGATAACACCATGGCCTTAATAGACAAGGGTACCAAGGAATTGACAGACAAGGATACAAGTCTCAGTTCTTCTGCTCTTACTGGACCCCACTGCTACAGCACAGGGGTCTTGCCAGGTCTGCCAGCTTTTACAACCTTGGGCTGTAAAAGGATTTTATATCCTCATTTCCATAGAGCAGGAACGTCACTAGCCCAGAGATCATGCTTTCCTGTAGGCAATCAGTAAAGAGATGACATGACAAAAGGATTTATTATATGAGGAAAAAGAATTATACAAGAAAAAGTGACCATAAAGTTTGAAGACAAAACAGGACAAGTAGTGTTTGTCACCCTTCACCTGGCTACAGCCCACCTCCTGCCAGCCAGGACCAGCGGGGACTTGGACTCTCCCAAAGCCTGGAATAAGCCAAACCCAATGAAAAAATTCAGTCCTCCCCCCAACTCCCCATCAGCATCGCTGACAAATTTACAAACCCTCTAGAAATGTCTTTCCTTCTTGGGGCACGTGGGATCCCTCAAGTTAATGGCCCATTTCTTTGCTATTGTGTGGCTGGTTTTCCGATTACAGGATGACAACACTGTGGGTACCCATCCCAACAAGAGCCCCTTCTGCCCATTTATTATAACAAGTCATTTGTAGAGAATATAGACTATATTTATACATACATTCATCTGAATGATTTCTTAAAGACATAATGTTATTTACATTTTCTTCCTACTTCTCAACAGCTACCCGGCCTTCATTGAACTCTGTTTTTTTCACCCTTAATTCTTAGGGGTGCTGCTGCTTTTTTGTCTTTGTTGCTCACTGGGTGGGGGTCTACACGTGTCCCTATGGTGCCTTGTTACTGCGCTGTCATTTAGTACTTCCTTTTGTACTTTTGGAAGTACTAAATGACAGTGCAGTAACAGCTCATACCGCACAGTTATTTTTAGCTGCTACTTTGCCATAACAACATGCTATAACGAGGAAGTGTGTTGCCACGGCGATGTGGCTGCGGCATGATGGTTCTTGCCCGTGGATGCTACGTTGCCATGTTGCTATGGCAATGTAGAATCACATGTAGCATGCATCACTGTGTCACAATATCCTTTACATATTCATCCCAGGCACAAGAGAGAGAGAGAAAAATTTTCCCCCAACAAATTTTAGCATTTCTCCCTTTGACCTACCATACATTATATTATCAGGCCTATTTTAATTTTCCAACTCTCTCAGGACTCATCAAATAAAAGACAAAATGAGACACTATGTAAATATAAAGTATGTGGCATCAGATTACCACAAATTATGAACTCTTGAGTACAAAACTGTCTCACAACTCCGCTGGAAATAAAACCTATCATGATGTTCTATCTACTGCCAAGCGTCCAGAAAAGATTTATCCAACCCACAGTAAAATACAGGAAGTGAAGTTTTTATAATGATTGGGTAATATGAAGATATCCTTTGTAGATTAATGCAACAAACTCATTTAGTGAACCCCAAACTAGTATTAGCTTTCAGGTTTCCAAAATTTCACTATGCATCAAAAAGTACTATCAACTCTATGGGGAAAGAAACCATTTAAAGAACAATTAATCTGTTAGAACATAATAATTGTTTCAATATTGGCAAGACCTTTAGGACATGGCAAAGAAAAACATGTTAAAGATATTTTAAAACAATACATCCATTTCATTATAAAAGCAAGAGTTAAAATGAAGTGATAATATCAAGTCACACACCATCATATCTGAAGTGTAGAACAAAACCGGATAAAAATAAACCAGTGAAGTAACAATTTAAGGCTTAATATGTAAGTAATGAGATATGTAATTCAATATACACGGGCTTTGATTCCTTCCACTTGGTATTTCCCTCTCCCATATATATAGAAAACTACCGAGTGAAGGGAATCAGTTGTTGTGTGCATGTGTATTGAATTGCCTAATCCCATTACTTACATATTAAACCTTAAATTGATACTATACATCTATAGTGTGCATGGCTACCAAATGAAAGGGATCATAGTAAACAACATCTGTTCCCAACAACTAAGCTAGAGGTTTCTAAAATTCTATATATTGCCATAAATGTTTAGTTTATAGATACAAGAGGGTGGTATACTACCAAAAAAGGAGGAAAATATATTGTTTTGGGCAGGGGACTCAGGAAGGAACACCAGACAATAAAACTAATGCCCCAGACCCAGAATAACACGTGCCAGAATAATTCTCTCAAAAAGCTTACTCAGGATCGAGGTAAGACTAACTGGCCTATAGTTTCCCGGGTCCTCCTTCCTCCCCTTTTTGAAGATGGGAACCACGTTGGCCCTCTTCCAGTCCTCTGGCCCCACAGCAGAGCACCACAAGTGCTCGTAAAGCCGTACCGGGGTCCCCCAATGACCTCAGCTAATTCCCTCAGTACTCTAGGGTGGAGATCATCCGGACCAGCTGATTTGAATACATCCAGTCCCTCCAGAAGTTCCCTAACTAGTTCCTCACTAACCCTTGGCCTAGGTGTACCTCCCCTGGGGTCTAAGGGGGTCCCGGTGGGGTGGCTGTTCCAGTCCCTGCTCAGGAAAATGAAGGCAAAGAATTCGTTAAATAAGTTAGTTTTGTTGTCTGGTGTGATGACCAAATTTCCTAGTGTGTCCTGCAGGAGCCCCATGTGACCTGGTACCTTCTTTTTGCCCCCTATGTATTTAAAAAAGCACTTCTTGTTGTCCTTGATCTGGGAAGCCAGTCCCAGTTCCATCTCCGCCTTGGCCTTCCTGACTGTCCCCCTGCATCCCCAAGCAACCACAGTATAGTCCTCCCTGGTGATGGCCCCTCCCTTCCATTGGGTGTACGCCTCCCTTTTAGCAAGGAGACATTCCCAGATGCTTTTGGTGAGCCATGGGGGCTTTTGTGCCCTCCTGCCCCCTTTGATCCATGTTGGGATTACTTCCCTTTGGGTTTGGAGGATCATCTCCTTAAGGAGCGACCACTCTTCTTGGACACTTGGCTCCCCTCCCGTCCGGGACCTCAGTGCTTCCCTGAGTATTCTCCTCAGCTCATTGAAGTCCGCCCTCCTGAAATCTAGGGCTGCTGGCTTGCTGGAGGCCTTTGCCACCTTGCGCTGGCAATTTAGTCTATGCCTGTACACATTCACAGCATAGCCATGGAACTGAGAAACCCCAGCCACTTGCACCAGAGCCAGAGCTTTTTTCTTTCTACCCCTCAATGGGGTTCTTTTTAGCCCGATTACTTCTCCCTGAATCACGTAATGCCCCCGCCCCCCACTGTGGACCGTCCCCCTGTGCACTCTGCAGAGCCAGCAGCCTCTCTGCCCCTAGTTACTTAACTTTGGGCTCCCTGTGCTACTCCCAGCAGTGGCTAACAGTTGGATGTTGCACTCTCAGTTTAGGGTAGGCAGCTCAAAACAAGCTGCTTAAACCTAAAGCATGTCATGTGAACACCTGGTCACATCCTTAAATTGCACAGTCCAGACTTGTGCAGAGTACTTTCGCTGAAGTCTAATAGGCACTGAGCAGAGTGGTATTATTATCTCCCTTCTCGTTTAATGTATTATGTTATAACATCAAGTTGGTTGCCTACCTTGGAAGGAAAAAAAAATTGAAAGAATTGCAGACAACTCACAAGTTTTGGTCTTAGTTGTTGTTTGTCAAAGACAGTACCAGCATGTGGAAGTTACTGGAATTAGATCAAACTTGGCAAAAGATGAGGATTTAAGGATCCATTTATATTTTATATAACTATATATGTTTGGGAACATCCTCAGACAAGGGATTGTCTAAGGAAGCTTTTACTCTTAAATTCTCTATCTGAAACCTTCCTCAAAACTGAATGGAACATGGAGATAATGAGGCATCTGCTCATAGTTAACACCAGTTTAGGAATCTGTGGGGGGAAGAAATCTCTGTAGAAGAGAGCAATAAACTTGGGAAGGAAACCCTAGATAGAAATATACTTAAGTGGCAATTATTCTGTATCCCCCAGCTGTTGCTAGTAGTTATTTCCCAAATGGAGATGTCAGGACATTCATCACATTTTGATGAAAGCACTTGTTATTTCTTAGTTTTGAGCACGACATTCCAGGGCACAAAGGTGAATACATGTTTTTCAGAGAAGACAATTATTGGAACCTCTCAACTACACATAAGATGCTATTGAACCTGAACAGTTCTGCCCACTGACAGGGTCAGCAATTTAATATCACAATATTAGGTGTAATGACGATGATTACTGCCTATTTACTCTCACATCTACTGCAGAAGGTAATTAAAGATGCATCCGTTTCTTTCTAATTAATTTTAAAACTTGAGGACCTTGAGTTGGTCCTCAAGGCCAACTTGAAAAAAATGTAACATCAACTCATGGCAGACTGTCACCTAGGACTACCCCAAATGGAAGAAAAGTCTGCTGCAAGGATCTCACTGCTTTCAAACCTTATGATGACAACAGCAGATGGAAAAGCGGGAACGGCAGAATCTGTGTCAGGGACCAAATCAAGAATACAGAGCCACCCACCCCACACGGCAACACGTGCCCAAGTTCCAACAGACTCTTTTGATCCCAGATTGGCCTCATCAGCCATCTTTGGACTAAAAGATAAAGCAATCATGGAAGACTACCATCCGCAACTGCGAGGGACTGTCAATAAGCTTAATATTATCTTAATTCAACTGGGGAAAAGGGACAAGATACAGGTTCAGACAAAGAAGGACAAGATCAAGTTTTATTGTTATTTGGTCAAAACCTTATAAGGGAGTACAATCAGTACAAAAGACTGAAAATAAAACCTTCAGCTTCAGAATGACAGAGAAGCAATTGTAAATGTTATGTGTGTATGCATGTGTATGTGTGCGCACTTGCTGCATTTCATTTGGGGTACCAATTATAGGAATTAAATAGCCATGTTTTATACGCTTTATTTTGGGGCTGCTGAAATATTTTTCTATTACCTCTGCCTACCCCCTTGGAATTACAATGAATTAATATCTGTACTCTAGTGGCACTCAGAAGTCCTAAGTACTTTCACAAATTTAGGAAGACGCATCCTGTTCTTAAGAGTTCATAATCTGTATTTGTATAAACTTTCTTTGAACTAAGCGGGGAAAAAAAATGACCTCACATCTACAACTCGGGATGATCCTAGGGGAAGTGGAAGTTATATACTAAATGGATGGAAGACAAGGAACTGGCAAAACTGGCAAACCATTTAGTGCCACAGACTGTAATGGTTCCTGCTATATATCACTTTGTGTGGAGTGGTTTTGCATAAAACTGAAGGAAGGATGGTGGACTCAATTATATGAAGACAGACCAGCCTCTGACTTCTCCACAGCAGAGGCACAGGAGAGGTAGAGTGATTCTGTATATTCACAGCTGAAGGAAGGGCTCTGAAGCAAAGGCATAACTGGACAGTTCTGTGCCTTGGGTGGCAGTGGCTGCAGATAGACAATCAGTGGCAAGTGCTACTTTTGTGCCACCCCTCAGTTATACCACTGCTCTGAAATAGTCCACATTTAGTGAAAGTTTTGCCTGCATATGGACTGTGGGGTTTACTGATTCTATACAGCCTCAAGCCCATGGAAGCTACGGGAATGTTGAGCAAGAAGGCCTGTTGATGGGGAAATGTTAAATCCTTTGTAGGATGAAGAGGCTAGGGAGATTTTGTTGCGAGGGGTTTCCAGTTTTACAATTTAAATAGCTCAATTTGTGTATGTCTGTGCCCATAGCCTAAAAAAGAAGAACATAAAAAAACTCCAAATATATACATTCTCCCAAGATAATGAATTTGTTTAATTATAGTGTGCGTTTGAGGGATATATAGCCATGGCAAGTCTACTGATCTGCACGCCTATTGGTGATAATGTACCTCATACGGAAAGATGAAAAACAAGCCACCAACATTAGAACAAATCAGAAAAACTAAGTTATGCAATTACCGTGTAGTGCTAGCTAATGTTGAAGCCTTTCGTTGCAAGACTAATTTAAGCTTTCAAGCCTCAGGCAAATATAAGCTTTGATTTCCAGAGAAAGGGATTAGTTACCCATCCTAAGAATATTTCTAAAATCTCCCAAACAAGTAAAAGTACCATTGGTGAAGATGTGCATTTGTTTTAATTTTTAGCAAACATGCACTGGTGAAAAAAGGTTGCTTATGAGAGAGAAATTCCATTTCTGTTATTTGTTATCCTGTTTGCCTCTATGTATTTAAAGTGTCCATCATTGTGGTACCTTAAAATATTTAACTACATCTCATAAACAGGAACAGTTATTAAAAGAATGAGTGTAACCATATCCTGCATACGTGAACAAATCCTGCTACGTATATGACTTCACTAATCAAACCTGCACGTCTCGTGGAATTGTTTTGCACATGAAAAACAGTTGATGTTTCACTGCTAATGAAACAGGAGGTACATGACTGGGAAAATCCCAAATGCTATGCAACTCAGTCCACCTTTTAAATCACAACTTTCATTGTATTCGGGCAGCCGTGTCTGCAGCGTGTAGAACAAGCAGTTCAAAAATTTACATCTGTTCCTTCTCTCTGAAACCAGAAGGCAGCTCCTGGGGAAGAGATTTCCAGAATGCTGGTTCAGCACTCGGAAGAAGAAAAGAAACAAATGGGGAATATGAAAAGTTAAAGCTTCTGTAAAATTAGACACAGAGGCTCCGATTCTGACACGTTCTCACATTGAATACGTCCACATCCTGCATGTAGGCCCGCACCAATTAACAATGTCTGCATCACAAGCTGTTACTGTAGAATAAAGATGACAGAATCAGGCCTTTAGAACTATTAAATATAATCCCAGGAAACTGGAATAAAAAAAAATATTGATAATGCACTGTTTCATTACTTGCCCAGGGAAAGTACTATTAACAACAACCAAATAATCACTGAGTCATCCCTTCCCAGTGAATCTTCATATAATCAGATAGCCTCCCCAAAAGATAAGCAATGCAGTGGCATTGCTATGCCTTTATTCCAAACTATTGGAGCCAAGACTTTTTTTTATATTCAGCAAGTGACCAGATTTTCAAATACTCAGTGCCCATTGTTCCAACTGGTTTCAGTCTTTTAAAATCAGCCTGTTCCTTTAGGGACCTAATATGCAAATAGTTTAACCATGTGTATCTGTACAGTTTCCCAGTCTTAGGTTATTGGGGCGGGGGGTGTATCCAAATATTAGATTTAGATTTAGACAGACCTTGGGTTAGGTCTATCTAAATCAGGGGTGTGCAAAACACAGCCCACGGGCGGGACCCAGCTTGCCAGGCCATTGTATCTGGCCCATGGGGCCCCTAAAACATTTAGAAAAGTAATATTTATCTGCTGCTCTTGTCTGTCAAATATCACAGGATTCAGGGGCAGTAGGAACCAGGGGGAGCTGGCAGGAGCCAGCAACAAGGCCAGCCCTGCCCCATACCACCCCGCCCCAAGACCTCTCTCCTCCATAACTGGAAGCCTCTCCTTGCCCCGGCTTTCACTGCTTCCTCACACACCGGCTGACCTCTAGCACCACATGGTGCTAGGCTGCATTGGCAGACTGTGGGAGCACAGCGCTGCACTGGTACCCCAGGGCCAGGAGCAGGATGGTGTGTGTGGGTGGGTGCATGCAGTGAGGGGGAGAAAGAGAAAGAGTGTATGTGTAGTGTGGGAGGCACAGAGAGTGTGCATGTGTATGTGTGTGTATTGTGTGTTCATAGGGCAAACCTCACATGCACACCCTGCCATACATACAGACCCCACCCCCACACACCCCAGTCATTCTCCCCACACACACATCTCCCCACAAACCTCATACCCATCCACAGCCCACATGTCCATGCACAACCACATGCTCCCTCACCCCACACCCACACCTCTCCCCCCACAAAATCCACATGCACACCTGCTCCCACACCCCACATACCCATAGCCCCACACAAATCTATACCCACCCCCCACTCCTCTCCCCACAGTATACAAGAGTAAGACTTCATTTTCAGCTATTGTGAAATCACTTCTGTGTACACTGCACGAATGCATGTAAATCAGGACAAAAATATTTTTAAAATCAAATTAATGAGCATTGTAGATGTTTGATTTTTAGAATATAATTAAGTATTTTTCTGGTCCTGAAATGGCAAAACCCCTTGCTGAAAGGAGTACTCCCCAAGGGCAAGGGAAGGGAATTCTGGTGGCAAAGATTGGGGGTTAAGGGGTGGGGCTTCTGATCCAAAGATGGTGACCAGGGGGTGGGGAACCTGCTAGGGGGCGGGGCTACCCATGTGGCCCTTGACAGCTTAGCAAAACTCTGTAAGCAGCCCTCTGCCTGAAATAATTGCCTGCCCTGATCTAAATACTCATTCATGAAGGTGATCTGAGGGTTTAAATAGAATTAAAAAATGGCATGGCCTATCTAAGTTCGTTCACCGGAGGAGGTGCTCTAATTTAGATTGAGAATGGGTGAACCTGATCTAAAAAGGGGTTAATCTTATCTAGTGAACACCTGCTGTGCTAGTCCTACCTCCACAACCCTAAATGGGCTAACTTGCAGTCCAGGAACCTCCACCTCTCCCTCCAACTGGACAAACCCTCCCGTCATCTGCAGACCCACCAACTCCTCCTTCCCCCACCATCCCTGCAGACACACAAATACCCTTCTACCATCCCAGCACACCAAGCCTTCTGCCAGTTCTGAATGACTTATCTCAGGATGCCTGTGCCACTTCTTACAGTGGAAAATGAATGCACAGTCCACTGCCAGTCTAGGTTTAAACAGATTTAAGCAAGGTGTCTAAACCTAGACTGAGTGCAGAAAATGCTTGTTTGCACCCATAAACTACAAATCTAATCCCCTAGGATCCTCAGTAAGGATCTAACAACAAAAACCACATATATGAAATAAAACATGTCAGCCATCTTGCTTTTCTGTCCATGTAATGGGATGAAAAAGTCCATAGGCAAACTTGGATAAAGGGACAATAAATTAAGAACTATTACAAAGAATAAAATTATTTTTAAATAATGTGAATATTTCATTTGCAACAATGCATAATTACTGTGTATGTTTTTAAAGAGTTTTATACTGCCATTTTTTTTCTTGGACAGCACTTAGCAATACTTACAAAGTGTATTGTTATTTTTTCATACAGAGCCTGTCAGAACGCACTTCATACAACCTTACACAACTTGCAAAATCAAAAGCGGGTTTAATAATGAAATACTACTTGATGTACATAATCTATTTCATTAATAGTGCATATAGTGTCCATTACATGTATTCAAAGAGCAATCACTTCCTACCGTGTAAGGTAATTACATATTCCCCTGCCTAGGTAAATCTCTATTAGAGGCAAAGCTACTGCACAGAAATAGGTGAAATACTATTATGACAGATATAGATACATAGATATAAATATATAGATATAGATATGTGTATCTATATGCCTTACATTAGGAAAAGAACCTTTATGTCAGAATGAATTACCAAACTTGATCATGCTGAATAATATACACATATACTCAATTATACAAATATATAATGTTGGATGAGCATCACTGCCCAGTCTGAGTCTCATCAAGGTGAAGGGAAACTACAGTAGACTTCCAATTGAGCTGGAAATAACTACTGCTATCTCATTCTTCCTGCATGCACTGAGAATACGACATTCCTTTAATTGTACATTTGAATTGCCCAAGATTTTTGCACAGTGGTGGTGTTCCAAGAAACTGGTCAGAAATTTCCCCAGTACAACTACTCATTTTGAGCATATCTAAATTCAAGTAACCTAAATTCTTTGGCCGGGCACCTGATACCTGCAGCACTCTTGTAGGAAGCTGGGAATTCATAGAATCAAAGGACTGGAAGAGACCTGCAAGATCACAGGCAGAAAGTTATTGGGCTTAAATGAACTCAACAAGGTGCTTATACAGCCTCATCTTGAACACCTCCAAGAATGGTGACTCCTGGGAGTGTGTTCCAGATTCTGGTAAGCCCTATGGAAAAAAAGTTTTACTTTATGTCCAGCCTAAATTTTCCCTCTATTAGCTTGTGCCCATTGGTTCTCGTCCTCTTCTGAGGTGCCTTCCTGAAGAGTTGCTCCCATAGAACCTGATGCCCACCCCTAACGTATTTGTAGGTGGCTATCAAATCACCTCTCATTCTTCTCTTACTCAGACTGAACAGGCCCAGTTCCCAGAGTCTCTCTTCATAGGGCCTATCCTTCAGGCCCCTAATCATATGGGTGGCCTTTCTTTGCACCCTCTCAAGCTTATCCACATCCTTCCTGAAGCAGAACCTGACGCAGTACTCCAGCTGTGGCTTTACCAATGCCAAATAGAGAGGGAGAAGTACCTCTCTAGATCTACTGACAATACATTGGCTGATGCACACCAGAGCTCTATTTGCCCTGCTGGCACACTGTTGGATCATGTTCATCTTCTGGTTGATCATGACCCCCAGGTCCCATTCAGATGCTGTGCCAGCCAGTGAAACACTGCCCATCATGTAGTTATGGTGAAGGTTCTTCCTACCCAGATAAATATATATCTGTAATGAATGCATGGAAATGCAACACACAGATTGATGGATAAAAATGATGATTCAAGCAAATAAGGAGGAAATAGTGTAGCTTTTCATAGTATCATAGTACTTAGGGTCGGAAGGGACCTAAACAGATCATCAGGTCTGACCTCCTGGCCCGGGCAGGAATGGATGCTGGGACCATATCACCCCAGCCAAATATCTGTCCAGTCTCCTCTTGAAGACCCCCAAGGTAGGAGAGAGTACCACCTCGCGTCGGAGCCCATTCCAGAGCCTGGCAGCCCTAACGGTAAAGTAAGATCTCCTGATGTCCGGCCTGAACCTTCTTTCTAAAAATTTGTGGCCATTATTCCTAGTAACTCCGCATGGTACCCGGGGGAACAGAGCCTCCCCCAATTCTCAATGGTCCCCCCTGGTGAGTTTGTAAACAGCCCCTTGACCATGTGAGTGGCCCTACAGATAAGGGGGAAAAGCAGTCCATAAGCAGGATGACCTGAAAGCCATATAAGCTTGATGCCAGGAAGAAGCCAGAAAAAGGGACCTCTTACCCTGCCCTAAAAAGGGCAATGATTTTGTTTGTTTTATGCTGGTTCTGGTTTGTCTGATTCTGTAAGCAAGGAGTGCATTTTTATTAAAAAGGACTGGCTAGAGAGCCTTTTTGAAGTAACGCCAGGCAACAAGTTTACCATCCCAAGGCATTTAAAGGGCCTGCGAAGAACCAGGCTAAAATACGCTAACCCGCTTACAGCTCAGTGAGAAAGCTTTTTCCCTGGGAAGGAGAAGGAAACGCTAGGTTCTTTTCGCTGTTCCTAATACTATTTATATTTGTATGTAAAATAGCCTTTGGGAGGGAGGGAGGGAAGGTAGACACAAAACAACTATTTCTTACTTCTTGCCTAACAACTTGGCTACTTGGGAAAAAGTGAGTTGGTCCTTACCTCACCTCACCTCTTTTTTTCTAACTTTTCTGGTAAGTATTAAAGACCAAGATGGAGGCACATTACAAAACTAGATGCACATACATTTTTCCAGGGACTTAAACTGGGTGATAAGAGATCATAAATTCACGGACTGTAAGGCCAGAAGGGACCTTGGAAGATCATCGGGTCCAGCCCCCTGCACCAAGCAGGAAAGATAACTGGGGGGTCAGGTGACCCCAGCAAGGTGACAATACCTAAGAGCCAGTGAAAAGCCTAAAAGTAGAACTGGATCTGTCCCACAGATCATACCTGTGCTGAAGGAAGCACCACTTACTTGGGTGTCTTAACCGTTTTGCTCTTCATAACATAAACAGGAGCTTATCACTTCAAAGGTAAAGATCTGAGACACACTGAGAATGCCAGTAATTGAGAAATGGGATTATTTTATATGTTTGGAATTGCACTTAAATTAAAAGAGAACAAAAGAATCTAATCAAAATCCATGACAAATACGTTTATGCAGAAATGATAACAACAACAATACTGATGATAAACAATAATGATGATGGAGATAGCAATAATAACTAGTTAGAATTTTATCTTAGGGAGCACCTACAGCACGTGAGATACTTGCCAAATGGAAACAAAATCAAAGTCTGGTCCCACTGCTGGCCCTTGCTTGCACTGGCATCCGCTCATGCAACCCTGGGCAGTCAGTGAAAACTTAAGATGTTCAGCCCTGCTACGAACCAGTCCACGTTTACTTTGGTGCACAAATTAAAATACAGAGTTTGGAGTCTACCTTTAGGTGACTGAGTTTAAACTTTTTCCCTGAGGCACTAGTTAAACATTATATGAGGTGAGAGAAATTACTATAAAAGCACCATTAAATAGTTTTGCTGTAATCCTTTTTAATAGGTTTGTAAAGGGCAAACCTCCTCCCCTGAGTACTGGGAAGGCTGTGCCTCTGAGATGTGTTGGGGAAGCTACTCCATAAAAGGTTATTAAGCAATCTTGTTAAGAAATCTGCTTTAATAACAGCAAATGCCAAGGCTCAGGAATCCTGCAGTTATCAGACACTGTAAACATTATTTATTCCTTTTTATTTCATATGTTCCCATTTTTTACCTGTTTTTACCTACGGAAAGAGGTTGACGAGACCGGAGATCAGCTGAAATTACAATGACGGACTAAAACAGTGATGATTGCTATTATTCAGGCACTGAGATTATGAAGAAAAAGAGGCATGCTAAGCCACTCCATAAAAAGTTGAGAGTCAAGTAAGAATGGACACACACAGACGCACATACACACACACATACGTGCGGACAATCTCATAGCGCATTAATATAATCTCATAAAGAAGAAATACTGGTACTTCTCTCACTTGGAATGGCAATTGAGTGGTTATGGAGAAGTGCAACATAGCTTACTTCAGGACTCTGCAGTATGGAAAAAGCAGCATGAGGCAAACATGACATGATGGACCTGATTGAATTAAGACTTGTAAAGCTCAGTATGGTTTGTACTAGACTCTGATATCCTTATAGGCAGAATCTAAGGCACTACTCATGACTTCTAGAGCTATAATATATTACGCCAGATATGGCTTGGGATCTGTCTCCAAGTTCCACACCACTACAGGGGAGATCAGCAGCAGTAATCAATTGGAGATCCCTCTATAGAACTGAAAAAAATGCTACTGTTGGGGCATTCTTTTGGAGGAGAAGCAACTCCTTTGGTTCTCCTCAGCAGCCGAGACAGCTCTTGACTTCCAACATTTTGAGTTGCAACATTTTGCATTTATGACATTTATAAATTGACACCCTGTTTCAACTTTATGATGTTAGTTTCAACTTTACAACGCTTGATTCAACGCCATGCCATGCCAGCAAACAAGTTCGCTGCGTTGCCCTGCTCCCTGGAGAACATCTGTCTAAATTTCCTTGGACACTTTCTTTAAGAAGGGAGACAAGTTTCTACAAAAACCTGCAGCCAAGACTCCTTAGAAGACTTCAGCCAACAACCCTTCAAAAAATCCAACCAAGAGCCCTTGAAAAAGTCCAGCGAAGTCACCTCAAAGAAGTCTTTCGAAATCAGTAAGATTGTTATTTACAATATAAATACATTAACGTAGATATATTACTCATCTATAATTGATTGAGTACAAAATTCTGGGTTATTTCTGGTGAAAATACAGCATTGGCCTTGGTTCAGGAAACGATCCCTCATTAATAACATTGTTTCCTATGGGAAAATCGGTTCCGAGTTACAATGTTTCAACTTAAGACGTGGTTTTCAGGAACCAATTGTGTTGCAAGTCCAAGGGCTGCCTATATCTTTCTCCTAACTATTGACATGTAGGTATGCCAAATCAGTTATATCTATAGGCAGTCTTCTTTTTGTGTTGTAATTTTAAATCTATTAAACAAGTGCCCAGAAGACCCGATATCCACCTATTTTTCTAGGTTAGAAATCTGACAGAAGAAAAACAAAATTTACGTGGTTTTGAAAAGCATTTATCCTACATTATATTTTCCCATTAGGTGTCCATGAACTTGAATAAAATACCAGAACTACAGATACTTTATCAGATTTTCACACAGTTAATTCATGGTTTATTACCTTTATTTATTCTTATTCAAAAAATGGTCTCAGTACCATTCACCATTCATTAAAAATGGTACATTTCCCTTGGCCTTTATTCATTGCTTAATAGTCCTAATGAACTTAATGTAGCAAGTGATGTAATCAGACAAAAGAACTGTAAGAGCAATTTCTGCCACTGTAAGCACAATCATATTTGATTAAGGATTTAGCATTAATGTAGGCACTAGTTAACTGCTATAAACCCAAGATACTGCCTAGTTAAGAGCAGCGCATTCCTTTTTTTCCATTAGAACAAGTAGAAACCTATGTGTTAGCTTTCTCGGCTGCCCATGATGTTTGCCTGATAGAACAAAAACGGTCTTTAAAACTACCAAAGAGAGTTAGTGATAAGATAGTAAGTTAGCAATGGGCTCCCACCATGCTCATGATCCATCGGTTGTGAAAATAGATGTAGTTGCCTACTAATTGTGGTTCTTTTGAAAGTAAAGGTGTAATTAGCATTCTAAATCATTGATAAACCAAGAGTTGTAAGTTGGGGGTATAATCATTAGTTAAGTATATATTTTCCTTTACAGACAGCTCTTGAGACACCACAATCTATGAAGATGGGTATCTCTTTTTGATTTTACCGTTCTCCATGGATTTAGATTAGCATTTTATTGTGCATGCAATGTATGTGAGGATACAACATCCTCTTTTAAATTTGTGCAATGCATTATCAATTGATGTATAAAATATTCTAGTCCGTAACTTCTTTCCTTCTTCTAGGAAGAGCTCCATAATCCATATGAAGTCTTAAACACCTGGGTGCCCCTTTCTCCTTATTTTAAACTCCCTCCACTTTTGAGGTCTTACTGACAGGTCATTTGCCTTTACAATCATGAAAGACAAATCACTTTCCTTTAGGCCTTTCCTGTTTATTGGTTTACTGAGCACTCCCTGGTTGGGGAACTCAGGCCATTCCCTCCTCATGCCACCAAATGTCCTACCTTAGCACTGCTTGTGCAAGATGAATTTTTTTTAAATTGGTCGAGTCATCTTTTAATGGGGGAGTTTATCAAGATGTTTGCCGTGCAAGTTGGACTACAACACACTTGATTACTGAACATCTCTGACATTGCAAAGAATACTTTCATCTACCAACTGCCGACTTCAGAGACATCTGAGCAGATGATCTCCAAAAATAAGCATTTGGTGCAACCTCAGTCTGTTTCCTATTGTCTATCATCTTCTATTGTTCTATTGTCTTCTATTCAATTTGGAAGATACTTTTGTATTTGATTTGAAAAGTCACTCAGTGAGTATTTTGTTTTCTATTATTTATTATGTTAAAAAGCTATAAAAATATCTAATGGCTAAGTCACTTTAACTTAAACTAAACATGCACTGAAAAAGTCTTGTAAATCAAAATTTCATAAGTCTAGAAAATGTTCTAGTAAACTGCAGTTAATATATGCATATATACAGATATGCATTAAACCTTTATACACATATGAGCAGGTGCATGTGTACACACACTGTAATGAATTATGCTGAGCCTGATTTTCAAGAGATTTTATTCAGAGAAAACCTGGCAAATGTATCTGATCAGATCACTGTTTTTGAGAGTTAGCTGTATCCTGCAATGGCACTTACTGTGCTGTTAAAAAAAACGTGATTTCTCTATGCAGGAGGAAATGTTAAAAAGATAACCCTCAATCAATATAACCAAAATGGTTTAGTTAGTTATTTGCTAGCATCTGGTCCAAGTTCTTACATGACTGTGCAATACCACAGGGAACATAGGATGAATATAGAATTCCCTAAGTTTTCTAGAAAAATCTTCCCTTTTTTGATGCCATCTACTCCTCCTACTTCTGTAGTGTTGCCTCAATGCCTCTGAAGAAATTAATGACCTCTGAAGAAATTAATGTTCATAATAATGTATAGTTATAAAAGATTTAAAAATTCCTATATAGGTAATTCAGGGGGAGGAAAAAACAAAACAAAAAAATCTTGATAATACTATGCAGGTCATAAACCTGACTACAGTTTAATTCACATGAAGAAGTCATACTCAGGAACAAGCACTATTGTGCTGTACTACTAAAGTATTATAATTATATATTATATATTAGACGCTGTTCCCAGACAACAGCTTGAAGAAACTGTTTCGGCTACAAAACACTCGCGAGCAGCATTAATTAGCCCGGGGTGTTTACCTGAAGGGTTTGTCAAAGAAAATCCATCCCTGATAACTGGGGATCCAGGCTTTCTGTTTGCAATGGAAAAACATGGTAAAATGTGGATTTTCATATTTTAAGAAGAAAAGGCAAGATTTTCTCATGGAAAGGAGAAAAACGTGAGAAACAGTGGGTTTTCCCTCGCAGGCTAGCAGAGTTCCAGCCTGCAAAGGATGGAGGGGAGTGGAAGGAGGGCGGTCAGGCTGGGGGTGCCATGTGCACACACACACACATGCACACAGTCACCAGGAAACCTGGAGAGCAGATCCCGTAGATAAGTTGGGGTGGGGATTGAGGCCCCCATAGTGAGGGAAGGAGTTGGGCAGGGCTGGGGCTGCTGCCCATGGCTGGAATATGAGGCCACAGGGCCCCAGTGGAGGCTTCTACCGGGGGGAAGGTTCCCCATCAATGTGTACACTCCTGGGGGGGACCTGGGGGCACATGCCCCCCAGATTTGTGCAGGGGGTGAGGGACGACTGTGGGCTCGGGCCCCCCGCCCTGGTGCCCTGTCCTCAGGGATTCCATGGCCCAGCAGGTGGGACCTGGTGTGGCAGGAAAGAGTGGGGCGGGGGAGGCTTGTGTTGCTGCTGGGAGCCCCACGCAGCTATGGCAAAGTGCCTTCAGCAGGGGTGGGGATGTGGAGCTGTGTGCCTCACTACTACTGGGTGGGTAAGGGGCACCTCGCCATGGTAGTGAGGAGCTCCCAGCAGTGGCCCAAGCCTCCCTGCCCTGCTCTGCCCTGCCAGGTCCCACCCACAGGGCTGCCGAGGCCCCAGGGGGAAGGCAGCAGGGCAGGGGTCCAAGCCCACAGTGGGCAGCCCATATCACCCCACATGGGCCCTGCTCCAGCCGTGCCACCCATGCAGGAGGGGGAGCCAGGATCCATTCCACCACAACAGCTGCCATCCCCTGCTGGCAGCAGCTGGGACTCGGGTGCTACTGGGGGTTCAGGGGCCTGTGGACCCAAGTCCCTGACAGCTGGGGACCCTCTCTGGCAGTGCTGGGGGATGTGGGTGGGGAGTGAAGGGCACCAACAGGGTGCGGGGGCTGTGGGTTGGGAATGAGGGGCAATGGCACCAGCATGTCAGGGCTGCTCAGTGCCACAAAGCAGTGGTGTGGGATGGCTGCAGTCGGACCCACATCTTGGTGAGTGAAAGGGGCAGGGGGAGCTTGAGCTCTGATTTTCCATGATTAAAAACCCAAAATCAAACTCCAAAATTTATAGGTATTTATAATTTACTTATAGTGACCCAGGCACTGCTAGGCTTCCAAATTGCTTTAAAATTGTAAATATATCAATAAAACATTGTGTTCAACTGACACACACACACACACACACACACACACACACACAGGGTGGCATTTCATTTTAATTGCGGACTTCTGGGTTTTTAAATCAGAGAATTTGTGATTTTTAAACAAGATCCTTGCTGATAATAAAGCTAGAAAACCAATTTAATAACAATTTTTACTGAGTTATAGCTGAGAAGCAGAGATCTCAAGAAAAGTAACAAACAGCAGGCACATTTTCAATCAATATTTAACGGACTGCGCCTGGCTGGGGTCACATGACCCCAGCACTTTTTCCTGCCAGGGAGTCGGACTTGATCCTTTGAGGTCCCTTTCCAACCCTACCATCTATGAATCTATGACTGTATTCATTAGATCAACATTGAAGTGTGTGTAAAAACCTGTATTAACCACAAAAAAGGCTTAAAATTGTCCGCCTTTTTTTTTTTTAACATTAATAATGCAGTAGTTCTAACTTTTTACTTGAAACCATCAAAAGCATCTAAAGTGCAAATACCATACTCTCCAAATTAAGAAATTATTTAAACTGTTTCTAGGATTCTACGATAAGGTAATTTGGTCCATTACTGTGGTCTCGACAAAAAGGTACCAAAAAAGAGTTTTTCTAGTGAATTTAATGCAAATTGTTTCAAATGCTGTTCTTTCTACATTATCTTCTTTTTCAAATTGAAGTAGAAATGGACTTGTTTTTTCTCACCTTCCATACTTGATTGTCATCCCTTAGTGAAGATAAATTACTTTATTATTTTCAGAATGTCTGCTGAAAATCACTGAATTTTAGTTTTAGTTGCAGAAGGTATTTCTTGTTTGACAAAGTGCATTACTACCTGTCACTGACACAGTGATTGAACTTAAAGCCATTTACAGAACAAAAGGAACAAGAAAAATTAAAACCATAGCATTAATTCAAAGCAAAGCATCCAAATAATAATAAGAACTCTAAGTATCTCTACTTGCTTTAATTACTCAGACCTTTAAAAAAAATCCATAATACTAATCAACCAAAAATGTTGATCAAAAAGTCCAGTCTTGTAAGACACACACATAAAATTACATATTCCCTATTAACCAGTTCAGACTACATTAACATAATGTTATTATTTATTTTTATTAAAAATCAATAATGTAATGTATTCTGGAGAACACTATAGTGAACTCACCAATACGTGGGGTGCTGCAAATCACATGAACTCTCTGAACTTGGAAAAATGTGTCACCTGCAGTTGTCTACAACAGGTTATAGAGAGAATGAAATCTTGACCTCAATGACATAGATGAGAATGTTGCCACTGACTGACAGAACCAGTGTTTACCAAGAGGGCTTTGTACTGTCTTAAAAAAATATCAAAACTCATGGGACCAAATCTCTTACCCCTATAGGCAACTTACAGAGCGCCCATTTTCAGTAGGCTACAGCACCTTCTCGGTCTGCCCCTTCTTCCCTTTGGGAGGAAGATCATATGTCCTTTTTCTCACCCTTTGCTCTTTCCTCTTCCTTCACCCTCCATCACTCTGCTATTTAACATTAGGCCCAGAGCTTCCTTGGTGTTTCTTTTTTGGATTAGCATACAGGGCTACTTTGTGTTGTCTTTAACTTCCCTCACCAGGTAAAACTATTTTTTTAGTTTTGCCCATCTGACCAGGGCCCTGGAAGTTCTTGCTATTTCCTGATTGCTCCTACCAAGCTTTCCATTGCCTGTATGCTCTCCTTTTGCATCATTTAGAAATGCAAAATTATTACAAGCATGGCATACTTTTTCCACAGTTCTACTGGCTTGCATGTGTATGCATAAATTGGGATTCCAAGTCCTAAATCCAGATCCCTTTTAGGCAAGCACTCTACTGAGAAATGAAAGATATAGATTCATATTCCTTTGCCTGGTATCTGGGACGGAGGGGCTGGAACTTGAGTCTCCTATTCTCTATTCTTCTTCCCTACTCCCAGGTGCTGATTGTGTTATTTCTGCAACACATATGTACCACACATCTGCAAGCCAACAGAAGAACTACAGCAGAAGAGCCGGATGGAAATAATTTTAAGCAACCAGCCGAGAAAAAAAAAGAATAAAAGGACAATGATACAAAAATATGTAACTGGCAAGTCGACTGAAATAAATTATTATAAAAATAATACTTAGCTTATTGCCAAAATGGCAAACTACAGAAGATCAGAAGATGTACGTGCTTTGCAGATGTCACTTCACTGATAACATTTTCAGAAAAATGAATATGTACAGTAAAATACTGTGTGGTGACAGTCCTTCCATCTCACAAAGGAAAATTATTTAAAGGCAAAAATAAAATAAAATAAAATAAAATAAAATAAAAATTCAGAGTTCAGATGATGTATGTCCTTATCCTCACCTACTGAAATGGGCAGCAAGTTAAAAAGTACAGATTTACAGAACTTGAATTCTCCTCAAACCAACTCCTTCCTTGAAAGTTGTCTGGTGAACTGCACTGGTAGACAAGAGGGGCTCAGCTGAACCTTTAAAGCACAGTGTGTCAGTGCACTTGCAGTACCTGCCACTTTAAGGGCTGAGTCAGGCAGCCAGCAAGTGCTTGATTGCAGCAGCCATTTTACAACACTGGCTGCCTATAAAAACACAGCAGTTTGCTGCTGCCGGCCAGGAAGAAACCCCACCTAGTTTAGCTGCATGAAACATCTAGCAAGTAGGAGCTAGAGGCTCTTGGTCCCAGGCATGGCCTAAAACTGCACCCTGCTGGGGAAGGGTGGCCTAGTGGCACTCCTGGTGGCACAGGAGTCCCCAGAAAATGCCAGGCCAGTTACCTCCCTGGTGAAAGGCAAGCAGGTGTGTGTTAACCCTAGCCCCCATCTTTGGATCATCTTTGGAGGTAGAAGCAGGACGAGGTACGGCTGTGGTCACCTGAGCCCATGAGTGGGGTGCAAGACCCTGGGGAGTGGGAGTAGCGGGGCCAGGCATGGCAAGCAGAGTGCCGCATGAGCCCAGCAGGGATGCGAGATCCCAGAGACCCCAGAGGGAGTAGCATGAAGAGCGTAGTGTGTGGCTCCGCACAAAGTAGGGCTGAATAGGAATAGGCTTGAAGGGCTGTGCATGAGAAGGGCTGAGTAGGGCTGAATGAGCAGTAGGCCTGAAGGGCAGTCCCAGGGGCATGTTGAGTAGGGCCGAACCAGGAATAAACCGGAAGGGCAGCACAAAGGCCAGCCCCATGCATAGTCAATCATGAAGATGAGAAGACCCCAGGGTGGGGCATAGTGTAGAGGCCCTAGAGGGGGCCTAGTAGGAACCCCATGTGTGGGGCAGAGACCAAGGCATGGTTGTGGATGCCTGAGGCCGTAATTTGAGACAGAGGCTGAATAGGGGGCTCAGCTAGGGAGTTAGGGGCAAGTCCTGACCCTGGTAAGTCCTCCACTGCAAGGAGGCCAAGTGTGGGACGAAAGTAAGACCTACAGCTCCAGGGAGGGAGGGAGAGTCTCTGTGAGACCTGGGAGCACCAGTCATGGTGCTGGTTATGATTACATCATGTGGATGCAATCTGCAAGGCATGAGCTGCAGTGTAGGAGAGGTCAGAGCCAGAGACAGTGCCCTCTGGCATTGGGGCAGATAATGGGCATTCTCCCGCATTTAATATCCGTTTATGGGAACAGCAAAGTCGTGGCAGGAGAGACAGGGCAGATTGCCCCATAGAGACTAGTGGGCAGGCTGACCTGAGACTGGGCCCTGAGCTTGTCCCCATCACACACAGGAATGACTGTGCCACTCCTCAACCGGCTATTGCAACTCTTCTGTGTCCTGACACAAAGGTGGAATGGATGTGAGAGGAGGACCACAGATTAGCAGATTAGAGCCACGGGGTGGTCAGCAGCTTTGGAAATTCTTTGAGCATCTAATGCTGCAAAAGAATGAATGAACAAACTACATGAATACTGATAACTGCTAAGGGGTGCAGAAGGTAATGAATAAACACTGAACATTTAAGATTTATAAAAATCTATTTATAAAAATCAATATCCCTGGCCAGAAAAAAAGCATCTATGCAGAAACATTCGGTGCTCTGTGTGAAACTTCTGCCATGCAGGTGTCTGCACTGTGGGCATTCTTTATGGTTTCTTTCATTTCAGTAAGATTATGTGTATCATGGGTTAAAGTGATATAAACTGCTAATGTTTTTGCACAACCATGCATTATAGATACTGATGCCGCCTTATTACACTGTATTTAGAAACAATTAGGATGCCATCTGCACTAGAACATAAGATGTGTTTGCCTGAATCACAGTTAAACATAACCCTTCCCATATATACTAAGTGCTACCAAAAGGCTGTGTTCCAAACTATTTTACACAATAGGCTAATGTCATAAACGGTAACAAACTGAAGTGCAGTTTGACCTAAGCCATTATACAGAGCTCATTCTTGTAAACCCTTATTCACACACAATAATCCATGGAAATTTCGGGGATTGAATCACTTGGATAAGGTCATATGCACAAGATTTTGGGGTACTACAACAGTGCTTTTTTGCTGGGACCCAGGTCCACCCCATACTAGCCCATAAACCCGTAGAGAAACCAGACTACTGCCTTTTTGGAAAAGGCCCTGTTTAAAAAGTTATGACTAACTCTAGTATGGATGTGGCTACAAAGTTCAGTTACAACAAAATGGAAATTTGCACAGACTTTTTTAAGAACAGGAAATAGTTGAGCATGGCTCAGTATCCCTGAGCTTCTTATAAATGACTAACAATGAAGTTCAGATCAGATAGCAAAAAACTCATTAAAATTCTAAACATTTAAGATTGAACTTGCAATCAACTGTTCTGACATCCTTCATGATAAAAGCAGATCAAATCATATTAAACATGAACATTTTATATTTTCCTGATAGCATTCACATTTAGTTCTGAGTATATTAGGGTGTTCCTTATGAATACCCTAGCCTTTCATGTTAAATTTCCCATTTAAAAGCTTTTTTGGTTGAGTTAAAACAGTTTTAAAAAGTTTGACTATGAAATCAGTTCATGCAGTATCAGGACCAAAACCCCTATGAGGACGATTTTTCAAAAATAGTGCATATATCTCACAAAACGATAGCAACAATTTTAATAATCAGAGTTCAGCTCCATTTAATATAACTCTATGGATGAAATAAAGGAAATCCACATACAGTGTACAGGGTCCTTCACATTGCTGTTTTATTGTACTGCATGTCATAAAATGGTGAGCATTCTTAGTGCCAGAATCAAAAGCTGTCCAAAAGTAAAAACCAATGTCATGTCACACGTTTGTAAAGAACACAAGAGATAATACATTAAAATACTTAGTATTTTTTGTTTGGTTTGGTTTTTAATGTAATAGTTTACAATTCAGTAAGTCAAAAAACAGAGGGAATTCTTGATATCAGAAACAGGAAAAGAAAATATATTTAGATGCCACACTGATCCCTTTGCCAGTGCAAAGAAAACCCTGATAAAATATTTATAGCATTTTGTTCAGTCTGCTTTAAAATTTCACATATGAAGTGTCAAATGAAAGACAGAGATGACAAGAAAAAAAGTTAAGTGTCAATAATGTGTGAGTATAAGGGAGGAAGTAGTGTTTGACCACAGCTGAAGATAAGATATAAAAGTGGTTAGGTTTATGTTTCAGATTTCTGCATACAGTATATCAACGTAATAGACAAACCAAGAGCAGGAGCAAGAGGGGAGAGAGAGATGACAATTGCAAAGTTTCGGCAACCCACGTACTCTAGCTTTTCCTGTTTCTGAGTACACAAGGAGAGATGCTCAATGGTGTTCGCACACAGCATCAGAGAAAAAATATGAAGAATACACTTTAGAATAAACCAGGTAAACACAATATTGGGCAGATTAATCACCAGCTGTGAACAAGTGAACATGATTTATGTCAAATTTGTATTTCACTGGCACTGCTAGTTGGAATGAATCTGGCACACACGCACATATGTGACTACGGAGTTTAGCAAACGGCAAAGGTATGTGTGCATATGCAGTGATGCCCATCTGCAATACTGGACTAAGAGTTATCACTTGGTCAGTCATTATTCCATCTAAAAGAAAAAAGATGTGCTTTTTGTCTACAAGGACTATTAGATGATAGCTGAATGGCAGTGAGACTTGTAGCCTAAACCTCATATAACAGGAAATGAATTAACCCACTCCTCGGGACCATGGTATACAGCCCTCAGCTGATCTGTGGATTACACAAGTCCCGCACTCAAGGGAACAGCACTGGCTACCATGCAGCTCCATGGTGTCTTTTCCGTAGATTTATAGACGCTAGGGTTGGAAGGGACCTCAATGGATCATCAAGGCTGACCCCCTGCCAGTGGCAGGAAAAAGTGCTGGGGTCATGTGACACCAGTCAGGTGCTTGTTCAGTCTCCTCTTGAAGACCCCCAAGGTAGGGGAGAGCACCACCTCCCTTGGAAGCCCATTGCAGATTCTGGCAACCCTTCCTGTGAAGTTCTTTCTGATATCCAACCTAAATTTACTCTCCATCAGCTTGTAGCCATTGTTTCTGGTTATTTCAAGGGGTGCTCTCGTAAACAGAGCATCTCCTATTCCCTGCTGCCCCGCTCCCCACCCCCACAGTGAATTTGTATACTGTCACAAGTTCCCCCCTCAGCCTTCTCCTACAGAGGCTGAAAAAGTCCAGGTCCCTTAGCCTTTCCGCACACGGCCTTCCCTGCAGCCCTCTAACCATACAAGTGGCCCTCCTCTGGACCCTCTCACAGTTGCCCACGTCCTTCTTGAATTACAATGCCCAGAATTGGATGCAGCTGTGGCCTGACCAGTGCCACATAGAGGAGAAGCATCACCTCCCAGTACCTGCTAATGATACACTTACTAAAGCATGACAAAGTGCAGCTAGCTCTGCTAATTATTTTGTCACACTGATAACTCATATTCATCTTGGAGGCGACAACTACTCTGAGATCTCTTTCCACCACTGTGCTGCTGAGAAGGTCATCCTCCAACCTATAGGTGTACTGGCAATTCCCTCTCCCTAGGTGCAGCACCTTGCACTTGTCTTGTTGAACTGCATCCTGTTGTTCTCTGTCCACTTCTCTAACCTGTCCAGGTCTGCCTGAATTCGGTGTCTCCTTTGCCCCAAAGTTTGGTATCTTCTGCGAATTTGGACACAGTGCTTTCCATGCCCTCATTCAGGTCACAGATGAAGATATTGAACAGCATCAGCCCAAGGACTAAGCCTTGGCAGACCCCAATGCCCACATCTTTCAAGGTCGATACCGACCCGTCCACCACCACTCTGTGGGTACAAACCTTAAGCCAGTAAGTTCCAATAAGTTCGAATGGGTCCCAGATCATAATAGTCAATAGCTAACACAGTAAGTGGAAGTCATTTTATCTTCACTACCTCTGTTTCAAAACCCAGGGCACGTTTTCTCCAAAGTCCGCTTCTGAAATGCACGATGAAATGAAATGCTGCTGCAAGTAGCATGAAGGGTGCACCCTCCAAAGTGTTCAAAATACACACATCCCCTGGGATTCTGCTGAATGTACCTTTAAATATTAATAAGTGATAGAAACAAAATAGTTTCCATCCTAATTTCAACCCCTGGCCATAAAATTTTACTTTCATGCATTAACATGGAAACTGTAAAACCAGCACAGAGACTGTAAAAGTCAAATTTGATGTAATATCTGGGCTAAGCTATTTTTATAAGTGAGAAGAAAAACAAAAAGACAAAAGGAAAAGAATTTTCTTGCACTCTTTCTTGAGGGAAAAAGTAGTTCCTCTACGCATATTGGAGCTCTCCTTCTTCTTGATGCATGAGCTTTGCTGCTGTAGCTTTTCCTTCCCATATCCATGCTCATTCTTAACCTTTGCATTTACATCGGTAAATCAAAAGAAGGGGATCAATTTGTGGACTACCCATGTGATAGTTCTTTCATATTACTGTTTTGAATTAAGATATGATGAAGTACCTGAGCAATTACACCTGTGATGCCATTTTCCACCAGATAGTTGTGAGTGGATTTCCTATGCTTTGTAGCACTAAACTAAGCACCAAAATAAGCTTCGTGTGAACCTAAGTTTGAGACAACTTTCATCAATTCAAAGTCAACACTGACTTAACGGTTTTACTGAAGCAGTACCATCTAATCATTTAATGTTAATAAATGGCATCTTGAGAATTTTAACTTAGCAAATCTAAGACTTCATTTTCATCTGTAAGACCCATAGTGTTTTCAGTTAGTTTTATGAGGAACGTGCATTGTGGTTCGTGAAAAATCCTGAGGGCTGAAGATAGTGTGTTGGTCCAAAAAGTTTGGGAACTATTGTACTAATCTAGAACATTAATGAAAGTATTGCTGGTGGCTAGTGATAAATATCATGAAATATAAAGTTTAGATTTATTTTCAAGAAGTGAATCAGTCAGTTGATAAACGCATTGGATCCTTTTAGCTGCCCATCTAAGTTGATTTAATTATATGTTGATTATAGGCAGCTGTCAAAAGATGTAAAGTCACTTCCAGTTCAAAGGTTTGGTTCACATAAGAACTGAAACATATCTCCACATCTATAGAAAGTCCATTCCATTTTTCTTTTCTAAATTAGACACCCTTCTACCGTTCTTCTCTACTGAGCTATACTGTGAACATACATACCTGCTTCCTGATCCCATCAAGTTTACCCTCTTTTCCCCAGTTTCCTTTAATATGAGATTACAAATCTTTTTACGTATTTATTTTGTAAAGATGCGAGAGGGATGTTTTATCTTTTACATCCTTGCATTCCAGAGCAGCGCCTCCTGTGCGACTTTTCCATGAATATAAAAAGACAAATACTAAATATGTTTATGACTAGGTTTATAAAATGAAAACCATGCTTTTTCAAGAACTCTGCTTTAGTTCAGTCTTGCTATTAAAAAAAACCCAACAAGAACAGGTTTTCCAGTAAGTGTCGATTCAGCCTTATAGCATACTGTAAGAAAATACAACGGCATTGTTTTCGTTCTCAGCTTCCCGTATTCTTCCACATTCCATAAAGTTAAGATTTCTCTGTCCTTGTCTTTGTAATCTAAGTTATTTTTCCTCTCTCCATTCAAATTCCTCCTTAATCTCAACTCTCTTGTGAAGCTTTTAAATACTACTCTAACTTTAAAAAAAAATCTTTATATATTTTAACATTTTACCACTGTGAGACTGGAGTATTAGCTTAAAGTATTATTTGTGCCTATCTTGTTTCTCTAAATGATCAATTGCTAAATTCTTGAGGGAGTGACAGTATTCTCTAGCACGGTCACCTATAAGTAATGTGAATAAATGAATATATTCCTTGCAAATTATCAGACCTTTAAAAAATTCCCAACTGCTTCCCTTTTTTTATCTTTGAAAATGCAAGCTTGTTATACTTCCATGTTTACTTGGTCTTGTATCATTTATTGCTACGTGTTCACCCTGCAAACTATGTGCAAATCAAGCTCTTATGGTACCCAGAATATAAGAAAATATATCATCTTGACAGTGGTAAATGACAAAAATCTCTCTCAGAATCTTGCCATACTTGGCTGATAAATGAGGCATATCAGCCACGGATTCTACTAACAAGCAAAGCCCAGTGCAAACAAGCTAACCCATTCAGATTATGGCCTGGAAAATGTGTATGCATTTATTTTTGAAGGCATAGGCAAAATTTGGATTGAATTACCTTCCAGTTTAATGCCTGGAATTCATTCCTTACTCTGTTCCATTAGCTTTAGGTCCAAGTAACACCTCTTCAAAAGAATGGAGTTACAGTGGTGAAAAGCTTAGGGCTGGGGAATTGTGACAGTGTCCTGGGGGGTGGGGGGGAGAGTTGTTTGTTTTACCTTGTGAGTGGCCAACCTCAATGTTGTCAAGACCTCTATCTCTAGAGTAACTGTATGTCTATGGAAAACCCCGGATCAGTTCCTCATTTCATTTCTATGTTCGGCATACTGAATGGGAAAATGGGAGTAGACAGGTGAGATATGCTTAAGGATATCCCCCTGCAAGAACACCATGGAGCCAATGTACATGTAGCCAGAGTCTATCAAAATGGATGTCAAGCTCCCTTGACTGTGAAGTTACAAGTGTAAGCCCAGCAATACTTCCATTGTTAATTTAGTATTATAAACATTAAATAATTTTTTGCATGGTGTCTCATATCTTTAGGGCTAAGGAAAGTAATTACACATAAACTGGCACAAGTGATTGGAAATCAATTCAAATCTGCAACAAACAGAAGTTCAGTGCACATAAAATGCTTTCCAGATGGCCAAAACTGGTTTAAGATTAACCTGGATGGATGTAATATCAGACTGGATTTACATAAAATCAGTGTATTGAACTTCTGTCTCAGATCTCCTCTACATGCAAGTTAACCCACAGTTCCCCAGCATCCCAGGATCCCTTGCACCTCCCTGCAAACCCCCTCTCACAGGATAGGAGGGCTAGCCTTGGCTCAAGCTGTCTGCTCCAGCCCAGCAGGGAGGTATGCTCTAGTGCCCTCCAACTCCTCACCTTGGCCACTACAGGCATGTGGCTGCATTTCCAGAATCAAAAGTGAAAGTCTTTTCACTTGCTTCACAGTTCAATCTACACATTTTAGACTAACCTGCAAAGATTGAATCAATTCAGGCTCTGGCTTTTTGACTGTCTATTCTTAGCCTAGCAATCCATCTCTTCTCGGAGTTGGCTGGGGACAGGAGGATCTGGGTCAAGGGATAGTAGTATTAAAAGTGTAAGCTGTTGCTACGATCAGTGCCTAGAGCTGTGCGGGGAGGAGTCTCCTTCATTTTTGTTTTTGAAAAGTGCTCATGGCAGGAGGGCCCATTTCTTGAAGCATCAGGCACTCTATCAGGTCTAGCTGTGATGTTGTCAGGTATCTCCATAAGGGTGTGAGAGATTTATAGTAAAGGATGGTAGGCTTCTTCATTAGTTTCAAGCAAGGTGTGACAGCATGGGAGGACAGTGAAATGATTTTGTCTGACATTTTGCTAAAGAGTATTTTAAGGAAAAAAACTCAAGAGTTACCTGAGTTAGCAGTGAGTGCTTCCTGGATGGTGAAAACAGTCTGCGTCTTACATATAGGCATTCGTAGTCTTGAGGACTGGATTCACAGCCTGAAGAAATCAAATGTGCACCAGAGATGGGGGGGAGGGAGCGGGGCAGGGAAAACAGAAAAAAATAATCCAGGCACTACAAAAAACTGGAGGTCCTTGCAGGAACAGAAAATTAGCCAGATGTGATGTGCCTGAGCAACCACAGCAAAAAACCCATGCCCCATGGGTGACTGGTGCCTCCTGAGTCTGGGTGCACCAGAGCACTAACTGGAGTGGGGGGGAGGGGGCAGCAGCCCATTGCCGAGCCAGCTGCAAAACCAGAAGCACCAGTGACACTTCCGCCAGCACTTCCAGTTTCGCCGCTGGGGCTTCCCTCGGGGCAGGGTGGTGCGTGCTGATGCTTCTCCCAGTGCCCCCACTTCCAGAGGCCAATCTCAGGGGGTGCACATGCAGCTGTGTGCACCCCCTACAGATCACCAATGCCATGCCCCATCCTGGAAAGGAAGCCAACTCCAAAACTGACTCAGTACCTCATGTGGAACCATTCCTGGACTACCCTTAGGAGATGCAGCAAATGGGGAATTTCCTGGGGTAATGTACAAGCCCAGGCACTTATCTTTGGAACTATCTAGGTATGAACTTAGCATGCAGAACCTCCATCTCAGTACTACTTCTTGGAGCTGGCACCCATTGCTTGCCCTCATAGTCCAGTCCTACTTCTTCCAAATGAACCCTCTGATTTACATTTTACTCTTGAAAATGCTAATCATATGGGTAAGCAGATATTCATACAGATAAAGAAAGGCATTGCTTGCTGTTTATAAACACACAGGTGTCTTTACTTCAAGAATAAAGCCTATGAATTCATAGACAACTAAGAAAATAAATTTATTTTGTCAAAAATCCCCTTATATTCTAGATCACTTTCCCTTAGGGAGTCTCTAGGGGTCTTCCTATGTTAGGAAAGCAAGATCTTTGGTAATGTATTTCATTGGACAAAGTATACAGCTGGGAGAGACATTATCCAAGCTCTAGGACACAAAGATAAGACAGGGATGACAATGTGGAAAACACAAAAAAATTAACTATTTAGGAGCAATAACCACTGATGACAATCAGATATCTGAAGAACTCAAGGCAAGAATTTACAGTGCTTGTATCAGCCTCTTGAGCGTGGATGGCAACAAGAAAATCTCAAGAAACCTTAAAATCTACCTTTATAGCACCATGTTCAATCTGTCTTGTTATACAGACGTGGATCCCAGATGCTGACAAAGGCAAATGCAATTGTTTGAAAACAAAGTGCTCAGGAAAATATTTGGTACAAGAAAACAGAAGGCAGAATCAATGACCTTCACAAGGTAAGAGTGCACAGAATGAAATGCCCAGGGCAGATCACAAGAACCGATGAGAAAAGGCATGTGAGGAACATTTAGGAAGCTGAGGTGAAGGGTCTCAAATCTTGAGGTAGATCAAGGCGATGATGGGAAGATAATGTAAAAAATACTGATCTGGAAGGGATACGCAAAGATGCGACAAGGTGGAAGAAGAATCAGACATAGACAGGTTACAAGGGTGGGCAGATGAGAATAGGATGGATTTCAACACAGACAAGTGCAA
>NW_017728948.1:6154596-6161102 GCF_001723895.1 Crocodylus porosus | reverse complement strand
CCCTTCTGACCCTAGCAACTATGAAACTATGAGAATGAGCAAGATAGGAGGTGATGGAATGTGGTTACAGGCCTCTAAGGCCTGTGAGACTGGGGGAGGAGGAAGGAGAGGGAGAGATAGCATGAAGACATGGAAATGAGAAAGAGAGAGAGCATGAAAATAATAACTATTCTACTACAACATGGAATTGGCAGGTTGGCAAAGTGAGGGCTCCTACATAACATAGGATCCAGAAGCAACCAGAGGTTCACCAAATCATGGCAGCATGACTTTATATCTGTAAGCAATATGCATCGGCCAGACTCAAGAGGATACCTGTAGCACCCCAGAGCACAAATGCATGCTGCTCACTGTAACATCTCCCACCGGAATCAATCTCCAGTGCTTCTAAGGCACCTGGTGGTGAAGAGGAACAAAAACACACAAAAACCAAACTAGATGCCTAATTAGGCATCCATGACATTTAAATAAATAAATAATCCTTCCTGATTCATACTGGCCTCCAGCTAAAGCCATGACACATGAAATTGTATTATATCCATTGTCTTAATGCCAAGTTGTGAATATTATGATCATGTTAAAGGAGCACATGTACTTCCATTCTCCACAGGTTCCCTAAAAGAAGTAGGAAAAAAAGGGACTCTGAGCACCCTCTACCCACGCAGACCATCAAAGGATTTTATTCAAAACCAGTCATTGATTATGGCTTTGGTTTTGTTGTCTTGATCTTTGCAAGAAGTGCAAAGGTACCATTAGATTTTGAAAACGTTTTCGCGAAAAAAACCAAACTAAAACAAACAAATAAATAATCCTGAGGAATATTCCTATAAACCTCCCACTGACTTCCGTAATGAGAAGATGGCGAGTTGTGACATGACATTTATCACTATTTACCACTGGCGCCATCACGTTAACAACAAAGACATATTAAAGAAATAACAACACTTATGAGTTTATGATTAGAGCCTTCAGTGGAAACGACTCCCCCAGGACTGAAAATGAGATTTCTATCCAGTGAGCAATGATGAGCAAATTCTCATTCGTTCTTCCTGCCTGTGAGGCAGAAAAAAAAGAAAAGCATTTCACTTCACGTCTCAATTCAGGCCAATCTATGTGGTCATGGCCTGCTTGTTTTTGGGGGGTGGCAACAGGCATAGCTGCAGGAGCCCTACTGCTGAGAGACTTTCTTTGTGAATGTCTTCATAGACACATAGCTATCTGGAAATCAATATAAACGGTTCCATGCTTCTTTTATTAAACATTGTAAACTTAACTACTTCAATGTTTAATTGCTGAAAACAATTTTATTTACTAATGAAATACACAATTTTAGTACTCAAACAGACGAGTAGGGAAATGGTTCCACAGTAGCTTTTATTGTTGTTAGAACAGTTTTTTCCTGCATAAAATTAAATGTCTGACAATATGACTAAAACCTATGTTCATTTTAGTGATCCATCATTAAATTAGAACTAAGGACATCTTTAAACTGTTCCAAAGCAGATTGCTTCTCTAACCAAAAGCAGATTCCCTGTAAAAGCTATGTCAGTTCAATTTATATTTCAAATCCCTTAGGTTATACCTTTGGGGCCGGGGGGGTGGGGGGAGAAAGTGTCATTAGAAAGGTAACTTTTAACAGCAAACTTCTTAATGACTATAGAAGTTTGGAATCACTTCACTGTTGTTGCAGATATGTATATATGTTATTACCCTAATGAAAATTAAGGAAAAAAGAACGTTTTTAAACATACAATATTAAACTTAGACTATATAAATTTTCTACATGAAAGAAAGGAGGTGTGAACAGTATGTACAATGGATGTCAGAGACATGTATTCCTGACTATGTATAATTTTTTTTTTTTTTAATTTATGGACATAACCATTAGAAAGTACGATAGGGAAAAGTCAGCATTCTCAATGTTTCTAGCACCAAGAGAATGTAGTTGGTTGGCTGGTCTCCTTTTAGATTATCTATAGAAACCAACTATATATATATACAGGTGTTGTTCTTTTTCATATCTACAACATTAACAGGAAAAGACAAGGAAGAAAACATGAAGAGAAATACAAACGATTGTAATATATTGCAGTAAAATGTGTGTAGTCTGGCCATGTGAAAAAGTAACCACTCATTTCTGCGACAGCTGAAATGACATCTGGTTCAACAGAGGTAAAGTAAGATTTGGTCAAACAAGGAGCACAAAAGAGCTAAGGGAAGCACACAAGTATTAATCTCATCAACGTCATAAGAAGGCAAGAACTCTTGTCACCCTAAGCATGTGAGAAAAATTCCTTGTGGTGGTCTTTATACTTAGTCTCATATATCTTGCCTAATAAAACTGTCAAGGGGATGGCTACTAATGAGGTCACAGTTCTGATTGTGTAAATTTTGACACACATTGCAGATACTGGCCCTGATTTGCTACCATATTAATTCAGCCCAATACACTATCACTGTTTTTGTAAGGTCTTCTCTCCACAGAGATACTCAGGAAAGATAAGATGACTTAATATAAGGCATTTATTATAGGGTGTACTATAGAGTACTTGGCTCCTTTTGAAACTTTGCCTTGCTTAAAAGAACTACTCCTTGGGCCAGGAAGAGAGTGAGCTGGAGTCTATAAGCCCAGTGGTAAAGGGCCTCACCTGGAGAGGAGGAGTCCTGTCTCCTAGTCCCTGTACCATCCAAACCTTAATATAAAATCATGACAAATTTAGTGGAGCAGAAACTAGATACCAGGTTTCATTTTTCTCAGGTGAATGCCCCAACCCCTAATGTAGAGTTATTGTGCAGCTCTCTAACCAATTTAATTAGTTGACTTAAACCCATGAAGGACAACCCCATCCTGAGAGTGGCCTTCATGTTGGCCAAAACCATTCTCCACTTCCAAGGAACTTTCCCAGCAGCATCCTTACTGCATTTTCACCTGGGTAAGTCAGTGTAGGCCATTAACAAATCAAGCTATTGATTCTGACAGTACCCTTATACAGTAAGCATATTTTCCCACTTAGATAGTGCAAGGAATATTGTGAATAAGAAACCTTGATAGCTCTGGTAATGCAATTCAGGTCTCTTTTAACCAACCGCTTTTTTAACTACAGTTTTGAAAGTAGCTGAGGCAAACTTCAAATAGTTCTAAATATAAGTACATCTTCTCAATTAAAACAATGTATGGTGCACTATGCAACTATAGCAAAATTAGTTAAACGCTCTCTCAGCTCACCCTATTTCTCAGCAACAGTACGATAAATATAGCATTAAACATGTTGGATTTTTCACACGTGTTTGGAGCCAAGATTGCGAAAGCTAAAAATATCTCAAAGTTAAAAAGTAAGGCTTAGTTTCCTGAAAAGATACTGAAGTTGAGAAAAATGAAGATAAAAGACACAAACATCCAATTAGTGCTCTGTTAAGAAGAATATAAATAAGGATCAGAAGACTGTTCCTCAGCTCTGTATTTTGGTTTCACATTGTTCAGTTGTTTCAATTTATACCAGATTTACTTTGAATATTTTTTGTCGTGGTTTTGTTTTTTTGGGAAGGTAGTTGCTTTGTTTTGATTTTTTTTAATAAGGTTACTTCAACCAGAAACATATACATTTCAAGAACACAGATTAAAAAATCACTTTTCAATTGAAAATGTTCTCATAAGCCCCTGATAGATATTCCACTTAAAATGCAATTAATCTGTTAATCCGGGGGGTGGGGGGGGTTGAATAACCCAGCCACACTTAATTGTGCAACAAAATGGGAAACCCACCACAAAATTATTCCACAATATGTGTAACGTTGTTATAGTTATTCTTCAAAGTGCCTTAAATTGAATGCATGGTAGGGTCCCCACCATGAAGCCTGGTGCCAGCTGCACCATGGGGCTCTGGGAATGGTCTCAGTTTGGTCCTATCAACTGTGGGTCCCTGCCCTGGGTCTGCACCTGAGTCTCAAACTGGCTCTCTGGCATGGTCTTGGGGTTGAGACTGACAACCAGCTAATTGTTGGTCCTAGTCCAGGATTGCATTAGAGTCGCAGGCTGGCTCCTGTGAGGTTTGTCCCAGGCTGAGACTGACAACCAGCTGATCACTGGTCCCAGCTCTAGGACCACATTGATCCATGGGTCCTATGGGGGGCTTCAGGCACCTAGCTTTCAACTTGCCAGTGCAGGAGGATCCTGGAAGCATGCACTGGCAAGTAGTAATGATGCTATCTGATCTGATCCCCATCCCAAGACTGCACATACGCGGCTTGGCAGAAGGTGTGACTGGTGATACTGGGGGTCAGCTCCCATCATGCCATTAAATTAATATGTGCCAGTAGGCATGTGCAGGCATTTAAATGTTGGTTAAGTGTGGAGTTAAGATACTACAGTGGGCTAACTAAAATGCAAATTACCTCGTATCTCCACAACATTTGAATATCGTTATTTAGCATAAAATTAACAATCTGAATTTACTTCCAAGGTGTATTCTAGTCTCGTGCACTATGTTTATATGAAATAGCAATCATTTTACCTTACTAAAACAGTTGTAGAGAACTTAGTATAAAAAGAAAGTTAGATGGTAAGACGGAAAAATGCTTTATAATATGTTCATAGACAGCTAGTGCAATTTTACTAACAGTGGCCTATTTTAGTCTATTTTTTACTTAATCAGTTGTGATGCAGAAAATATCAAAATGCTGTCCAGTAAACACAAGTAGTCATATTTATTGAAAATGACAGGCAACCAATAATACGATTTCTTGTTTGGCAGATTTCCCTAGGCCATTATAATTCTGTGACTAATGTAAGTTGTTATCATGTCACCATCATTATTGTTTAACTTAAATCTTCAATGCCAGTCTATTTACTTTAAAATTCCAATCGATTTATCTTCAGTGCCTTTCGACATCTTGGGGACAGACATAGGTATAATGAACACTCTATATTGCTGATTTTTAGAAATGTCATTGTAAGCGGCCAAGAAACAGCTGTGTATTTATCTTTAGTCTCCATTCATATGACCTTCTGACTTAACCACAATAAAATAATATTTAAAAGGAGTGCCAGAATAAATGTACATATTAGACACCTGGCCAAAAATGCACAAATTTGATGGCAGGACACGTTTCTAATTACGGCATCTCTCCGTCTTTATCTCCAAAATTATTTTGAACTTCTTAATATTAGCTGCTAAATGAAGTAGAATTGGGTTTAATAGTAAAAAAAGTCCCCAGTTGTTGCAGCATAAACATGTGTCATTAAATACTTTTTAGATCAGAGGATTATCAAGTTAGCAATGTAAATTATATTCACACTGAACTTCACTACTTTTATTCATGTATATTTTCAAAGCTGTTGATCTAAAACTTTGAATGGTATCTGAGATACTTTGCAGGCATTAGTGAATTCTGCCTTCTATATTTCATAATAATGTTCCTAACATATTCAGAGAATAATTTTTAGAGACTAGCTTTTAGCAATTAGAAGAGAGGACTTTGGTTGTGTTCCCTGTTCTGCTAGTAAGCTGCTGGTTGACCTTGGGCAAGTTAAAATCTCTCTGTGATGCATTTTCCCATCTGTAAAATGAGAAATTATACTTATCCAACTTTATAAACCAATCTGAGATTTTCAGGTGAAAGCCAACATATAAATGTTAACTACAATACTTTTCTAGAAATTATCATTTGAAACAAAATAGTCCTGCGAGTCTTCAGGCTTAGTTTCACAAAAATGTGAAGACAAGATTAAGTGAGGTCATATGCACGTTCTGTGCAAGTTTACTGTTTTTTTCAATAATATTTGTCCGAGAAAAAATAGGAGGCATTATTTTCTGACTGACCCTCAACATCCCACCTCTTCATTTTAATTCCGTGGGGGCAAATCCTAATCACTTTTAGCCATGGAAGTTAATTTGGGCACTTTTGTCTTAGAATGACAACAGTTGCAAAGTCCAGGAAATGAAAAAACTACTAAGTTAAAATGTTCATATACAAATAGTGATGCTCCCCCCCCCAATACTCATAAATCGGCCAAATCTGACTACCATGTGGGAGATATGGGTTCAAGTCCCAGCTGAGGTGACTTGGGGTGAGTGAGATAACAAGAAGCAAATCTTCTCAGGCCAAGTCTGAGGACTAGAAAAGAGCCAATGTGGTCCCTATTTTCAAGAAGGGGAGGAAGAAAGAGCCTGGCAGCTACAGGCCAGTCAGCCTCACATCTATCCTGGGGAAGGTCTTTGAAAAAATTATCAAGGGCCACATTTTATCAAAATTATCAAGGGCCCCTGAGAGCCCTGCAGGGGAAGTGATGTTGAGGAGTAACCAACATGGGTTCATGGAAGGCCGATCCTTCCTGACTAACCTGGTCTCTTTCTATGACCAGGTAACAAAGAGCTTAAATGGGAAGGAGGAAGTCGATGTCATCTTCTTGAACTTCCAGAAGGCCTTCGACACAGTGTCCCACCCAATTCTGGTGGGCAAGCTGAGGGACTGAGGCACTGATGAATCCACAGTCACATGGGTGGCAA
>NW_017728948.1:6120598-6154112 GCF_001723895.1 Crocodylus porosus | reverse complement strand
GGCCACTCGTATGGTTGGGGGCCTCCATGGCCAGCCCTATGAGGAGAGCCTGAGGGACCTGAATCTCTTCAGTCTCTGCAAGGGGAGGCCGAGGGGGGAACTTGTGGCTGCCTACAACCTTATCAGGGGCCACCAGCAGGGACTCGGGGAAAGTCTGTTAATCAGGGCCCCCTTGGAGTCACCAGGAACAATGGCCACAGGCTGAGGGAGGATAGGTTTAGGTTAGATATTAGGAAGAACTACTTCACTGTAAGGCCAGAGCCTGGAATAGGCTTCCCAGAGAGGTGGTGCTCTCACCTTCCCTGGACATCTTCAAGAGGAGACTGGATAGCCACCTGGCTGGGCTGACCCCTCCCACCCCCATTGCTCCTTCCTGCCCATGGCAGGGGGTCAGACTAGATGATATGTCTAGGTCTCTTCCGACTCATTGATTCTATGATTCTAAATGAAAGGCAGCAAAAATACATTTGGAAAGACTCATCATGGCAATGAGGATTGCATGCAAGGGAAAAAGGGAATAGTTGAGAAAAGTTGTGCATCTTCCCCTGAAAGGAGATGATCACTCAGTTACAAAGGAGTTTTCAGAAGCTAATTGGATCTTGTGTCAGGACCTTGTGGAAATAAAGGTTTCGCTGAGGACTGAGTGTCCTTTAGCCCACAAGTCATCCAGCACACTACTCAAGGTAGGATCGTCCCTGACTAAACCATCCCAACCAAGTGTCTGTCTAACCTGCTTTTGAAAACTTGTCCCCTCATCTCTCTGCTGTAACCTGCAGTTGATGCCCAGTGTTGATGGACAGAGCAAGTGAATAACCACTTCCTGGATTAATCCTTAGCATCGAACCAGGAGAAAAACCAATCTGGAATAAAGTCTCCCCCAGACCGAATGCCTAGTTGAGTACTCCTGAGGGTAAAACTGTGTGTCTACATATTCTCCCACCCCCACCCCTATACCTTCTTGTGCTATATGGTGAGTGGATTCAAGTCACCACCTCTGCTAGTCATCATGGAGAATAACTTTAAGCCCATGGTGTTGGGACTCAGTTTAATAAAAGTTGCTTTCTGCTGGGGTAAACTTACTCCAGCTATGCCTATCTTATTTCCTATAGATCAGAGAGAAACAGCTGGCACACCTTTGCTCACATTTTCCAAAACAACCGATTCTGAAATGAAGATCAAGCATGGAAAATTTGAGCCCAAATGTTTAAAGTTTGTCAACTTTATATGTGATTGAAAACTGGGGAGGTGGCAGGAAGCCTTAATAAAGTTACCTGTAGCTCCTTCTATAAAATAAAGCATAAGGGTTATAAAGGCCAGAAAGAGCCTAACTGTCATATTGATTTTGCAATGCTTTTTCTTACTGTAGTATTGCAGCACAGTGACATTTCATTACACCCATTGGCACCATAATAACTGAAGTGCAACACCAGCTGATGGAAATGAAATTAAATCTATCTTCAGTAATAAAGAAGCAACTTTCACCAAGAACAGAATATAAACCAGCTTTCCTGGTTTATAAGTTCAATTACAAAGCACTATAAATAAAAGGTGAATATGTATTTTGGGAGTATTCCTTGTTTATCATATAAGAGTTGGATGGTGGCCTTTAACCTTCTACAAAATTCCTCAGAAAAAATATCTCGCACCCCCACCTCCTCCAAAGAGCATGTGTACACACACACACACACACACACACACACACAGGCTATCAAAAGAGAATTCCAGAATCTTCCAGTACATTTGGTTTTACTGTACACAGCCAGAACTTAAATAAAAGTTACATGATGCCAAACACTGATTTAAAAGTGAAGAGATTAATTTGGATTAATATATTGCTTTTAAGTGCTCATACATATGCATATTTGTGGAGACAAACACACACGCACACAGACAAGCACACTCATTCTCTCTAAGGAAATACTCTTTATTTGCAATTAGTGTTCATAACGTATCCATTGAATTTGGCCTCTCTGATAACAAATATTATGTAAGGCAGATCACTTATATTTTTGGTAAAAAAAATATATTTCTGATCTCATTTGTTCAAAGAACTTTGTTCAACTCTACGTGTGAACTGCAATTAGTTTATTACAGGGATTCCTTTTTTCAGTTGCGCAAAGTTCAAGCTGTGTTGCTTAGTTTAGACCAGTCAGGGAAATCCAATGGCATTTTCTCTGTTCGATACTTGAGTGAGATCATAAACACTTCAAACATGTTAAGCAGAAACACACACACAAAGTAAAAAGTCAGTTTCTTTAAAAACTCATTTGTGTGTACCTATTCATTCACATTAATTCAGTTTGCTCGCCACAATAATATGGGGCAACACACACATTTTCATATTCATAGGAAGGAAGCATAAAGGAGGCACAGTCATAGTGAGAATATAATTCACTGCAAACAAGATGGTATTACAGAAACTCGTGTACAATGGTTATCCAGGAATTCTCTCTGGCCCCAACAGGGGATGGCACACGTCCTGAAGCATGGACTTTTCAGCCATTTCCTTCAGAGTGGACCGTATCAGCTCTTCAGCGGGACACCTGCTACTCAAACATGCATCTGCCGTACCCAAATTAGCCTCCAAAGCATGTCCCTAACCTATAACATTATACTAATACATCAAGCTCCATCTCAGAGCAATTTAGATTCCCTGTGTGAAGAAACCCCCCACCCTCTCTCTCTGCCCCGCTCTTGGGTCATCCCAGGTGACCCCCCCCCTCCCCGCTTACTTCTTTGTTCAGGCTAGGCAAGCGGGTAACCTGGCCAGACAAATTCCTACCGGGATGGGCAGGAGCTCTCTCTTCCTTCCGGCAGGCATTCTGAAAGCAGCAAGCAAATGCTCCAAGCTGCTGCCTAGAGATGTCAAGCAAGTAAAAAATCTGGAAACTAGCTAGGAGTTAAGAATTATGTCTAGACCTATTGTGTCTTAAAAGGGTCACACAGTCAGACCTTGTGAGACTCAAGTGCTTATGTTTGCTCAAAGTGTCTTATGATTTCCCTGTTCTACCCCTCCAAGCCCCCGCCCTCTGATCAATCTGGGCTACAGCTATCCTCGTTGTGCTACTGTGGAGAGAGACAGGGAGGAGGCCTTTAGCTCCCAGCCTGGCGAGCAGAGTTTGTCTTTTTAGTTTCCCTCGAATTCTACCTTATGCTATCTTGGGATGCTTCAGGTTGAAAGAAGCACCCAGAAATATTACTGTGGGCAAAGCACCCCCCAAGGCTCACAGGGTCTGTGTGCCCCAGGCTGCACAGAGCCCTACCAGAGACCAGTGCCTGGGTGGTGCCAGTGTTACCCCGGGCTCGCAGGTGTTCTGCAGGAAGCGGGACAGCTGGCTGTAGGCTCCCTGAGGGAGTCTCCACAAGTTAGTTTTTGGGGCTGGCACAGTGAGGTGGTTGGCTCTGCATAGTAGCTCTCCCTAGTGTGCATGCCACACCTTGTTCTCACCTTTTTCTTGGAAGGCTCTTCCAAAGCTTCCCTGTTCTAATGGTTAGAAGCCTCTTTCTAATGGCCAGTCTAAATTTACTTGTGACCAGCTTCTATTTATTTGACTTTTTTAAGAAGTCTTTTAACTTAAATAGTTAACCTCTCTTCCTAATATCCACCCTGTGCATGTCGTCAGAAAGAATAAGAAGACACCCTCTTACCCTTCGGTTTGCTATGCATATTAATCTCTTGGAACCCCCTTTCATAAAACAAATTATCTGTTCTCCTAACCTTCCTAGTAGCTGTTCTCCACCCGTGTTCCACTTTAAATCAATATTTTTAACCAAGGCAACCAGAACAGCACACAGTGTTCCAAAAGGAGCTTTACAATGCCTTGTATAGTGTATTAGTACCTGAGAACATGGACTGTTTGTATTCTGACTGTTCATGCTCATATGGTTCACAACCTACTTAATTTTCAGCAGGTTGCCAAGTAAAGGATGGGCACAGATGCTTAATATGACTTCTGCTCCTAAAGGCACTGCTTTTGCACTCAGCCCAAGCACCTCAGCAGTCCGGCACAGCTGCCTGATGTGGTTGTCTGTATACCCAGTTGATATGAAAATACGAATCTTTGCAAGGACTAAGGAGCCTAAATGTACAAATTATCCACAATCTACTATATTTTCCCATCACTACTAAAAATGCTGTGTCTGCTACACTGAAGAATTCCATTGTCCATTTTCACTGCTGCAGCAAACCAGCAGTTCCTATTCAGCCTATTATTGACCAATACACCCAAGTCCCCCCACTCATCCTCTCTCCCATGGGTTACATGTCCCCCATCTTATTTAAAAAAACAAAACAAAACAAAACAAACAAAAAAGTTTTAGATGTACAACTTTTTACTCTGTATTGTATATATAAAAAGTTATAAGGTTTTGTCCCATTCTTTGTTCATCTCCCTATCTTACAAGCTTTTTTTTATTAATTTGAAGACAAGGTGACCTGCAGTCTGCCACCTGAATTGCCCTCAAAAAGATCCCATCTGGGCTGATCAGTCATAGATGGAGGTAAACCAACTTCATTTAAACAGAACAGATTGAAAATGCTGGACTAAGTTTCCTGATTCTAAACTTCTGGATTTATATGCAAATGACATAAAAATTACATAAAATAAGCTTCTCTTATGCAGTATTAACACTGGTGGCCTGGTCAAGTTGCAGCTACAGCTAATATATTTTTCCTTTCTGTGTTCAGTTGGGTACAGACTTTTTAATTACTATGGTAAACCCTTACATAGTTTGCTGATAACACTGCTTAGGGGGTGGGGTGGGGGGACGAATAAAGTGCCCAAAACATTACGCTATCTTTCATGTTGAAAAGAATTATTTCTGTGATTATATATATTATGCAAATTATAATAAAGCTAAATTCTTATTTTAACACTCTTTCTTATTTCAACTAAAAGATTTAAAAGAGGAAAGTGAAAGTACAAAGGCTTATTCATAATTTTAATTTCATTAACATCTCTTTTCCAGAAGGAAAAAAAAAAAACCAACAAACCTCTGGCTTTCTAAATGGCCTTTAAAAGAGTTTTTAAAAATTCAGAACAAGTTTTGCTATTCTACTTTTTGATCCTGATGTCTATATTTTTCTTTGCAGAGTCATTTTCATTTCTCTGACTCCGTTCAAGATTTCATGACATGCAACTGACAAGCTTTACCTGCAACATAATGTATGGAGGCCCCAGTTGAAAGGAAGCAGAAGTAGGGTTGACAATTGGGATATGAAACACAACCTTTTCCTGTCACTTTGTGATATTGAAGTGTGGCTGGCATCAAAGACCACAGCTGTCTATGGGAGGGGCTGAAAGAAAGTGTATGTCAGGTGAAAGAGTAGCAGTCTCTGGTTGCGCTTTAAAATTTTCTTTTTTTAATTGTAAATTTTCCCCTATTTGGAAAGAAAACAAAACAGATTTTTCTTTTTTCTTTCTTGGCTCTAGAAAGGCAGTTTTCCCAAATTCTGTCATTTTTGTTTTTATAGGTGAATACTTGTGCAGGAGCAGAAGCAGATCTTGAGGTCTTAATTGTTGAAACACATTGATATCATCAAATGTGCTTTTTCTAAACATAATACTTATAGCTTATTAAAAAACATCATTATAAGGAAGGAATCCCACATTTATTGCTGAAGAAAGCTCAGCATTAGTTTTGTCATCATCATCATTTGTGTGGCTTGGGGGAACATATGCTTATGAATGCTGGCTGACTGTTGAGGATGGGGAAAGGAGCTGCTGGCCCCTAAAGGAAGCTTCTATCTAGCTAAGGAAGGCAAAAGAAGAGAAAGGGACTGGTTCCTAGGGAATTCCACATTTACGACATGGACTTATATTTCTACTTCTGTTTTCCACTACAGAGCCAATAGCTAGCCCTTTTATTCAACACTGGTAGTCAACCTATTGACTTGCACTCTGGAGAGAGGTCAGAGGAAGTATGGAAGAACCTTGATAATGAGATCCTTAAATTGTCTCAGGCTAAAGGAATCGGTATGTTCAAGAGACCCTGCAAACGAGGATAAAGTTGGTGTAAGCCATATTTATTCTCTTCCCGGATAAGAGAACACGATATGCCTGGCAAAATGAGACTTCTACTCAAAGTTTTGAAAAATGTCCCATGGATAACTCCAGGGTTGCTCTCCCTTCTCTTCCCCTTTTGCTACTTATGAGACTGTTTGGGTTTGGCTCTACCACAAGTTTGATATCAGTTCAATGGAGACCTATAGTAGTTTGTTCCTGGCAGGCAGTTCTTTTTGTAGCCATTTCTGGATCTCCATTTCTTCTTCTACAACCAAAGCTAATTTAGGTTTGAAATGAGGACAGCATAGATGTATCTATAGCTATTCGATTCCTTCTCGCTACACATTTCATTGGAATGATAGTAAGAAGTGTAAAGTGTTTTCATCTACATGTTAGGAAGATGACAACTAAAAGTGCCCAAACCAAAATACAATCTTTAACACACTAAGATTGATCTAGACCTGTGATATTTGTGGTTCAGTCAGAAAGTAATGGCTCTTAGTTTTCATCCCATAAACAAGCCATAGACATGGAGGGTGTTCTTGTTAACATCTTGCCAAAGCGGGCCACAGCAAACTCAGAGGCCTGTAGAAACTGAAGCATTGCATGCAAAGAGTCCATCCCAACAGAGACATGTCCAAGGTGCTTCCTCTGCATGACAACACTCACCTAACACAACAGCTTGTTTACCAAAAAATCAACTTCATTGTTCAGATGAACTGCACCTCCACATCCTCCACACACCCTAAGAGACTTCATAGATTTCATAGACATTAGGGCTGGAAGGGACCTCAGAAGATCACTGAGTCCAGTCCCCTGCCCCAAGGGCAGGAAGTCAGCTAGGATTAAAGGATTCCTGCAAGATAAGTGTCCAAGCACTTCTTAAAGGAGTCTAGATTAGCTGCTTGCACCACCTCTAAGGGGAGTCTATTCTAGGCCTTGGGAACTTGGACAGTAAAGAAGTTTTTCCTATGCCCAGCCTAAAATCCTCTGGGAGAAGTTTGTGACCATTGGAACTTGTCATCCCTTGGGGCGCTCTGGTGAACAGATGCACAACCCTGATGTATTTACAGGCTGCCACCAGGTCACCCCTGAGCCTGCGCTTTTCCAGGCTGACGAGTACCATGGCTCTCAGCCTCTCTCCATAAGGCCTATTTTCTTGTCCTCTGATCATGTGCGTGGCTCTCCTCTGGACTCTCTCAAGCTTCTCCACATCCTTCTTGAATTGTGGAGCCCAGAACTGGATACAGTACTCCAGCTGCTCTAGCTCCAAATGAAGGATGGACTATCAGGTGGCATTGTCAGGATGACAATGAAGTGAGGCAGACTGAGCAACAAGGACAAGGACTTTTACAACATCAAGATTCATGCCTCAGTTCACCAGCGGAAAAAAGAGACTATGCTGAAAAATAATATTTAGCTGAGGAAAAAAACCCTTACTTTCTGACTGGGTCTCATATTTAGGTTTATATTCATATTTTCACACAGATGCATAGTACTCTAACATTTGTCAAGAAGGATCTACCACATAGGATTTGTCAGGTATGCAGTCCAGTGTTTTCACCTTCCCCCATAACTTAGGTTAAATTTTTGTTTTCATTTTATCAGCTGTAAACGTCAATAAATCCAGTATATTCGGTGTTATTACTCTACCATTACTCATACCAGCAACAATGAGCAGATTTTGATCCTAAACTCTAACCATGAGGTCCATGAAATATGAACTGGTAAATCTGAACACAGTCATTAGAATTTAAATGATTCGTATTAACTTTGCTAAATTATAGTTACTTTTAGTAAATACAGTTATTACATATCATGAAGAATCTGATAACATTATCCCCCAAATAATTGTTAATGGTAAAGATGATAGAATTTGATTTGAAGTTTAGCAAACATAAATGGGCATGTTGTGGGGTCATGTGGGTATATGCAAATACTAACAGTTCATTCCTCGACCCAGTAGAGCTCCAGAGTGCCATGTGGGCAGTTGCACAAGCAACTCTTGGTAGCACCTTTAAAGGATGACAGAGGCATTACCGCTCACAATGTCTCTCTCCAAGCTTCTCCACCAGAAGGGACTGGGGCTGCTATATTTTTAAGATGTTGTTGCTATGTTAAAGAAAAAAAAAGCATGTGGTATCTAGAATGAAAAACTGAACATTCAAAGGACACCAGTGATTTGAAAAGGTTAGAACCCATGCGTTGATATGAGAGACAGAAAAACAAGAGGTACTATTTCTAATCACTAACCTTTTTAGCACCTACAGGTTTTCTAAGCTACACTGTAACGAATACATAATTTTAATCGAAACATTAAACAACATCTTTCCTTCACTCCCATATTATACCAATAACCAAAGGAAGTACATAGTAAGAAATCAGTTAAAAACTGCAGTATTGAAAGTACTCTTACATTTATCTCAGCATGCTCGGAATACATCCTCCTGTTTTTCTTTTAACTATATACTTAACTAAAGCATGTTTATAGCGACCAAAACACTGAACCGCAAATCATTACTAAAGTCTCCCTTAGATACAGGCACAGCACTACCCAAACACCTGTATGCGTTGGCTAAATGTTAATGCATTCTGTCAAAAACAGATTACCTTCCACGGCTAAATTATTCAATGTCATTATCTGTATGAGCCATCTGCAAGCTTAATGCCCTTGTGTTCTAAAATTCTGAGCGCCTGCTACACTATTTTTGTTTTACGTTCCTGCATAAATCTGTTAAACTCAATATGTTACTGCAAATTCCCAAAATCAAAGGCAATCTGCTGGCCTATAAAACACTGGTTACTGAAAATCGAAGGGTTTAATATGGTAACAATTCAAGAAGTCAGTAAGCAATCTTTGTAGGCTGAAGGTTGAACCACATGCTACAGTAGTTTCTTAGATAATCCATGCTGTAAAATCGGATATGTATGTGCTATACACAGTGTGGCCTTGAACCCATTCATGTATTTCATATCTAATAAAAATCTGAACAGTTGGTCTGATTGGATTTTAAGTGATGCAAATCTGAAAATCAAATTGGCAGACTCCCTTTAGACTTGGTCTATTTAAACTATAATTGTAAAGAACTGCAAATTACATTTACAGTACTACTGAATTCTCAAGAGATTCAATATGAATTTTACAAGACGGAAACTATTTGTCATTTTAAATCTGTTAATAACAAATAAAATGTATTCAGCATACGATGCTCTATCATTTTGCTAATACAACTTTGCTTACATAAGCGGCAAAAATATAACTGTTCTTCATTGCACAGAAACCCGTTTATTTTTCATAGTAATATAATCACATAGTTTGACTTGTTTTGTTACTCCATTAGTCTGGAAGCAAAAATAAATAAACATAATAAAACAGATGCATATATTATTTACAGAGACTAGAATGACATTTCCAATTAAAAGTTTCTTAGAAATTCAAACATGATGTAGTAAGAATTCACTCAAAAGTGAGTGGGAAAACAATGGTGTTTTCTAGCTTTAAACTAAACTAACCCTCCCTGCTCCAAACAAAATAAAACAAAAGGCAAGACAAAAATACCCCAAACCACGAAGTAAATTATTTGAATAGACTGTGGTCAAAGATAGGCTTATCAACACAGAATCTTCCCTATAGTCAAAACCTTGATTGAAAATATGATTTAATCTGAGAAATAAAAATTCTTGCAAAAACAAAACAAAAGAAAACAAAAACCAGCCTCCTTTTACTTGCTTTGATCACCAATCTCCGTTTAGGTAACCCCTCATGCACTTTTATGCTTGAGGATGAGCTGACATAAGCAGATATGGCCAAGTAAAAACAAAACTTTGAATTTTTTTGTTGTTGGGTTATCAGATCATGACTATAAAAATCTTATGCATGCTCACAAACCAGAACCTCAGTTACCTTTCCTTAGACCATGATTCTCAGCCAGAGAGCCTAAACATCCCGAGGTGCTTTGAGATTCATTTTGTGGCGTAGCAGGGGGCCACACAATGTTAGTACTGTTAGGTGTGCAAACATGATTCGCAAGATAAACCTGGAGATTTAAAGTAGGAACTTTTTAAGGTGCATCTCAACGTGCAAGGGCAAATGTTTCACGTGGGACAAAGAGCAGCAGCACCTAGTTGCTATTTGAAGCCAGGCACATCCCTGTGCGTGTGCATGGCAAATAGACCCAGGTCAGGGGGGTCTGGCTGGCCAGGCTTCGGTTTCCTGTGGTGCACGCCGCTGCCACATGCACCATGCCACTTTTGCCACCAGGATCTCCCAGTCAAAATTCCCACTGCTTTGCAAATTAGCAGCACAGTGAATGGGTACACACGCATTGCATGTTGTCTGCAGCACCTCAAATGGGTTTGAGGCACCACAAGCCACATGTGCACGCTCATCAGGATGTGCCCTCAAGTGTTAAAAATATTTTGTCCTCCTATGGCCTCTCTGAGTTATTGGAAACAGAAGAATTGCTCTATTATTTTTCTACACTCAAAAAACAAGTGAAAACTAAGAGCTGGTATTTTCTGAAGGATACCTGGTATCTAAAAAGGTTGAGGATCGTGGCCTTAGACATTGCCTTTCTTCCTCTTCAAAAACACCCCAGGTCACTCATTCATTCGCTGTCTAGCTCAGGCCTGAATTCTGCAACTTCAGCCATGTGGACAGACCCTCGAACACTGTCAGAGTTTCGCTGAAATTTAGCTGGACTTTTAACTTTTTTCTTCCATCAAGTGATTTCCAAAATAGCAGATACAACAGTCTTAACCTCATAAGGGAACTGCACAAATGTTTGAATTGTCCTTGTAAATCCAGATCAAATCTCAAGGCTGTGTTAGACTTGCAACTTGTATGAAAAATAAATTAAATCCTGCTGTGGCTGGAATCACAAAGTAAGGATCCACTAATTAACTGATATTGCTCCTCTAACTTCTCATGTGTGTTTTAATTTACTTTGGAATCTAAGATAGACAAATATTTCTAAGGAATTTGATACTTAACTTAGTAAAATAGCAGTTTCAAGTCTATCAGTGCTATGGCTGCCTCAAAAAATTAAAACAAAATAAAAGCCTCCCATGATCACCTCTACTGTGAGGCGAAGATGAAGGTGGAAGGATATATGACAATCATTTTTAGATGTCTGTGAAGCTGCCCTAAAAAAAAAAGAAGAACAACTGCAGAGGGCAGGAAATGAAGCAATGGGTTTTAACAGCAGCAAAACAGATTTAAATTAATTTAAGAAAAAAACTTCCTTACAGTCATAACTGCAGGGTGATAGAATAAGGTACTGATGGAAGTTATGGAATCTCCTTCATTAGCAGTTTTCAGAAATAGTCTGATTAAGAGCATTTGTCTGGTTTAGAAACATGCACACAGGAGTTATACCTCTGGCCAGGTACAGGCATTACACTTACCAGTATAAGTGATAGGAAACCAGTCTACACCTGTAAGAGAACAGAAGTTTGGCACACATAGACTACTTAAAAAATGGCAATACCCAAAGATTTGCCCCTGCTCCACCCACAACAACAGGATGAATATGTGTTGTGTTCACTACTGGTCTAAACTACGCTGCATGCTAAGAAAGAATATTTTTCTATTTGAACTTTTCAAATCTGCAGCCGTCCTTCTCATCGTATACCCTGGACTGTGCAGCAAGGCCTTTGCAGGGTTTCAAAGGGCCCCAGGTCATAGAAGTACCTGTCCATGTAAACATCTGGCATGCATAATCTGGCCCCATATCTCCAAGCTTATTCCCAATTCCTGGCTTGTATTATATGCAATGACAGACAAGGTTCTTTGGGTGAATTTGATTATCTTTTATTAGGTCAACTCAAGTAGTTGGAATGCAATCATATATGTAATGAGTACTTCTTTACTCTGGGCCCGCTGTCCAGAAACCCCTTGTTGCTTAACACTTCCAAAGTGATACAGAATTTCTGCTTATCACTTCTTGTTTGGCTCATAAACATATCATTTTTGGGCTAGTTGCTACAGTCTTTTCCCAAACAAAACTGCAACTGCAATATTGTCTATATTATTTTTGCCCAATAAGGTTTTAAAACAGCTATAAATATAATCAGGTCTTAATACGCAACATTTGCGTATGTAGAAGGAATCCAGAATGAATATGAAGGAATTATGCGTTACTCCTACATATACAGTCATCTCCAGGCATCCTGGGTTCCTCTAATATACCACCCCCCCTCAATTTTCAGATTAAAAAAAACCAAAATCCACATTTTTCCATGATTAAAATCAAACATCACTATATATATAGTTGTATATTAGTAGTGTTTCATTTTAATCATGGAAAAATGTGGATTTGGGGTTACTTTTTGTAATCTGAAAATTAGGGATGGGGGGGGGGCGGTTAATCAGAGAAAACCAGGATCCCAGGTCATGTCACTGGTGGGCAATGGCAATCATTCTAAAAGACTAATTTATGACTTTTATAAGCAATGACTTTCATAAATGACTTTTATAAGCAATCAGGTAAAAAAAAATTCAGTAGAAAGCACAAGAGGAAATTTAAATAGAATGCAATTACACAAATCTGAGCTTGCTTGAGAAACACAATGGCATTAACACTTTTGCATTTCAAAAAATATTTCATGAGCTCTTCAGTGAATGGCACAGATTAAAGGCATCTCCCCCCCACAACTATGTCTGAATTAGGACAGCTGCAAAAAAAAACATTTGGAAAGTCACTGATGTCTTTATGCGCATCAGCTTTTCTCCAGTTACCCTCCTGGCATCCCTAGACCTTGTTCTTAGTAGCCTTTTCCCTCACTTACTTTTGATCTTTCCTTGAGCCCTAAATGACAAACCTCTCTTTGTTCAACGCCCTCATTAAAAGCTTTCAAAGATGATCCACCAATGACAGACATGATGTTTCCTCTCAGCTTCATGTTCTTGGGGAACCCTGGCACAGGACGCAGCCCGTCTGACTCCCAAAGGACTCACCCTCCACGCCCCCCCACCCCAGCTGAACAAGAACTGATTAGAGGAAGGACTTACAAAAGACAGTGAAGATGCAGTAGGTGATGCACCCAAATCCCCCCAGACAAGGGTGATAGGAGGGAAGCAACTCCCCGGTCTCATTTACATGGGAGATGGAACCGGATGGCAACTCATTTACATGGGAGATGGGACAGGAAAGCGCTTCCATTAGCATTCAGGATGCAGAACAGGGATTTCAAGGCAAGGACTGCACTGAACTCTGGGAACAGAGAAGCAGGGGAGCACTGCATGATGGGGGATTCCTGCTCCATATGCTAATCAACCCACATCTGCACACATCCAGGTAAGCAATAATCAGACCAATTCTAGTAATGACTCCTTGATTGGTGCCCAAAACACTGAATCTGCCTGTCTCTATTGTGAGCTCCTCCAGAGTAATGCCACCCATAGCCAGGGGTGATCAGCTACCCATAACCCTAACCCATATGAGCCATCCTTTACCCATACACAAACCTTGTGTTCTCCCTTGAACCATTGCTAGTTCTCTGTAAAAACCCTGACCGAAGCTCAAGTTTCTGTCCTGGTGCCTGGATCCAAAAGCTGCACCAGCTCCACTTCTTTTCTGCATGCAATCCCTTCATTGATCATGCTGAGGGCTCTGCCTGTCTGCAAGGTCCACCGAGCACCTGGGAACCTCGACTGGTTCAAGCTTTGCTGAATGGTGAGATCCCAACTCTCTCTCTCTCTCTCTCTCTCTCTCTCTCTGACTCCATGATCCTAAGTTTGCTTTCTAACTCCATGCACAACTTTCTAAACTTGACTTTTTCTGATCAAACTTGAGCTAGACTTCCCCAAATACCTACCTGAAACTATGTAATACTATAATTGTTTTATTTGTCTCTCCTGTATGGCTATTACTACTGTTATCATCATAAGTTCATATACTTGGCAATAAATAATTTTTATGGTCAAGCTTGTTGCTATACTCTCTCTCTCTCTGAACCTCACTTACTCTTCCTTCCTCTTGACCTCCTCATTTGCTCTGTAGCAATGCCTTTTTTACCTAAGCCAAAGATCCTTCTAATGTCCAATACTATGGTGGTCTGCTCATCAAGGGAGTTACCACTAGGACCATTGTGACAAGAGATTGGGATGTGCTGAGTTTTGAGGAGCATGAGGGTATCAGCTGAAAGTGCTGATCAGACCCAGCCTGCTCAGATGTACTCTGTTAGCGTGTACGTGTGTGTGTCTAACTGCATTTATTATTGTCCTGCTGAAATAAGGGATGAACTGAGTTCAAGGTACATGAGGGTGTCAGCCTGTCAATGCTGAATAGTCCAGCCTGACCCAGATGCACTCTCTTAACCCGTGTGCTTGTGTCTGACTGCATTATTGTTGCCCTGATGAACTGAGCTCAAGGCATATGAGGGTGTTCGCCTGTCAGTGCTAAATAACCCGGCCTGGCTCAGGCGTATCCTGTTAATCTGTGTGTGTATGTGTATACAAATGTTTGACTGATTCTGTGGTTGGAAGAACCCAGCCCCATTGAAACTGAGTCCTGCAAGATAGCTGCATTGGAGGTGAGGCCTTGCAGAAGGGAGAGATACAGCCCCATATAGAAACACATTGATAGAATTACAGAGACCCCAGCAATGTTCCCCTAATAAATGAGCACACCCCAAAGTGACAGGCAAATCTGGTAACAATGCCTATTGAAAATAAACTATAACAAATATCTAGCAACACAAATTTCAGAAGACATCACTTAATATCCATCAGTCATCAACTGACTGAAACATACTGTTCATACAGTTTAGAATATATGCTTGGATGCAAGAGATATTGTTTTCCTCCGTATTTCTGTTTCAGATATCTGACTCAAATCAGTACTTCTAATAAACCATCACAATGTCCTGCTTAAAACTCACCCGGAAAGAATTATTAGTGACTGACTTTTAAGTATTCATAAATGCACATCAAAACTGAGGCAACAGGGGCAACGTGAATGGGTTTCATTAGATTATCTGTTCAAACTAAATGTAATATAGGAAGAAGTCAAAAATGTTTTCTCCCCCAAACATATCTATAGTGTGAGTGGTATGTAACAACTTGGATTGTTATGCATATTTGCAGCTATATTAGAAACTAGTGTAAATATAAAAAAAAGACAGATTATCCTAGCCATATGTCTTTTAAAGGCAAATACGTTGTTTTGCACATTTCTAATAAAGCTGCCCCTCAACAGAGCCACTGGCTGCTCTTATTAAAAAAATAAAAGTAATTTGCCTAAAGATCTAAATCACACTAATGTAGTTAGACTACTGTGGGGTTAGCCATCTGGCTTAGTGGCTCATTAGTAAAGAAATGACCCCTATGCATAAAACACAGCTGGGTCATTCCAAGCTAATGAGCCTTAACGTTTTATTGTCTGGTACATCTACAAATGGTTGAATGTGGCTCTTTATAAGTTTACTTTTTAAATTTTTTTTAACATACTACTAACAATTAAACATATATAGTAACAAATGCCAAGAACAGTGAATACAGAAATAAGATTTCCACTCGTATAAAGTCAATATGGATTATCTGGGAAAACAACGATAATACAATATTTTCATGAGAAAAGGGGTCATTATTTTAACTTTCCTGCACTAGAGTTTGACTGAGAAGTTTACAATGCTGGCAAATTCTGTACCTTATCCCATTTATATATTGCTATTTCTTTCAACTCTAGAATATTTGGGTAAATAAATTTGTGGAATTACGAGTTAATTCCTGAAAAGTCATTTGGATTTCTCATGTAAGAGCTATTCACACAACAAATATTTCCATGATCAGGGCTCAAAACAGCTGTTCACACAAGAACCTTAGACCTCAGCAGAGATATGTAGGTAAGCATATGCCTAATTTATACTCCTATGACTAGACTCATTGGCTTCAGTGAGACTCTTTACAAGATTAATGTTAGATATCTACTTAAATAGCTTACTAGCTCAAAGTCTGAATATTCTCATGACATGATGATGCGTCCACTCGAAATCATTGGGAACTCAGGACACCCAGCTTCATAGGACTTGGCACACGAGTCCTGGTCCCATAACTGGACGTCATCTGGGCTCTTCAAACGCAAAAGTCTGCTTATATGCTGTCTGCAGATTCAGTCCCAACTTTATAAGTTCTGAATTCTACTTTCCATTCTACAGTCCTATAAGTTCTCGAGTGAATTATACTTCTATACTCTTATAAGGAACAGTGAAGGTCTGACCCCTCTCCCCAGCATCTTTTGTGCTTACATTACATTCATTGCTGCTTGTCCCCAGGGAATGCCCATGCCATGCATGCTTCAGTGCACGGCAAGTTACCCCGGGTGGGCTAGGAGATGCTGGGGCCAGCACTGGGCTGGCCCAACAGCCTTACCAGGGGTCCTGGGGGTCTCCTGGGACTGTAGCAGTGGCAATTTTGCCACACAAAGCCTGGCTGGCAGCCAGAGTGGCTCCAGGTGGCCTGGTTCCACTTTTGAGTGGCACATGCTGCCCATCTGTGCACTCCTCTGTTTCTCTGTTTTTTTCACAGGATATCCAGGGGTAAAAAAAACCCATGGAAAAAAAAAAAAGAAGAACAGCACATGCATGGGAAGTTCACCTTTGCAGCATGGAGAACATCTAAATGTGTGGTATGTGGCACCACATATGTATTTGCTGCGCCACATACTGCATGGCTCGACTTGTCTGGGCATGACCTTAATGACTGAGTTGTAGTCTCTCTCTTTTTACTTATAACAGTTTTTTAATGCTAATTTAATTGTTTTGTTACAAAAGAAGTGTAACAAGTTGAATATAAATGACCAAGCACCCACTGCAAACACAGGATGTATTCATGGACATAGTCCATGCTTAAAATTATATAACAGATTATTCAGATAAAGGTTTCAACTACTAGGTCCCCAGTCATTCAAAATACTGTTCAGCTTTAACAGGTAACATATATTTTAAGACAAAGGAATAGAATAAGATACAAGTTGAGTGCTTGGATTTTATAACCTTATTCAAATTCCAATCATTTGAATAAATCTACACAAAAGCCACATGAAAGATATAATTAAGTTATTAGGAAAAAGGTCATGTCTGCAATGAAAATTAAATTCTGCACTGTAAAAACATCATAAGCTTGTTAAAAAGAAGTGAATAAACAAGATAACGTTACCATCTTTTCATAATGGGCCAAAATTTCTCTTCTACTCTTTGAGGGGGACAGAAAAAAGGAAAAACAAAAAATATATACAACAACAATTGGTAAATTCTCAGCCTGAGTGGTCTCATCAGCTTGGAAAACTCAATTTTGTTTAGCTTTTTTCCCTTCAAAATGCTATAATAAAATATAACTAACGCAATTTTGTCCAGTTTCTTGGGTTTCCAGTGTTCAAAATGCAATTATATTAGATGTCACTGTTCACTCTACCAATCACTGTCAATATTTTTCAGCTCTTCCATGACATCTCTTATCAACAATAGATTGCATGGTCTTTATTACAATAGCCTAAGAGAACCAAGGGTTTCATTACATTAATATGTCTCTGGTTAATTCTACCTTATCTACTTATTCAGCTTAGCCTTAAAACCCAATTAAAATCTAATTTATCTGATCCCTGCATTCAAATACTATTTGGCAATGAATCTGACAGCCTTGTAGTAACTACATTACTACACATTGTGCCCCAAGGTACTGTAGATAATGCTTTAAAAAAATATGATCGGTGTTCATTTAAAGCTACAGAACTCTCTTTTGAGGCTCTTTGATTTCACACTGAAGAACAAATATTTTATGATAGTGCAATAATCAAGTTATGTTATTAACTTAATCCAATCCTTTGGTAGTACAAATGGGAATTGTTCCAGTGAAACTGAAGGGATTAGGAATATTTACACCAGCTGAGGACCCAGTCCATACTGAGGTATGCAGTGTCCTATGCTGAGAGGTACTTAGCCATGTTAGCTTGAAATGAGGCAGAAGGCAGGATAGATTTACACCTCATAGACTAACTAAATCAGAGATCTATCACATAATTTTTTATAAGTAATAGGTTTACTTTATCCAATTTTGTTAATCTATAAAATGCAAATACACCTTGCCTTCTGCCTGACCTATACCAGCCATAAGAATGAATGGAAAATCATAGGGAGGTAGTTGTATCTGTCATCGTTGGCTGTGAAGCTGGGATGTGTAACAAGAGGAGCACCACAAAAGTGTAACAGGAGGAGCACCACAAAAGTAAACAATATTTTGGAGATTACATAAGTACAAGCTCTGGCATAAAGTGATTTTTTTACTACTGATATATGACTTGCCCATGACATTATGCAATTGAATAGGTTTTGGTTAGAGATCAGAAGGCAATATTTTACAGTTAGGGTGGCCAAAATCTGGAACCAACTTCTCAGGGAAGTGGTCCTCGCCCCTACCCTGGGCAAATTCAAAAGGCGGTTGGATGATCACCTGTCTGGGGTCTTGTGAACCCAGCATTCATTCCTGCCTGTGGCAGGGGTCAGGCTAGATAATCTGTTCAGGTCCCTCCTGACCCTAGCTACTATGAAACTATAAAGAACTTTGTTAGACTCCTAAGACCTTGGATCTTGCATTCGCAGACTTTAACACTGATCCCCTTTAGAAGGATGCTCCTGTAAACTTTAATTGTGATTTGCTACCATTTTGTTATGTAAATGATTTGAGTGGAACTTAATTTGTTGACCTCAGATGAAACTTTAGAAAATGTCAACAGAGAAACTAACTCAATTTTTTTGTTGTTGTTGTGACTATATGAGTAACAAAGGATATTTTTAAAAATTATATATGTCATAAAATCAATTCTCAAAGTTGGTACTTTTGTGGCACCAACTACTGTATTTCTCTTTGATATCCTGATATGCTAAGATAAGCCATAAAAATTTTTATTTTGCTTAGTGTAGTGTCTAAGATGACTAGTTCTGTTTTTTGATGAGAATTAGTCAATGTTAAAAATCCTAGAATAAAGTAAAGTACAAGCTGCCGATCCGAGAATAATCCAGCATTCTAACGTTATGAAAATGTTATTAACTGATTACACCAGAGATTATTCGCCCCCCCGCTTTCATTTGTCAGTTCAAACAAATTACATGTATTACTATGTTCATAGAACATACTGCTCTGTAAGGAATGACACTGAGTTTCAACTGACAAGTTATTCTGTTGTAATCACAAGATATGATCTGTCAAAGAAACTCCACTGCAATCAGTAAATCACAAGATGATATGACAGGTCAGACAGCAAAATTCCACGCAGTGCAATGAAATTGTGCTATATGGCTTTTCATTTTATCATATGATTAGTGCAGGAGAAGGCAACTTGTAAGTTGATCTGTGCTATATACAGTGTCTACTCTGTTTATTTCAGTACACATGGGTGCTATTTTCCCCGATAAACAATAAACCAGAAAAAAAAATCATTCCTGACGTGAAAAAAAAATCAGTAACAGTAAAATCAGAATATCAATAATTTTCTAAAATGCAAGTGGGTTTTAACACATGATCTTTTACTCTATTGTTTGTGTGGTTATTGCATACAGAACTCAAAATAATTTACTTGCCTTCACAAACCTTTTTAATCTAGTGTCTTGTTAAAGAGCCTGTATCTAATAAAAATAGGTCTCCATTTTGTTTATTATTAAATTTCCTTTTATTACTGATATATGGCATCAGAATACAGATCTTTTAATTATGCAGGCCACACTTGTGGTATGCAAGTGCGCCCTCTTCTGGACATCCAAAACCATTAATCCAAGCTCCTAAAAGTGGTTATACTTTCTTTCCATCAATAAACTTAATATTAAATAAAATAAATAAAACCAAAGAACAAGAGTAGCACTGTCTAGTCTTCGGATTCTACGTTGAAAATGTACTTCTGAATGAAGAAAACTCACCATTGTCACGTACATAAAGCAAGTTTACCCCTACACATAACTTTATAGTTTCAACAGCTAAACTAGGTTAATACAGTTACCTTATAAATACTATTGATGTGTTTATACGTGCATTGTAAACATACTAGACATATGATGTGTCAATATTTGTGTGATACGATGTGTCAAGGCATTGGTAACGCTATATAAAAAGACCTGCTTATATTTTGACCTTTATATGTAACCTAGAAGCAAATATACCCGTAATAACATCACTATTTTTACTCCCCCTTCCACCCTCCACTTTTGGATTACTGCTACTTTTGGACTTAAAGGAAAAAGTCATAACACTTGCAATGGATTAACTGCAGCTAACAACTTCAAAGCAACTGTAGTAGCTCATGTTCTGAGAGCACAGTGAAAGTGGTATAAATTTAACTCCTAAATCAAATAATATAAGAACTACAAAGCCTATTGTTAATAATGACCTACATACTGGGTGTATCTACATATGCAATTAATATGTGATGAACTCCAGAGCAGTTTGCACTGGAGTGTACTGCTCCTGGGCACAACATCTACACGTGTGCCTGAGACAGCAGTACTTTCAGCCAGGGCAAAGCAGTCCCAGATTGGCAGCTAGCTCAGAGACTCATCCCCAGGGTCCAAGTGGCAGTTTCAGGCAGCAGAGAAGCTGGCTGGGGCGTAAGGGTGGCAAAACTGTGGAGCCGTGTGGTTGACCCCCCAAGCCTTACTGCTCCCCAATACCAGCACTCATGTAGACGTGACACTTTACTGCAGAGCTAATTAGTCAACTTGGCAGTAAAGTTCATATGTATATGCACCCTCTGCCTCTGAACATTCCTATTTCAAACTATAACTATACCTATAACTATAATAAAGCCTACCTGCCCACCTTTAGAAGGTACACAATTGACTCAGAAAACTTCCACTAGTTTTCAGCTACCGCTTGGAAGATTATTTGGATTGTTTCCTCTTGGTTGTTTTTATTTTTGAATGAGCATCATTATTTGGTTTTATTTTTGCATGTTGTGAAACTAAGCTCCTGTTAAAGCAAAAAATCTTAAAGTTACAGAAAACAGTATGAGGTATTTAGGGAGATGTACATTTAGGCTAAGCACAGACATTCAATGGGGTTAGGGGAAGAAAGTTAGATCACATTAAAAATGGCCACCCAATCTAGCTTAGGCCACCCAAATGTGGACCTTACTTTTAAGTTACTAGTTAGCTGGATCGACATGCAAATTATATAGAAGTTCAGTGAACACAAACTAGTCTAAAAATGGCAGAATCCAGTCAGAATCTGGACCCCACCAACCCCCTGTGGGCCCTGCCTGCCCCCCCCAATTCTCCTACAGATGCCATCTGCACCCCTAATCCCCCCGATCACTCCCACGGATCCTGTTTGCCGCGATCTGCAATCCCCCCTGAAGATCCTGCTTGCTCCCCTCCACAATTCCACTGTGGCCTCTGCCTGTTCCCCATTCCACTATGGACCCCCAGAATTTTCCCCAGGCCTGCTTGCCCCCTCTGATTCCCATAACCCCCCTGCTAGCCCCACCCATCCCAACTTACTGTAGATCAGGTCATTATTTTTAACTTGATCTAACTTGATCTAACCTCCCTGTACTTACTTAAGGTGTAAAAACTCCCTGATTCCAGCAGGCATATTTTAATTTTGGCATGTCCACCCCCTCCTTCACAATGAGTGGGGGTGCACTGTTAAGAATCATGCCCTGAGCTGAGGGCAGGCACACTGGCACACATGAACTTGGCAACACTGCCAAATTTCTGGGACTTTGTGTATGTTAATCAGAAACAAGTAGGTGGGTCACACTCTTTGGCAGCACTCCCAGGCTTATCGCACAGGCAGCACAGTCATAGCTTTTAATATACTTCCAAAAATATTTTAGATACTTTTGTTCTGCACCCAACACCTAAGCTATATAATAACAAATTAATATCCTATAGACACTCAGAAGATTGAAGGACATTTCATAGATATTGTACGCTCAATTACAAAGATAACTTTAAATGGCAACATGTCCATTTACTTTAAATACAGCAATTGTAATTGCAGCACAAACTTCTAATGACTTATGTATATTTGATGTAGGGTTGGTGAAGTCACTGCTACTTTGATGTACTGGATTAAGAGCAAACAAAAATAAATACGATTCAGATTCTTATTTTTGAAATAAACTGGAAAAAGGAAGGTAGAGGAGCAACATAAATGGGAGACGAAATTTATGGAAAGATGCAATGTTGTACAATCCTATGTTTTATTCAATAACCCATATCTTTGTTGGGTTTGACTTCAGTGACTTTGAGAAGGGGAACAGTGATTATAAGGATAAATAATAAATCTAAGTATTTTTGGTAGAAAAGAACATTTTCTATTTCAAAAACTTAGTGAGTAGTTTTGCCATAAAAAGGATTTTTCTAAAATGATTCTTGTTGAACACTTTGTTTTGAAAATATCAATGTTTTCTTTTCATTTTTTAAATTTTTTAAACTGAAATTATAAGGAAAGACAAAGGCACAAATACCACAAACTAATATAAAATCCTTTATTCTGGGTAAGACGACCATATTGCCTCGGCAAACACAAGCAGTCCTGACTTCCATAGTCTAGTTCTGATGGGTTGGTCAAAAGTCTGGAGTGGAGTTTAGCAGGAAGCCAGAGTGGCATGGTGCTCCAGGCATGTGACTAGGCAGGCACCACTGCTTCTGTACAGGAACAAGGCGGGTAGACCGGAGCAAGTACCACCCCACTTGCACATGGCAAGTGGCAAGGACTGGGCTACAGAAGCTTGGAATGCCCAAGTTTTCCTAGGATATATGGTCACCCTAATTCTGTGTTGAATGAAACATTTGGAGTAATTTCACTAAAAAGACCCGAATGTATTAATTTCCATTCCTTTCCCAAAAAGATTTTTTTCACCAAGATCTTGTTAGTTTGAAAACCAACCAAAACAAATCCCACTATTTGTCTAGTGCTATTAAATATTTAGGAGTGCTCACTGGGGTAAAGAAAGAAGGAGATGACATGACTGAATAAGACCCATGGAGGCTACTACAGGTTTGAGACATGTTCAGTGACTGAGACATCACAACAATACGTGCAGGATCTGGACTCAGTATATGATACTATGTGCCTAAGTATTATTAGCAGCAGCATGGGGAGGTAGAATAAATTCTACTTGTCAAGGCCACTAGTATTGAGCAATCATCATGTTCAGCTATACCACTAATGAGATCCAAGTAAACAGAGCACAAAGACTTAAATTAAATGATTCAAACATATTATATCACAGCTTTAACTTATAGTAGTGAGTTGTGGATCAGTCAGGGCTGCCTTATGCACTGCTACCATCTGTCACTAGGCAGACTGAGGAAGCCTGTAGAGTATGTGACATGTATGCATACCCTGACTAGAAAGCATCAGCACTGCAAACACACCACTCTTCAGGGCCTCAGCATTCAGATGTCTGTATGCATGACTCTGGGTAAAGTTTTTTGTTTTTTTTTCCTACCAAGACAACAAATCTGGGAGAATTCTCCCAGATTATTTGAATAGGTATGTGCAGCTTTAGTAAAATAGTATAAGACTCTTGATTACTATGTGTGATACCTACAAAACATTTTGCTTCCCTGTTGGTTATATTACATAATTATGGAGATATGGGGGATGACACAATATGATATGATATCACATGTAATTTGAATTGTACCACTACAACTTTAGCAGACTCTTAACTTCAAAAGTATATATAAGAACACTGCTGTACTGGAGCCTAAGTGGCAAAAAAGATAAAAGGTCAAGAGAGAAGGTATCCTGAAGGAGATAGGTATCCCTTGGTTGTTCTTTCTGTTTCCTAAAAATTAGTGCCAATGAACAGTATTACCTCAATCCATTTGAAACATGTTAAATTATAACTGTGTACTGTATTTAACAGTGTGTAAAAACAAACAGTTTTCATCTTCTGTAAGTAGCTATGTCAAACCAGCTGAAAAGGAACATTGTTTAAGCAGAACAAGGCTAAAAACAAACAAAAATAATATAGAGCCCGAGAAGATAAATAAGAGGTCAAGGGAGGGATAAAAATGGAGAGGAAAAAGAAGAAAGAAATCTCTCGGGACAGACTCAATGATTTGCAGCACCTTTAGCTCCATTTAACAAGTCGTATGTTCTGAAAAGGATATAATGGCAGTTTATATATAGTGTAGTGACACCTAGAGGAGATGCCAGAAATTGTAAACAGCATGCAAGCTCGGTATTCTGCTTTTATGAGGAGATAGTTACACACACACACAACTGCATTTATACATTCATAAGTTTCGCAGAACATCCCTTTTCTCTGCATATTAACTTTTACCAGGATTAATGATAATGCTAGTTGTGTGCATGCACATGAGGCATTTTGATTGTTTTAAATGCTTGCTTCTCAGTTTAGGGATGTAACATTTGTGCAACACCCTTTGTGAGTAATATTAGAAGCAATTTATAAAGTGACAAGACAAAATACCGTTCGGCCCCCAGAAAACAGAGTTCACTCTGTGTTTTTTCTTTCCTTCTCTTACCTTTCCACAGGTGATCCGGGGAAAAGGTAAAAGTGGAAAAATCAATGTTCACAACCTGGTGCTAGGTGAAAGAGTCTGGAAACACTTAACTATGGGTATGTTTTGTTGATTGTTTCTTCTTCTGACAGTTATTTATCACTTACTTAAAAATATACTGATAAAGATTTATTCTGGCTAAAAAGGGGGCAGGGGCTAGTCATTCTAGTATTTTGTGTTTGATTAGAAGGGTTATATGGATAAAAAAAATTAACTAGTATAAGCTAATGTAGTAGTTGGGTTAATTAAGTACAAGTATAAACAGGTCACATGGCCATTCCATCTGTAGTAACTGAGATAGCAACAGACAGCACCTATAGACATACTGAGTGTAGCAAACAGCTTAAAGACTCTTTTGAACTCCCATAGACTTGGTTGCTGGCCAAAATGGAACAAGGAAATAGTCCTGAGTTATAGCTGCAACAGTTGAACATCTGGAAACAAGCCTGCCAAAAGAGTCTCAAGAGGTCCATAAGGGCAATGGATTGCACCTCCACCGGCAGCGAAGAACTTTTAAAGCAGTCGTTCTGGCTTAGGTGGGCCTCACCGAGAACCGTTCCACACATTATCATTAGGAAGGCCACGATCACAACCAATGGCACAGAAGCAGTTTTCACCAAACACAGACTCATTGTACTATGAAACCAGTACAGTCTGATTATGGCAAACCCATTTTGTTCAACCTTGCTGGCTGGAGACACAGCTTGGGTTTGGTTTCACTGGGATGCCAGTCAAAAGGCTAGACATACAACTAGTGGAATATTTCCTGGGTTGGGTGACAGACTATGGGCATGTGACCGTGGCTAGAAAAAACAGAGGTCTGGGAGTTCTGCAGGAGAAAAAAGAACAAGGACAAGAGTGAAAGGAAAACAGATGTACAGGTATCATTTGAGGTACAGATTTAGTGAACCAGGGACTTTCCTAATTTAAGAAAAGTAAAAACACCATTGTGAAAACTATGAGGATTCAAAGACTACAGCTGTGTTAATCCCCTTAAGAAACTCAAGATGCAGAAATAGGAGTCACACATGCAAATGGCAAGTCTTGGAGATCAGGCCAAAAAAAATAAGAATAAAATCTGTTGTTTCTTCTTCCAGAGGTAAGCAAATCATAGCTGCCATTCCTGTTCCCCCACAGTGTTGTTGGTTGTACCTTTCTTTGCTTTACAATTTTAAAATTTTCTCTGCAAGATTTCCAATTTCAGGAATTCATGGGCATTTTTACATGTGCGCCATGGGTGGAGGGGAGCATTTTAATTAGAGTGGCTCTGTGAGCCATTTTAATAAAAATACCCGCAACGTCTTTTCTATCAGCATCCCTACGCTTCAGAATGGTGGCAGGGGTGTTTTAACTATAGTTCTTTGAACTTTGGCTTGTGCTTTAGTTAAAATGTCCCTGCTGCCATTTTGAAGCACAGGGACACCGATACATGAGACATGGAGGCTGGCTGGAGCACACTAATTAGTACACTCGAGCAGACTAGATGATTAATCAAGTCTACTCCAACGCGTTATAATTATAGCATCTCTGAATCTCATATGTCAGCATCCCCATGCTTCAAAATGGTGGCAGGGGTGCATGTAATTACAGTGCATTGGAGCAGCCTCCCTGCACGTGTACAGGTACCCTATGATGTCATGTTTCAAGGGTTCCAGAGCAGTTGGATTTATTTTTCTGCTTCTATGTCTATCCAGGAATAAAAATTGGACTATAAAATGCATTTTATACAGTGATGCTGCAGGTTAACTGCAACTAAGAAAAATCCAGGCTCATTTTACCTCCTGGGTTATGGTGACAATAAATGGCGAAACCTCAATGAAGGATCTTCCCAGTGCTTAGAAAGGTTCCCCATCACCAAAGATTCCTATTAATCACAGCCATCATGATCACCATAATGGGGATTTTAGACAGTGACAGGAATAGAACGATCTGTTTTCAGATCATTAAATTTCAGATAATTAAATTAATCTGAGAACCTAAAGAACATACCTAAGAAGTTCACCCAAATGGACATGCCCACACTTTTGTAGACACAATAGTAGTAGCATGTTGCAGAAAAAGGATGTTCTGTCTCAGATATTAAGTCAATTAATATTTCAGTCTCATTCTCAAGCAAATGCTCTATTTGAGCATTTTGCTAAACAAACTCATCAGAATTCTGCACCAAGGTGTGGCTACCGAAGCCCAAACGAGGGCAGATTGTTTCTTTGTCTGTTATTTGCAATCCAAGTACTACCACTCTTTTCTATAATGGTTTCCCTATTCCGAATGGTGCTTATGGAAGACACCTACATCATACAGTGGCCTTGAAAAAATGAAGACAAGATGCAAGGACTGAAGATGTAATCCTGAACTTCCCAAAACAGTAGGACCACCTGGATTCTCTAATGTTTTGGGTTTCTTCAATTTGTAAAACTGTAAGCAGCTAAACAGTAATATCATGCAGGTGATAGTTACTGAACATATCGGTCACTATATCAAGTCTTGATGCCATTTACCAAGCAAAGACAAGAAAACCAACTACTTGTACTGTGGCTGAGGTCTGATTGTTCTGGATAGGGGAAATAGACTCTTAAGTTATGTTTAGCTGAGGAAAGGGAAGACATTCAAAGGATGGATACTAGGCTGCTTGGACCCCACGAGAAGGAGAACACTCACCCAGGCAGAAAACGGTCCATCCTAATTGGTGTGCGTGAAGGAGCCGAGATGAATTCAAAAGTAGCAACACCACTGTAACTTTAATGTTCCTTCATCTCGGGTTGGAGTAAAGAGTAACGTTGCTCCATTTCAATAGTTCTTAGCTTGTTCACACACAACCGGTAGAATGTCACAGCTGTTGCCGTGGTGAAACATTTCCCGTTTGAAAGAACTCCAACCGTGTATGTGTGTGTCCGCGCGTGCGTGCGCAAGCACGCATGTGCATGCACGTGCATGTTTCTGTGACACTACATGAACTGAGAAGAAACACAGAGAGGGAAAGAAGTAATATTTATCTATCTTACAGAGCAAAAGCTTGATTCCTAAGAATCAGATGCTTAGCAAGCCACAAATTTGACCAAAGGCACATTTGCAGATTTCTATGGGAAGGAAGTACACTCCTATCGTACCCCGCCCTAAGGAAAATTATTTCATCATACTTTCAGTGACTCCGCCACTGTGATAATCATATGAAGAAAAGGAAAACTGCTTTTTGTCACCCAATAAAATCAGTGTTCTTCTGAGAAAACTGGCTGGCTTCAAGATGTACACATTTCAATTCCCATAAAACAGTATTGAATCAGTTAGTAAAGTTTCATTTTATCTCACAGATGAATCACTGTAAGAGTAACATTAAAAATCGCTAACTATTAAGCTAAGGTATTGGTATTTAAAAAAGACAGAGGTTGCTCTTATCCAGTCCCAATCATTTTGTCTCCAAGTAGCTTCTTCCAGGGCAGGAAATAAACCTGAGTTCACATGTCCTCTAGAAGAACAAAATGAAATGTGAAATAGCTTGGTGCAGTATTTCAGTCTTTTCGCAGAATACACCACTTCAACACAGGCTTGCTTTTCCAAATATTCCTTGAAAAGCTAGCAACGCAATACTTAGATCAGTTGATAGATTGTCCTGTCTAGGCTGCCGTAACTAAATCAGACAATCCCGATGACTCAGCAGTCAACCTCTGTCACCAATCACTGTTTGCGGAGTTCAGGACAGCTATGGACATTGTGCTGTCTCATGAATGTAATTTACTGTTCATTGTCATATAGATTAACCTTGTCTGCTTCAGAGCTACTTCTCAAAAGGATGACGCAAGATTTCTTCCCCCCCCCCCCTTTTAAATAAGAGCTCACTAGAGCCGTTAAATACGAAACCCAACAGTCTTGAGGGTCCATCCATTTTCAATTCTATCACTTCTTTTTCGTTCTGTTTGGTTCTGTCAGCAAGTACAAGTGCCTTTCGCTGCCCACTCTAGTTTGGACTCAGTGCAGCGTTTTCTTAAAATATTGCTGTATTTGGGGCCAAATCAAACATCCTTCCTGCATTTCAGTGAAAAAAGGTTTCCGAAACCTCCTATTTGCTCTAGCTCAGTTCCCTTAAATGATGCATCTTTAGACATGCAGAAAATGAGAATTAGATGCTTTAATACCCTGTGTTGATAGGCGATCAAAAGTTGAGAACGAGTGGTAGCTTTATAGGGCAAAAGAGCGTGGAAGACTAAGAAGGCTTCCACATAATTATATTACAGATGACCGGGTTATTAGTAGGGCTAAAAAATCCTTCAGATTTGGGGAATACAGTGGAGGGCAACAGAGGTAACTGAATACTCTGACAGCATCAGGGTCAAACCGATATCCCTATTTAAACCAGGAAATCATTTTACCCTATCTCCAGACTGGTACGGATTTGAGGGGAGAGGGCATGGCCTTCTTCCTTGGATCTCTCAAGCATATTTTAACAAGCTATGCAGCAGCAGGACACTGGCTGCCGTGGTGCCCCTGCGCTACCTGTGGCAGGTTAGGGTGTTGCATCGTATGGTTGTGTCAGGGTTGGCTGTCTTTTTACTAACAGGTTTGACAAAGGATTTTTATAGGATGGCTTGATAAAGATGATCCTGGTTCCTTCCAGCTCTACTTCCCTATGCTTTTATGACAGGGTTCCCTTTCCATAAAACCTATTCCAAAGGATAATAATAGCTGTAAAAGGCTCCACCTTACTACCCGTTTCAACGCATGGATTATGGGGCTCATTCTAAACTTGGCATATGAACCACGCAAGGCTCCACTCTTCTACTGCCAGAGGAAACCCCTCGGCAGGCAACCATGTGCCAAGGGCTACCAAGCACCAGAAACACAAGTCAACCATGAGGGATCATTTGTTGCCTTCCAAAGCCTTGAGCAGGAGTGTCAGATGGTGGTAAGAAAGAGAAGCCGCTGAACCTGTGAAACGGAAGAGCCACGTGAATTACTTATTCCACTGCCCAGAGCTCCTATCAAAAGCAGTCTCACCTCTCACCTTCTTCCTCTTCCCCATGGAACAAAAGACAGTGAGAGAGGAACGTTTTGCAAATTCATTTACATTTTGCTGAAATGCTGATTTAAACAAACAAACACGTCACGATAAAGGTTAAGTTCCAAAATAGACGACAGTGTCGGCAGAGGTATTCGTTCTACCTTAAAGAAACAAGAACTAGGAAAAGAATAGATGCATCTGTACACATTTCTCAACTTCTAGGCGCATGGATTTAAAATCTGAAATACATTACTTTCAATTAAATGAAACATGCTTTTTGTTGTTGTTAAAAAGATGCTTATGCAGTATCTGTGAAATTGTTCTTGTTTGATTATATTCCTTAAGAAACACAGGGAGAAAATTAAATCAGAGTTGCGGGTTTTAGAGTCCTTATTGTGCTATTAGGGAGGGTAATTTAATCAGATCAACCTTTCAAATACCCCATGCAAAGTGAAAAACAGATCACTCCACTGTTCATTTAAGGGAAATCCTGAAGCCATATTAACCATTGCAATCTGGTCATAAGTATGTGCAATTATTGAACCTGTAAAGATCCCTCTAATTTATCTGAAAGTGGTGGCAGAAATAATGCTTCTGATGGAGGGAAAATGCATTCTCCCATCACAAAGCTCTGTCCATTTGAAAAAATATATATAAGGAGACGCTACAAAGAAACAGAAAGCAACAATCCATCCGTTCTCAAACAATTTCTCTAAAGACGATTTAGAGCTTATAGCTAAATGTAATAATTCTACAAGATAAGATCCTATGGACAGCAATCCAAAAAAGATACATTTCACATAATCACCATCTGTTCCTTAACTCCATCCCTTAAGGCTTTCACCTCAAAATAAAACAGCACCAATTTCCTTGTCATTTAGAGCATTTCAACTGTCACTTGAAAAAACAGCAAACCATTTCTGCCTCCTAATTCTAGACTTAATGCTACTGCTCTTTCCTGAAGCTGCTCACTTTTAATGAAGCGAAACAAGTAAAAACTGAATGTCAATGGTCTACGCTATACAACACCTAGAAGACAGAATTTTCATTTTTGTTACTGCATATTAACTGTGTCAGAAATAGAAATACTAATACCCTTCATCTACAAACATTCCTTTACAACATGTATGGGATTTGGAGATATAGAAAAAGAAAATCAAAGTACAATTTCCCAACGTACTGCTTGGATTCTAAAAATCAACAGATGATGGACAGCAAAGGGTAGAGTAAAACACTCATTCTACAAAATATTTTTGGGTGCCTTAAATCCTCAAGATATCTATTTGGAAACATTGCAATTCATATAGTGTATGGTTAAAAAGAGAAACCAGATTTGAAAACGTATAGGTAGAGGTTTAGAGGCCTAAAGAAAGGTGTTTTATATGCATCACCTTTACCTGTCTGAAGTGGCTGTCACCATATTCAAAATAAGTTTACAGGAATTAGTTATAATATTTTTTTAAAATGCTGTTTGACTACTTAGTGTCATCTCTGTTATCACTTATCGGTGGCTATTAGTGCCTTCTGAGAATCAATAGTTCCAAAATTATTTGTGATAGGCACCCCTAGGCAGAAAATATTTTCTGCAGAAGATCATTTAAAAGGAGAGCTTATGCACACAAAACAAACTGCAGGGTGCATGTATACCATTCAGAACACTTTTTCCCCCCCAGTCCTACACACTTTGCTGTATTTAAGATTTCTAAAAATATACATTTTTCATTGTGTGCAAGGCAGCAGTCCTAGACATTACTCACCAGCTTCATGGAAGCTGCATACTTGCAGTTAATAGCTCCAATTAAACTGTTAGCAAACAAAGATCCTTCATGGCTTAACCAGTTCCTCCCACATGCAAACCTGGAGGCACTTCATGTGAACTTTTTTACACACAACTTTAATACCACCCAGAATGACTATTTCTGTACAACGATGAATAATGCAACACACTATACGTACTCATTTTGCTTGAGAAAAAAGGTTTCTAGAGGGCATTCGTTTGCCTTATCCATATTCCCACTTTGCTTGCCACCAGCAGTTTTATACTTATTTCACAGTATTTTATCTTATCAGAAACACTGAAAAAATGTGTGGGGTGCCCTAGTTAAGAAAAAATACAAGACCCCAACGCAGAGTAGTATTGAGGGAGATCCTGTGACATTTTCTTTCAGAGCAAAACATTCTCTTGAATATATTTAATTTCATCAAACCATTGTAAAAGGATCCTAAAACATGAAAATGTTGAATGCTCCAAAGTATTTCAGCAGCTCCCTTGATTTTCTTGGATTCCCGTTATATTAGAACACTAGTTTTTTACTAAGCATTTAAGCCTTTAAGAAGAGCCATAGAACAGGTTAATAATTCTCTGAGAAGGAAAAGACTAAAACCAGCATATAACTTACATTATTCATATATTCGCTAAGCAGGTCCTGCAGGGCTTGTCGGACAGCATTGCACTCAGCTACAATTCTCTCCCGGCGGTCATCACGTGTGCAGGAAGAATCTGCCATCAGTGCCGCTCCACTGATAATGCTCTCCAACCTTTCTTCAAGAGATGGTCTGAACCTGGCCTCACTGAAAGTCATGGGGTCTAAAATAATCTTGTTCTGAAAGACAAACATCAGTAGGAAAATTAAGAGCATACCTTCGTCTCTGCTTTTTTTTTTTTTTAATATATTATTTTTATTCCAAAGTTTTCATACGGCTTTTCAACTTCCCTACTGGATAAATAAATTAGTCACCTGCCAAATTCCCAGATGATTTTAACTTACTGAAATAACTGGTGTCTATGAAATTCCGCATCTTTAATAGCATGTTTTAAAGGACTCGATAGCATGCATTTTTTTAACTACACTAATGGAAAGAACCATCTCAGCAGGTAGTTTTCAAATGTGTATTCCAGTTGCCCAATGAAAAAAAAAGAGATGACCCTTAAAGTATAGTTGAAGACTAATAATTGAAGAAAAGAATTGAAGACTAATAATATATAGACTCTTATGAAGCCTTTTGGTTTTGGTCTGTGTCCCTTCCCACCGCGTCTCCCCTCCACTTCATCCTGCCCAGAGCTACGAACTGGACCTAAACTGTAACAATCATGCAGTGTATGACTTTGAATGTATCATTTCTTAAAGTTCCTTCTGGTCTCATTGGAAAGGCTGTAATCCCATTTTGTGTGTTCTTGTCAGAAAACTTTATACAGGTACTCCTCACTTAATGCTGTCCCAGTTAATGTTGTTTCATTGTTATGTCACTGACCTATTAGAAAACATACTAATTTAAAGTCACGCAACGTTCAGTTGCAATGTTGTTTGGCCACCGCCTGCTGGTAGGTACGTAACGACTTTGTGTCGTAAGCCAAGTGCTGGTCCCGCTTCAGTGCGGCAGCCATTGTCGTTTGCGTTGTGTTCCCTGAACATTTCTAAATCATTGTGGCACCTAGCATCATGAGTCCAAAACACCCAGCAAGTGATAGTATTAAACTGATAGTATTAAATTGCCCAAGTTTGCTGACGACACTAAGGTGTGGGGCAGGGTGAACACACTTGAAGGGAGAAAGAGGCTGCAACTAGATTTAGACAGACTACAAAAGTGGGCAGACGAGAATAGGATGGGGTTCAACGTGGACAAGTGCAGGGTGCTGCACCTTGGGAGAAGGAATCCACAGCATGCATACAGGCTGGGGAGTTCCCCTCTTGGAAGCACAGAGGTGGAAAGAAATCTTGGAGTCATTATTGACTCTAAGATGAGCATGAGCCGCCAATGCCAGGCCGCAGCCAGCAAGGCCAGCCATACCTTGTCATGTGTCCAAAGGTGCAGCTCAAGCCAGTCCAGAGAAGCGATCCTCCCCCTCTACGTGAGTTTGGTCAGACCGCAGTTGGAGTACTGCGTCCAGTTCTGGGCACTGCACTGCAAAAGGGATGTGGTCAGCCTGGAGAGGGTTCAGAGGAGGGCCACCTGCTTGGTGAGAGGGCAGCAGGACAGGCCCTATGAG
>NW_017728948.1:6096382-6120498 GCF_001723895.1 Crocodylus porosus | reverse complement strand
AATGGTAATAAGCTGATGGAGAACAGGTTTAGGTTAGAGATCAGAAGGCAATATTTTACAGTTAGGGTGGCCAAAATCTGGAACCAACTTCCCAGGGAAGTGGTCCTTGCCCCTACCTTGGGCAAATTCAAGAGGAGGTTGGATGATCACCTGTCTGTCTGTCTGGGGTCTTGTGAACCCAGCATTCATTCCTGCCTGTGGCAGGGGTCAGGCTAGATGATCTGTTCAGGTCCCTCCTGACCCTAGCTACTGTGAAACTGTGATTGTTTAAAATTATTTAAAATCTATACTGTACAACTATATAATGGTTTTTTTCTGGCAAAAAAAAGAATTCCCTGGAACCTGCCCCCTCACCCCCCATTTACATTAAATCTTACAGGGAAACTGGATTTGTTTAACATCATTTTTCTTAAAGTCACATTTTTCAAGAACTATGACGTTAAGCGAGGAGTAGCTGTAAATTGTTCATTTTCTCTGCAGGCTTCATACCTACAGCACATATTATCCACAAAAAACAAGCCCATAACAGTTCTCCTTTCTTTCAAAAATCAGTTGAATCTGATACTTTATAGTCTCAATTATAAAAACAAAAAGATGATGAAGCAAATTAAAAACTGATTTAATAAAGCTGATCCTATCCAAAAAGGCTACCTTGCATGTGTACATTCAATAAATGGGCCCTCTCTATTTTCAAGATCGCTATAATTCAATGCAATTCCACTGTCAGGGCAAAATATACATTCTTCATTATTTTCACAGCTATCAATTAGTAATCTGTGAACAACAACACTGGTTGCATGCAATTTGAATATATCCCTTCCTTCCTTAAACATGTTTTTCTCTACTGTGTACACATAATTAACTTATGTAAGCTTGCTCCTAGGCATTGAGTGTTGTTTTAAATATTAAGATTCTTTTTCCTGAGCAAAAAACATAAAGCATGTTGCCATATTTTGTTTTTCATAAATCTGCTTTCTTCCATACAAGTAAAATAATGCCTTTCTCCCATCCTTTGTATATCTTTTCTATTTAGATTGTAAACTCATTGAGTAAGGGCTGTCACTTGTTCCATCTTTCTACATTAGCTAGCACAGTAAGGCCCTAATTCAACCTCAGGGTGCAGATACATGGTATATTTATCCTAGAGCAGAGGTGTCAAATATGCAGCCTGTGGCACCGCACCATTCAACGTTCTGGGCTACCGATGAGCCATGGCGTTTAGGGGGGTGGGACCAGTGGTTGGCAAGGTCCTGCCACAGAATCCGGGACCCTGCAGCCCCAATGGATATGACCATCAGCAGCACGGGGACAAGCAAGGACTGTTTGACACAGCCCTCAGTTGTCCTGCAGTGGTGTGGCCATTGGCTTTGTGCCCCACTGCCTCCACAGTGGCCACAGCTACCGCCACCACTCCAAAGTGGATGCAGCCCACAAGGAGTCCCTGTGGTCTGGATCTGGGCTGGGGCCCTGGGTGAATTTGACACCTCTGCTCTAGATTATTCCTACTGGAATACTGGATGTATCGATATGTGCTATTTGTAGGATGCAATAACCCCGGTGCAGTTTGTGTCAGAGTTAACAGCACCTGGATGCAATGTCTAGACCTGTGGCTGGGACCACAGTAATTTGAGCTGGATTGGAGCAGCCCTGGGCTGGCAGCAGGCTCAGGGGTTCAGGCCTGGATTTCAAGTCACGGCACTGGGCAGGGGCTGGCTGGGGCATGGGAGTGCCCAAAGAGTGGAGCTGTGTGGCCAGATGGCAGGCAGGGGTTGGCCCCCTGCTGCCTGGGTGCAATTTACTTCTGGGACAGCGTTTACACATGCGTTTAGGCACCACTATCCTATGTCAGTGAAAATTAGTTTGCTGCAGCCTTACAGCAGTCTAATGCAGCCTAATAGTGTCATACGTGTAGACTGTGATGCTCTCTTTTGCAGGAAAGTAGTCTACGGTGCAGTTAAGCCCACATGTAGATGCCTCCATTGTGCAGGAAAAGCATAACACATAACATACAGCACTTACTCTGAAGGAAATGCTGTTTTCTGCTGTAAAGTTGCTTCTGAAGAAATCAGATGTATATCAACACTAGAGTAAGTTACACAGGTCTGTATACACTGTCTCTACTGCCATTGTTATTTTCATTCCAGGGGAGCCATTTGCTCAGTTCATACCAGTTCCCTTGGCCCCTAGTGGCCAAGTGCTCTAATAGTGCGGCCATTCCTTACTATAAATTTAATGTAGAATAAAATCCGGGGTAATCTCTGTAGTAATTCTGTCATGTATCTACACCCTCAGTTGCAGCCCTTTACTAAAGATCTATATGAACTACACTATGGAGTACATTAAATGATGAGTTAAACATATTTGGTTTTGAGGAATAATCTTACACTATTAAACAAAAGAACTTTGCATCCAAATTTTTATGCAAGGGGGTCTTGGGTTGCACATCAGACTCCAATTTTTCACTTCTACTTCTGTGCCCTCAATCAGTTATACGTGCAGCATTTAATTAGGGATTCAAATGACAGAATTTGGGTATCTAATGGATTGTGCCAACAATTAAATTGATGCCCTTGTTAATTTTAAGTGTCCCAAGAAATGCAGCTTTTGAGAATCTGGTTGTGCCAGCTTAATTTCACAGTTAGGAATTTGTTCTTCTGATTGGGTTTACTGGCCATAGCTTCATTTGTTTTGATGAATAATATAAGGTTAGTGCAGCTTTCATAAAATTACAAGCCATTTACTTCTGTATGTGGATTTGTACTAGTTTGCATAATGGCATCTAACTCTAGATGGCAGCTACAAGATGAGTCTTCCTAAATATAACGGGGGGGAAATGCTTGAATGGATGATCTATGTTGTTAGCACCTGTTCTAAAACTTTACATTTAAGTTACATAAATGAAAGCTGTATTGGTTAGCATCCTCCTGTGATATAGTTAAGGACAAAGTTAAAGATGCATGTTGGTTGCCTGGGATGAGACTGCAGATCTATAGGAAGTAGGAGGCATCACTGAGTTACTGAGATTACGAGAAGGAAATGATGACTGAAGAGAAGCTGAGGGTGCTTCTCATCTTACTCGCTTCATTGTTACACAAGGTAAACTGTCCACCCTTGCTCCTTTATCTTAACATTAACACACATTTTGGGAGGGAAATATTCAGTTTTAGTAAGTTTTAACCATTACTTACAGGCAAAGATATGCATATAGAAACTCCATTTCCCATCCTGAGGTCCTCCATCTCTCCTTCCCCATAATTATGCTCTCCTTCCCTCCCTGGTCCCTCAACTTTTTTCAAAAACAGAAAACAATACATCATCTCTTCTTTTCCTCCTCCTCCTCCTCCTCTAAGTTTTTCCAGAACATATTCCTACTTTACTATTTGAAACAAGGTCCATCACACTAACATTACACTCATCTATTCGACAATAGAACCTAATACCACAGTGCCTTTAATGCTTTTACTTTCACTACATCCCATGAGGTAGGGAAAGGCTATTATATCAGTTTTGCAGATCAGAAATGAAGTACAAAGAGGCTAAGGAGCAGGTCAAGATCAGTAAGAGAGGCACCTCTGCAGGACTTGGGCAGAATGTGACTTAAGTCACAAGGAACAATTCAGATCAACCATGCTCCACAAACTTCAAGTTGCAGATAGGCACCTAAATTCATTTGGGACTTTCAGTCTGGCCTGGAATAAAGACACCTAATTTTAGGCTTACGAGAATGTACAGAAACAGCCCAGTCTGAACAATGGTGCACTAAGATGGTATGGTAATGATCTGGAAGTCATTGATCTGGAGTCTAAGCCTCAGGGGATTTGAACACACGTCTCTGACCTCTCAGAAGCATACCTTAATCTGGAAACTAAAGACAAGTCCAGGCAAGGGCACTCTGCACCCCACCTGTTGAAACTGGGCAAAAAGGCACAAAGGAATACAAGTGTCTTGAAGCTGGAAGGTAAAACATCAAAACAGAGCATTGCTCTGCATGATAGTAAGCGATGTGATCACTAGGGAGCGGCGAATCCTGGGTTCTGGCCCCTGGTGCCAGGATTATTTCTGATTTTATCCAATGAATGTCTAATATAAAATGACCTAAGGGGCCTAGCAAGGCTGAGAACTGTCAGAAATTATTCTGAAATGTGACAGTTTGATGCAAAAGTAAAACCCTTGTCATGATCCATCTGTCTGTCTGTCTGTCTAAAATGATTTATTTTTTCATTTCAGGCACTATTGTATATATCTATCTATAGATATAGCTATAGAAATAGATTCATAGATTATAGAGTCGGAAGGCACCTGATGGATCATTATGTCCAACCCCCTGCCCCTGGCAGGAAAGAGGACCGAGGTCAGATGACCCCAGCCAGGTGACTGTCAAGCCTCCTCTTGAAGACCTCCAGGTTAGGTGATAGGACCGTCACTCTTGGAAGCCCGTTCCAGACTCTAGCCACCCTTACTGTAAAAAATTCCTTCCTAATGTCTAACCTAAATCTACTCCACTAGTTTGCACCCATTATTCCTAGTTACTCCCCGGGGTGCTCTGGTAAATAGCGCATCCCCAATTCCCTGCTGTCCTCCTCTGATAAATTTATAGGCGGCTACAAGGTCACCCCTCAGCCATCTTTTGTATAGGCTGAAGAGATCTGGATCTGTCAACCTCTCCTCGTGGGATCTTTCACAGAGACCACTAATCATGCGAGAGGCCCTCCTCTGAACCCTCTCCAGATCCTCCGTGTCCCTCTTGAAGTGCGGGGCCCAAAACTGGATGCAGTATTCCAACTGCAGCCTGACTAATGCCACATAGAGGGGGAGCATCACCTCCCTTGACCTGTTGGTCATGTATCTGCTAATACACGACAAGGTGCGATTGGCTTTGTTGATGACCTTGTTATACTGCCGGCTCATGTTCATCTTGGAGTCAACCATGACTCCAAGATCTTTCAGCCTCTGAGCTGCTGAGGAGGACATCCCTCAACCTGTAGGTGTGCTGGTGATTCCTCCTCCCCAGGTGGAGTACCTTACATTTACCTTTGTTGAATTGCATCCTATTACGTTTTGCCCATTGATCTAACCTGTCCACATTGGCCTGTATCTGCTCCCTGCCCTCTGGTGTATGCACTTTGCCCCATAATTTGTTATCATCTGTGAACATGGAGAGGGTGCTCACCACACCCTCATCCAAATTGCTGATGAAGATATTAAATAATACCGGCCTAATGACCAAACCCTGCGGGACCCCACTGCCCACCTCCTTCCAGGCTGAGAATGACCTGTCAACCACCACTCTCTGGGTGCGGTCCCTAAGCCAGTTAGCCACCCACCCAACTATGTAGGCATCCACTCCACAGCCCGTTAGCTTCCCTATGGGAATAGGACGCAAAACTGTGTCGAAGGCCTTCCTAAAATCCAGACAGATGACATCAGCCTCCACACCTGTGTCAGGGCAGTATGTGACCTGGTCATAAAAGGCTATAAGGTTTGTCAGGCAGGATCTACCTGTGACGAACCCGTGCTGGTTTCCTTTCAGCATTGTTTCCCCTGCTGGGCTTTCACAAATACTCTCTGTGATGATTTTTTTCTAGTATTTTCCCAGGGATAGAGGTAAGACTGACTGGCTTTCTCCCCTTCTTAAAGGGGGCACCACGTTGGCCTTTTTCCAGTCCTCAGGGACCTGTTCGGAGCACCATGAGAGCTCAAACAGCCATGCCAGAGGCTCAGCAATGACACTGGCCAATTCCTTCAGCACCCATGGATGGAGGTCATACAGACCGGCTGACTTGTACCCATCCAGCCCTTCCAAGTGCTCTTTAACTAAGTCAACACTAACCTTTGGCAGTCTGGTGCCTTTTGGACATCTGTCTGTGCTCAAGCTGGGGGGACTGTCTTGGTCAGTATTAAGGAATACTGAAGCGAAGATCTCATTGCAGAGCTCCACATTTTTCTCTGTGTCAACCACCAACTGACCTGATTTGTCCTGCAGGGGCCCTCTGTGCTTTCCTTTTGCTCGCTATGTATCTGTAGAAGAACTTTTTATTGTCCTTGGTTGTTGTAGTCAGCCTAAGCTCCAGTCCTGCCTTGGCCCGCCTAACTGACTCCCTGCAATAGCGTGCCAGGGTGGTGTATGCCTCCTTGATGGCTGCCCGCAGCTTCCACTGCCTAAACATCTCTTTCATGCCCCCATCTATATATAGATATTTTTAGATTCTGTTCTTGAGACATATAGATATATTTATATAGAGAGATTTATATAGAGAGATAGAGATATAAATAGCTAGGCAGATATCTAGATAGATAGATATGGCTCGAGAACAGAATCTAAAAAAACAGTTCAGATTAAACTAAATCAATAGCCATTTTGGTTTACCATAACAAAAAGCTGGGAGTGGGGGGAGGTGTTCATCCCATGAAATGAGAATATTCATTCATTATAAACGAAATATTGTATTTCAACTGAAAAGAAACATTTACCAGCAGGAGCAAAAGAAAATGACTGGTAAGAATCGCAAAATGGCCGGAAGTGGAAAAGGAGCCCCCTCTCTTCCTCCAGCACCTCAGAGATTAGAGAACTCCTCCAATGTGTGGGAGAGATGAGTTCTAATCCCTCCTCTGTCTGAAGGGATCAGAATGCAAATCTCACACCTGCAAAAAAGAAGCCTTAATAGCAAGTGACAGGCATGTGTGGGGTGATATAGCAGTCATACTGTTAAAGCTCAAAGTTATGGTCTGGATGCAGAAGTTGGCCCCTGTTTTCAGAAGAGCAAGCAGTGTCCTCCAGTATTCAATGTCTGAAAAAAGGTGAAGTTGTTTATTAGAGTTTTCCTTTCAGGCCATTTTCACCTTCTCCCCTCAATCCCTATTTTTTAGCTGTTACATGGTATGTAAAACCAGAAGGGAATTTTTTGAAATTTTCTTGATGCCAAGTCTTAGATACGGGAGAACACAGATCATCCACGAAAGAAGTGAGACAGCGACTGAAATTGATTAGATAATTTTATCGAACTGAGAAGACAGGAAATGTCTTTAGAACTGGACTATTTAACTGAATAACTCCTAAAAACTGAGTGAACCAAAATAGCTAGAGTAAAAGAATCGAAGGATTCACTCAAATAAGGTACAAGAAAGAGAAACATGCTTATTCCAATGGAAAAGAGTATTTGTTTTACAAAAAAAATTTGTACATATCTTCCTGTATAAACCACATTTAACACTTTTCTTTAATCTCCAATATTTTTTTATTGCACAGTTCATATCTTGATTTGTAGTTTAGGAGATAAACCTATTAACCTATTGCACACCTTGCCAATGTGATGGTAATAAGAATGTATTGCATGAGATAATGCCACATGTTTTTTTTAATTCACCAAGGAATTTTATTTTCTGACTTATTTTAGTCTCTTCATAGTTTGAAGTGGCAGTTGCAAATGAAGATCCATTCGGTATTTCTTCCTAGCAACACACTACCAATGCCACCTGTTGCTCAATAACATTTGGTTGGGATCTAACAAATAGGTTTCAGATTTACGCTGTAGTCAAGGTGTTATATTGTCATTGCTACATAGTTAGCACCTAATCCTTAAAAGAAAATGAGTAAAGAAACAAGAATCAAAGGGACAGACTTAAAGCAGGACAATTTAAACTGCTACTCCTTGACAGAGATTTTTACAAATGTTCAATCTTGCTATGTTGCAATGGAGTATTTTAATTTTCACAGTACTCGGTAAATCAACATTTTATGTAACCCACTGCCCAAGTTTAGGTCAACTAAAATGAAGACACCAAACAATAGCAAAATAAATATTAAAATCCATATCTATATTATTATACAAGCACAAAATGAACTCTGCAGTTATAACTCCTCCTTACAACGGCATAATGCTTTGACGAAGCTAAAAGTTTATTTCCCGTTAACATCATACGATATGAAAATAAAGTGTGAAATCTATACCCCATTGAAGTCAAAAGCAATTTTGCTATTAAATTCAGTGAGTGGATTTCATATCAGATGGATATTTTTTTCCCATCCCCTGAGAGAGCATAAAATCTAAATAAACGGGTAGCCAAGAAATGACAGCAAACACTGAGAGGTGTCAGGAACCTAGCAAAGATTCATTGCTTAATAGAGACGAAAAAAGCACTTAAACAATTTCAACCAAATGCCACACACTTTCAGGTCCAACAACTGCTGATGTTGCACAACTATAGCTACTGTACTATTATCTGGAATGTGAAATAGTACTTCACATGCATCTTCTAGCAGGTACGTCAAAGCAAGCAGTTCAATTTTGAGAGAAACTAAATCACAACTGATTTAAGAGATGTAACTATGCATACTTATGTGAATGTGATTGCCACTTATATGTTAATTCCTTAAGTATGCATTTCACTAGTGCCCTTGTCAAATGTTCTAGGTTTGTTCACAATAATTTACATACCCTTAAGAACTAACACAGTAAAATCGACTTTACTTCTTTATTTAGCTCATTACATCAATGGGGAAAATGCAAAGGATGAACTGCCATCTTGAAACTGTAAGCAAATAATAGGAAATAAGTTACAAACACTATGATCTTTCTTTTTTCAGAATATGTTCCACTATCTTAAAAAGATGGATTTAAAAAGACGTAGAAGCATGTACTTAGTGCAAATTAGCACATGAAGTATTCCCTAATAGAAACTAAAGGATTTTCCACTGCAAACACCTCTCATGCCTATAATACTTCTTTTCCACAGGCAAATTCTATTTCCATACTTATCGGAAGCCAAGATGATCCTGAATTAAAGTTGACCCCCCCAATAAACAGATTCTATACACAGAAAATTTATAAACTGGTTATAATTGTGCATGTCTAGAATCTAATTATTGAATCATCATCTTAAATTTGTCCCCTTCACTGCTGCAGTGGGGAAAGCTCTGGCAGGGGAGCAAGTGGCGCAAGAGGATGTTGATTGGGCAGGTGGTAGACACTGGTGTAGGGCAGGAAAGTCAAGCAGCATGGCACCTGACCCTAGGCCCCAACATGTTGCCTCCTGACACTCCCTGGCACATAGTGACCACTCCCCACCCTCCCCCCAGCCTCAGGCTCCTTGCCCCCAACGCCCCACCCCACCTACCACCAAGTCTGCCTTGTCTGCCCCCCTCCACACCCACTTGCCCTTACTCCAATGCCAGCAGGCTCCAACTCTGCTCCAAATTAAGGCACAGAGCATGTCTGTGCTCTTACTTTATAGCAGCAACGGCACCTGGAGCTACACCCTGGAGCTCGGGCCAGAGCTGCTATGCCACCGATGCTGCTGCTATTGGACCCAGCTGGGGCCGGAGTACAGCTGTGCTCCATGCCCCAGGACAGAGCCGGGGCCACAGCAAGGGTAAGTGGGGGTACTGCTGAACACCAGTCAGCTGTTAAATACATGTATGTTTTGAGAGGAAGCAATCAGTGGGGGAAAAAAATAATCGTTAAAAAAATCAGTAAAAAACAAACAAAATCATAGAGACAGTTCTGACAAACTGATTACATATATGATGGGGTGAAAAATAGCCTCTTCAATGATTCCCAACTCCTAAAAAAGAAAGGCTCTTGGATGAAATTTGTAATGACACATTCCTTGGAAACACAAGTCCGTCTCATGCCAGACCTCACCAATGAACACAGAATTTAAATTAATAAATTATCAATGTGAGAAAGGATTTAGGAGGTATGGAAACAAATGTATCAAGGTGTCTCTTTAACAGACAGAGTGACAATCCAGGATTTGCAAAATGTATTTTATGATGCTTAATATCCCAAATCATTTTTAAGAGTGTATAACAGCACTATAACCAATAGAAATTGGTGATGGCAGTTGTGTACAGGACTGAAATATTAGACGATGATGATGTTGATAAATTATCAGGATTCCCTTAGTGAACCCAATATTGCTTGCCACTGTGCACACAGATAAGACAAAGACTGATTCTTCAGCTTGCCAACTTCACTTCGTAACATAAAATAAACTTAAAATGATAAGATGTGCCTTGAAAAATGTGTTAGATGTGCTGCCCGGTATCAGGAAAAGCAAGGGAGTAAAAGAAAGGGTGATGTTTTAGTGAAGCAAAGGCCTTATATTATTAGCATGAGAGAACGGGAAATTCAGGAAAGCCTAGGGGTGAAAAAGGAAGAATAAAGACTGTGGAAGAATGGAGTAGCCACCAAGGAGGACTACACCCACTTGGCCCACACTTGCAGGGAGGCAGTTAGAAAGGCCAAAGCAGCAATGAAACTTAGGCTGGCAACAAAAATTAAAGACAACAAAAAGTACTTCTTCAGGTATATAGGGAATAAAAAGAAGGCGCAGGGCAGCATAGGACCCCTACAGGTCAGACCAGGGCAATCGGTGACAGATAGGAAGGACAAAGCTGAACTCTTCAATGAGTGTTTTGCATCTATTTTCCTGAATGTGGATAAAGGCATATCACCCAGTCGGATTATAGACAGGCACAAGAGGGATAGCAGCCAACCAACAGTTAGCACCAACCTAGTGAAAGGTCACTTCGAGGGGCTGGACATGTTTAAGTCAGCAGGGCCAGACGATCTTCATCTAAGGGTGCTGAGGGAATTAGCCAGTGTCATAGAAGAACCACTGGCAAGACTGTTTGAGCACTCGTAGCACTCAGGACAGGTCCCAGAAGAGTAGAAAAGGGCCATTGTGGTCCTTATTTTCAAGAAGGGGAGGAAGGAGGATCCGGGTAACTATAGGCTGGTTAATCTCACCTCTATCCTTGGGAAAACCTTTGAAAAAAATTTTAAGGATGACACTTACAGGAGTCCAGCAGGAAAAATAATGCTGAAAGGCAACCAGCATGGATACATAGCAGGTAGATCCTGCCTGACTAACCTTGTTTCTTTTTATGACCAGGTCAAAAGATGCTTAGATGCAGGAGTCGAAGTAGATGTCATTTACTTGGATTTTAAAAAGGTCTTCCATAAGGTATCTCATCCCATTATCATAAATAAACTAAGTGGCTGTGTCGTAGATGATTACACAGCCAGTTGGGTGTTGAATTGGCTTATGGGATGCACCCAGACAGTGGTGGTGGATGGGTCAGTATTGAACTAGAATGATGTGGGCAGTGGAGTCCTGCAAGTTTCAGTCCTTGGACCAGTGATGTTCAATATCTTCATCAGTGACTTGGATGAGGGCATGGAGAGCATTCTGTCCAAATTTGTGGACGACACCAAATTACGGCGCAAAGTAAACACAGTGGTGGGCAAGGAATGGATTCGGATTCAGGTGGACTTGGACAGGTTGGAAAATTAGGCAGGACAGAATAGGATGCAGTTTAACAAATATAAGTGCAAAGTGCTGCACCTAGAGAGAAAGAATCGCCGACACACACACAGATTAGAAGATGCCTTTCTAAGCAGCACAGTGGCAGAAAAGGATCTCAGAATCATAGTCAACTCCAAAATGAAAATGAGTCATCAATGTCATGAACTCTATCTTGCATTATCAGGTGCATCACAAACAGGTCTAAGGAGGTGATACTTCCCCTCTATGTGACATTGGCAAGGCCGCAGCTAGAGTACAGAATCTAGTTTTGGGGGCTGCACCTCAAGAGGGATGTGAAGAAACTTAAGAGGGTCCAGAGGTGGGTTGGGGGCCTGCAGGAGAGATTGAGGGACCTGGAGCTCTTCAGCCTCCACAGGAAAAGGCTGAGAGATGATCTTGTGGCCGTCTACAAATTCATCGGGTGCAGGGGGGCCACAAAGAATAGAAGATACTCTGTTTACCAATGTGCCCCTCAGGGTAACTAGAAATAATGGCCACAAACTGACAGAGAGCAGATTTAGACTGGACATCAGGAAGAACTTCTTTATGGTGAGGGTTACCAGAATCTGGAATGGGCTGCTGAGGGAGGTGGTGCTCCCCCCTACCTTGGGGGTCTTTAAGAGGAGACTAGACAAGCACCAGGGTAGGGTCATCTGACCCCAGTGCTCTTTCCTCCCCAGGGCACGGAGCTGGACTTGATGATCTATTGAGGTCCTTCCCAACCCTAAAAATCTATGAAACCTGTCCCATTGCTGTTTGAATTTAAGAAGCATGACTGGCCCCTGTCAATCCCTTGTCTGCTCAAGTGTGGTGAATAAGCCCACTGTCTCACTGATAGAGCGTTCACAACCTCAATTAGGACAAGATAGCTGCTTGCAGACATTAAAACAAACAAAAAGAAAAAAAAAAAAAAAACAAACCCAAAAACCCATGCTTTACCAGAAGCATCAGTGAGTTACTTCACCCTGGTTCTGCAGTGTCTGTATAGATCAAATGCTTCAGCAGGGCTTTTTGGTGCTTTTAGATAAAGCTGATTCAATTTTTTTTTTAATGTTTGCAAGCAGCAAATGAGTGTAACCAAAAAGAGACAATGAACAGGCAATAATGGTAAAATTACAAAGTTATGTGAGCAAGTGATATTTCATCCAAACATTTTAAAATTCTCGGATCATTTATCATGACGTCTTATTTTATTATATAAATCAATACATCTTTGTAAATGCTGCATGTACAGTTCCATTTGTTTTCTTAAGCACACTTCTGAAAAATAAAGCCATGAAACACGTTGAAAAAAAAATCCACATGCTACTTGTGAGCTCAGCTAGAGGAAACTACAGAATCAATTGCTGGCTACTGATCAATCATATTTTCTTATTTTCTTCTAAAAGATGTTTTTTCAAATGTGAAACAATTTTTGGTGTCCTGGAAAAATGCATGACTATAACTAAATACATTCAGCTTCTGGTGAGCCTGCTGGACTGCTAGTACTCCTCCAAACTTGATGCAGGTTTTGGGAGACAGTTTAGAGGTGGTGAGGCATGCTCCAGTGCCAACAGTCCGATGGACTTGGTATCAATGCTGGAACAACCACTTAAAATAATGGCAACTCCAAGTCTTAAGGAACTAGTAGATCTACTGGTTCTACTAATGAGCAGATACTAAAGCATGGGTCACTTGATGTTGGGGCAGAATAGGGGCAGAAGGTTAATTCCTTTTCCAGAAGTGTTGCAGACACTGATGGCAGGGGCTTCAGTGCCAGGATGGTCTCTACCTGTTTTAGTGCCAACAGAACAAGGGCTAGTATCAAAGGCTCTTTGGAAGGCTTCTGTTGTGGTGCTGTGTCAAGAATGTCTGTTCCTTGACCAATGTCCCAGCACTGAATCACTGGTACCAAAGTGCCTCTGACTTCCAAGAGAAACTACTTGGGGTCAATTATATCTCAGGAAAAGGACAAAGGGAGATACTTCTCGGATGACCGCAAGTCTCTTCCCTGAAATCCCTTATCAAAAGCCAATCTCTATCAAAGCCAATGATGAAGACTGTCTTCAGGAGGGAGATGCCACCACTGAGACTCACTAGAGCACGGAGAACTGAAACAGGCACTGCGGCTTTACAGAGCATATAAACCTGGAGGCTCTCCGCCCCCGTCTTTCGGGGTCCAAGATGTGACCCATTTGCAAAATAAACATGGAACCTGTGCCACGTGCAGAACGTGGAATTCATCAAGGCAGTAAAGGCACTTAAGGCCTGTCACTGGAGGGTATGGCCTTTTCAACAGGGCATTTTGTATAGCCTGAGGCAACAGGATAAGCTGTTCTAGATCAGTGGTTCCTTTTGTGTACTAGGACCCATTTGTAAACATCAATGGCCAGTTCTGACCCAGTGCCCTCACTTCCAACCAGCTTCCCTCCACCCCCAGGTCCTACCCCCACAGTGTGTGCAGCAGGGGGTGGGTGTGTGAGGTGGGGGGTGGGTCATGGGGAGTCCCAAGCAGCCCCTCGCAGGCTGGAACTCTGCCAACCTGCAATAGAAAAGCCACAGGTCCTCACATTTTTCTCCTTGAATGGAGAATCCATTTTTAAAGTTTGTTCAGGACCCTTTCATATACTCCTATGACCCACTTTTTGGGTTGTGACCCACAGGTTGTGAAACACTGTCCTAGATAAAAGGATGTCTTTATTTGAAATTTACTGACTTTGAAAAGATTTTTCCTTAATGTGACAAACTGATGCATATTCTTGAATGTACTAGTAACCCATAAGTGCTGCAGTTGATAAAAAAACCAAAACGAAACAAAACAAAGCTGGTTTGGTTGCAATGGGAATAAGCATCTAAGAACTGCAACAGAAAAAATAATCATAATTACATTCTAATTTCATAAACAATCAAATATATATGCAGAAGACATAATAATAGAAAATTTGTAAGAGTCCCAAAAGGGTATCTGAATCGAGTGTGTATCAACAACATAAGTTATGCTGACAATCTAATTGTACTAGCTTAGACTAATACAACATTTCAGAAAAAAGTCGGTACCTTGAATAACACCCGCAAGACTTAGGCAAAAAAAAAAAAAAAAAGAAGAAAAGCAAAGTAATGAAAGTAGGTACATTACAAGATCAGCCGCATACGTGTCCCAATAACCAAGCAGTTGACCAAACAAATAGGTATATGTAGAGAATCTGATAATCGACAGAATACAGCAGAAAGTAGTAAAAAGAAAGATAATTCTTGCAAAAAGCCCATTCAACAACATGCAAGAGTATCTCTGCAGAAAGGTCAATTTGTATATCAACTTAGTATTACTGAAATGTCACAAAGGATTGAACCTTCTTTAGTGTTGTAAAAGCTGGACAAATATATTTATTTATTTACTTACTTAGTCATTCCTCCATATGCCACTCTTTCCAACAAAGGCTTGGGATGACTTACAATAAGAGGACAGAACACCGTATGAAGCAGGAGAGTAACAAGAAAACAAATTGACTTAGATAATGGCATAAAACAGAGAAACACCCTCAATCATATCTCAGCTCCGCTTTGTTAGTTAACTGCTTACCAAACAGGTAAGTCTTACAGGACTTTTGAAAGATGCCCAGGCCCAGGCTCAGGCTCTAGTGGGCCTCAAAGGGGAGAAGAGGAGGGAACTCCAGAGGTGAGGAACAACTGTCGTGCATGTTTGTTATGACCTCCCATACATTTTCACTAAGCAGGCCTGGAGTACTGACAGATGTAGGTGCAGCACAGGATCAGGAAGCACCCCAAGGCTACAAATCTGTGCATCAAGGGAAGGCTGAACCACATCAATGATCAATTCCAAATCTCACCAACTCAAACAGGCTGCCCATCATCAGCACCTCTCCCTTCTCCGGATTCAGTGTTAATTGGTTCACCCACATACAGCCTCCAACCTACATCCAGGCACTGGCAAAGCACTAAGACCTTGTAGGCAGGGTCAGAGCTGAGTTTCATTAGCATACTGTTGGGACCTCACTCCAGATCTCCTCACAACCTTACCCTGAGGCCTCACAGACGCGTTGAACAGGAGGGCCAATAAGAAGGAGCCCTAGGGAAATTTCCCAAGGAGACAACAAGGACTCACCCATCACCACCGTCTGGGACCTCCCTGCTTGAAAAGAGCAGAACCAATTTGAAGCTGTCCAAGACATGTAAGCACCTTATTAGGACCTCATGGTTAAGTATATCAAAAGCCACTGAATGATTTAGTGGGGCACACTTTCCCCAGTCAAACTCCAGGGCAGTGATTTTCAACCAGGGTGCCGGGACACCTAGGAGTGCCACGATCTTGGCAGGGGGTCAGACTCAAGGATCTGTTGAGGTCCCTTCCAATCCTAGCATCTGTGAACCTACTACTCTATGAATAGAGTATGACTAGCTCTTTTGAAGAGTATGGCAGGAACTCTGGGGAGATGAGCAGGCATGAAAAAATAAGCAGATAATGACAGGCTTGGGCTCTCACTGACTGGCTGCTCTCATGGCCCGCCCCAATGTGAGAAGGTAAGCACTGTGATAAATAAATTAGGTTTTGAAATGGAGTGCTGCTTAATTCACAAAAGTTGCAGAGAGATACCTGGATTCTAGAAACGTTGAGAACTACTGGCTCTAGGCACAGATCATTGACCAAAGCCACAAGCCCAATATCTGTACTATATCCAAGATAAAAGATGCAGATAGACAGTGAGAGATGAAGTAGTTTCATAGTTGGTTGGGTCGGAAGGGACCTGAGCAGATCATCAAGTCAGACCCCCTGCCACGGCAGGAAAGAGTACTGGGGTCAAACGACCGCAGCAAGGTGTTCATCTAGCCTCCTCTTAAAGACCCCCAGGGTAGGAGCCTGCACCACTTCTCTTGGAAGTTGGTTCCAGATCCTAGCTATCCTGACTGTGAAGTAGCGCCTCCTGATGTCTAGTCTGTGTGAGTGAGTCTGAGTTGTGGTACTATGGGTGAAGGTTGGAAATGAGCTAGATATCCATAATCACAAACCAGATGACCCTAGAAAGAATGTAGCCACTTGAAAGATGAGCTAAAGTACATCACTCTATGGACACAGTGCCCAACAACCATCAAATCGCTTAATTCCCATTTGTCCCAACCTGAAAGACAGAATGAAAGAGAGACAGAAGAAGAAGGCAAGCCAACTACACCAGAAGCACAAGAAGGCACAGCGGCATTAAGAGACAAACATTTTGCAAGTTTGCCATGTAAAAAGAAGTGGTCATCAAAAACTTCTTAATGGGAGCCATTCCTTAAAGGGCAGGAAGAAAGAGTTTTCATAACCAAGTAACTAGAACAGAAGCAATGAAAATACGACTCGTGGGCAGATCTGGCCTACCAAATGACTGGCTCTGACCCAGAGCTGCTCCAGTGGCCCTCTGTATGGGGACGAGCCCCATCTGCTCTAGCCAGGGCAGCCTACACTGTGCTCCTACCTGTGCCTGCCAGCCCGGGTCCCAACCACCACGTCAGCTTTCAACGGGGTTGTTCCTGATGCTGCTCTGCTCCCTTTGCCTCCAATGGGAGCCACCCAGGTAAAGCTCCCCCCCCCACAACTGCCTGCTCAGAGTGGCACAGTATGGGCAGGAGTGGGAAGAGGAGCTGCTGCTGGAGGTGAAGGGAGCAGAGCAGTACCCAGCCAGCTGAAGTCACACCGGGAACAGCTCTGCTGGAAGTTGCATGCGCTAGCCAGGGCCCAGGCCAGTAGGGCTGTTCTGCGTCCAGCTGCAGCTCCTCCTCCTGCTCCTGCCCCTGCTGCACCACTCTGAGTGGGGGGGATTCTCAGCTGGGTGGCTGCTGCCTCGGCACGCAGGGCTCTGGTTCCTGTTCCCGGCTCCCCTCCACCCCCTCTGCCCACCCAGCGCAATAAGCAGCCACCTGTGGGCAGGCAGAGCGGCTGGAAGGCAGCCAGGAGCTGGAGGCAGAACCCCATGCACTGGGGCAGGAGCTGCCCAGCTGCAGCTTCTACCCCACCTGCCGAGATCGGCCCAGCAGGTGTAGAAGCAGAAGGAGGAGCCGCGGCGGCGAGGCCAGCACACACAGCCCCCCACAGGGCACAGCATGCAGCTCTGGCGCCATGACCTTGGCTTCACCCACCCGTCCCACTCCTGAACACTGCTCCCCACCTACCCAAAGCCCCATTGGGAGTTTTGGTGAGTTGTTGCAGGGTGGGTGGGTGCTGACCCAGCCCTCACCAGCTCATCAAAACTCCCTATATGGCCCTCGGGCCCAAATAATTACCCACCCCTAAACTAGACTCTTTGTTGCATTGTTTTTGTTGTTGTTTCGGTTTTTTGTTCAATTTTTGTTCCACTTTCAAAGAGAGTACCCAACAGGGAGTAACGCTAGAGATCGGTGGGGCTGAATTTTGCCCACCCCTGAGCTAACACATCCCCTTTTTCTATTGTAATGTTTGCCCAACAAAGCAGCCTGAAACAATAAGGGCCAGTTTTGTCCATCAGCTTATTACTGTTGTTCCTCGTCACCCCAGGTGGTGCTGGGATACGTGGTAACAGAAAGCCTTTTTATGTTCCATGCACCATGGATTTAATGCTGTACAGCTACTGAAGTTAAAATAACCTCTCTTAGAAAGAAATAAAATGGTTTCTATGACAGAAACTCTTATTAAAATGCCTTAAAACTGTTAAAAGGGCATCTTTAAACTTTCCATCAACAGCTGACAGTCAGTTAGTGAATGACTAATGTAAAGTATTCTCATTCATTTGCATTTGTAATTAACCAACAAACATTCAAGTCATAAATCAAAATCTGACACCACAATTTGGGTCATAATTGTTTCAAGCTTTCTTACTGTTGAATATATATTAGTGTAAAAGACATCTTTGCTGATGTACTAAATGTAGATGAGATTTTTTCGGTTTCATTTTTGAAGCACAGTCCAAAAAAAAATAGTAATAATAATTAAAGTACCGTGGCTTGGAGACTTATTTCTAAACTGTTAAACTCTTTGTAAAATCCTGTTTTAATATGGTTATAGTTAGCCAAATGTATTTATCTCCTGGGAAAGAAAAAAAAAAACAATCAAGAAGGTTTAAAGAACAAAGGCACTTAATTATAGCACCATTTCATATTCTATTTAAAGACTCAAATCTGTTTTTCGCTAACAAGTACTGTAAACTCCCCTGCACCCCAAATGAAAAACAGCATCTCTCATTTTAGAGTAAATGTCTATTCGTTACCATTACAACTATGAATGCTTTTTCATTTCTGAGGTTTTAAAAAATTAAAAAGCCTAATAATTTGCAGCTTCAATTCAGATAAAACAAACTCAAAAGAAAAGTAGCTGCATACCCCTACAACTTTAGCATGTTACCATAGCCACAGAACGCCAGATCCAGAATGGTATACTAGGATGTAGATATCCAAGTCACAAAAAAGCAAGTCAGAATAATACCGCTCAGAAGTCACTAGATTTCCCTCCCACTCGCTCCTTTTTTATGCACAGAACATATGGAAATTGTTTTCTTCCAGGCATGTATCAAGTGTATTTTTACTCTTTATACAACATATAATGCCAGATAGTTCCATTAAATAAGTCTATAAGGTCATTTTGTTTTCCACATTCCTTTAAAAAAAAGCTGCCTCCTCCCCCCCCGAAAAACACCCCTGCCATTACTGAAGAAAATTTCAGTTTGTTCTGGCCTAATGGGAAATGGCATACAGATTCAATACTACATATTTTTAAAAAAATCTGCTTAAGTACATTTGAAGCTCTGTAAATGGTAGCACAAAAGGGTTGTTAAACTGACTTTTCAGACAAGCATGTCCCATTTCTGTGATACTGTTTTTCCTCTTATATTAATCTCTACTCCCTCCCCCCACCCTCCTTGGTACAAACATACCTTAGGGGTCTAATCTTCTCTAAATTCTGCAGATTATCATCATCATCATCATTGCAGCCATTATTAAGAATTATCACATGGGCCGACAATGCGAGGTCCCGGTTGGAAGTGCTAACCAGACCTTGTCGTGCATCCACAGGTGCATCTCTAGCAGGGACAAGGAGGCGATCCTCCCCCTCTATGCGACGCTGGTCAGGCCGCAGCTGGAGTACTGCGTCCAGTTCTGGGCGCCACACTTCAGGAGAGATGTGGACAACATGGAGAGGGTCCAGAGGAGGCCACTCGCATGATCCGAGGACAGCAGGGCAGACCCTACAATGAGAGACTGCGGGACCTGAACCTGTTCAGACTTCACAAGAGAAGGCTGAGGGGGGACCTGGTGACTGTCTATAAACTCACTGGGGGGAACAGAAGGGTTTGGGAGAGACCTTGTTTCCCCTAGTTCCCCCTGGCATAACAAGGAATAACAGCCACAAGTTATTGGAGAGTAGGTTTAGATTAGACATCCATAAGAACTACTTCACAGTTAGGGTGGCTAGGATCTGGAGCCAACTTCCAAGGGAAGTGGTACTGGCTCCTACCCTCGGGGTCTTTAGGAGGAGGCTTGATGCCTACCTAGCTGGGATCATTTGAGCCCAGTTTTTTCTCCTGCCCAGGAGGGGGTCGGATTTGAAAATCTACAAGGTCCCTTCCGACCCGACTTCTATGATTCTACGATCACAGAATCACAGAAAATGAGGGCTGGAAGGGACCTCAGAAGGTCACATTTAATCCAACCCCTGTTCAAAGCAGAACCATCCCCAAGTAGATCATCCCAACAAGGGCTTTGTCAAAATGGGTCTTAAAAACCTCAAAGGATGGAGGTTCCACCACACCTCTAGGTAACCCACTGCAGAGCTTCATCACCGGCCTAATGAAAAAGGTTTTCCTAATACCCAACCTGAACTTCCCTTGCTGCAACTTGAGTCCATTGCTCCTTATCCTGTTCTGCCTCCATTGAGAGCGGTCCAGCTCCATCCTCTTTGGATCCACCCTGCAGGGAGTTGAAGGCTGCTATTCAATCACCTCTCAATCTTCTGTTTTCAAACTAAATAAGCCCAGTTCCCTCAGCCCCTCTTCATCGGTCATGTTCCCTAGTCCCCTAACCATTGCTGTCCTCTGCTGGACTCTCTCCAATTTGTCCACGTCCTTTCTGTAGTGGGGGGCCCAAAACTGGACCCTAGCTGGTCTCTCCAACACTGGCACCAGGAAGTTGTTTCCAACGCTCTCCAAACGCTTCCTAGCTTGTTTATGCCCTGCTGTATTGCCCTACCAGCGACATCAGGGTGACTGAAGTCCCCCTTATATATCATCCTATCAACAAAGACTCAGACAATTACATTACAATAACTCATAGACTCCTCAATCAATGCATTAAAGTTTTAGATTGCACTCCTTCTCCAAAACTCCTGCTTCCCTGTCTATTGCTCCCAAAACCTTCAGGCCCAACCCCTACTCACGATGACAAGACATCTTTCAACCTTTTCTTACGTGTCACAAAGAAACACAAGAAAGGGGGCTGTGCCCTTGTTTTTGTAGGACACCTGTGATATGGTCATTCTTTAATATGACCAAACACATTTGTAAGTTGAAAGACTGCCTATGGATGTAATGCATACTAGAAAAACCAAAATCATGAGGATGAGCAAGGTACAGTGCAACCCAAATTTTCACATACAAGTCTCACAACCTCCTTAGCTCATAGTGGGTGCACCTACATGTTCAATTAGTGTGGCATGATAAATTCCAGCATGGTTCGTGCCAGAGTTAACAGCTGCCAGGTGCAGCATTGACATGTGTGCCTGGGTCTGCAGCAGTTTGAGCCAGGGCAGTGGCCTCAGGCTGGCAGCAGGCTCAGGGTATCAGCCATGGGCTCTGGGTTGCAGCACCAAGCAGTGGAGGGGCTGCCTGGGGCATAAGAGTACCCAAAGACTGGAGCCATGTGGCTAGGCAGAAAGCAGGGGGTTGGTCTTGCTGTTTGAGCTGACCAGGTCCATTTTACACCCAGGACAGTGCTTACACATGCATTTAGGTACAGCTATTTTCCCACTATAAGATAGTGCTATCCCTGACAGTACTACCTTACAGCAGCAAAAATTAATTTGCTGTGGTCTAATAGCATTGCAAGTGTAGACTGTGACACTTTACACTACAGTCAATTAGTCTACTGCACAATGATGTGCAGGTGTAGATGCACCCTGTTAGTACCAAGCTAAAGGGCAGTTGTCTGCTGAGGGTCCCTCCTTCAAAGTGCACTACTTCTCCACTCACATTTTGCTTGTAGACAGTCCTGAGTAGCTGTATCCTGTGGCTCCATTTCCCCCACAGCTAGTTCACTGGACATCTTTGCAAGGGTATAGAGAACCTAACCCTTTGAAAAATCCAGATTCTACTTTCTAAGCATATAAATACTATCAGGTGGACTAAACCATGTCCCTAACCAAGGTAAAGACAAGGTTTAATAATACCTGTCAAGTAAGTTGGGGAAAAATTGAGACTTACAGTTTTCAGGACAGTCTGAGATCTAATATTATGAAGCATGCAAAAATAAATATCTGCTTGCCAGAGAACTGCATGCACACTAATGGAAAAAAATATATATAGTGTTCCAGATTTAAAAGTCTGTTGTTCTGACAGGAAGGTTAATGTTCTGATCCAATATCCTCTAAACATGAGAGTAAAATGGTAGGAACAATCCTCTGCTATATGCAAGTGTCAATAAAGAAATCAGAGGATAAAATTGGCGTTTTCACGTCCCTAGACAATTCAAATTCTGAATGGAACCTGAAACATGTGACATTTTTCTTTTGAAGTCTAGATTCACATGATATTACTTACTGTTAAGCATTTAATCCCTTGTCAGCAGTGGCTTTTCTACTATGCTATTTATCTTATCACAACAGGTGTTGCATGGAGTAATATTTCACCAAGCAAGGAGAGAAAGGAACCAGCAAGATATATTAAATTAAAATGACAATTCATGGAGTGTTATGAGTGGCTGACAAGTTTCCTTGGGTAAATCCAATATCTTTTATTAGACCAACTCAAATAGTTGGAAAAAATCTTCTTTGCAAGCTTTTGGGTACAAATATGAAGGGTCTTTGTACCCGAAAACTTGCAAAGAAGCATTTTTCCAACTATTTCAGTTGGGTGGACCTCAATCAGATGTCATTTATTATGGAGAAATGCAAAGTGCTCTACCTGGGGAGAAATAATCCACAACACACTTACAGGCTCAGCAGTGCTACGTTTGCTAGCACATCTGAATGAGACCTGGGTGTCATGATAGACAACAAAATGAACATGAGCCACCAATGCAACGTTGCAAGCTGGCAGAGCTAATCAAACACTGGCCTGCATAACCGAAGCATCTTGAGCAAGGCCAAGGATGCCATCCTCCCTCTCTACTCAGCCTTGGTGAGACCGCAGCTAGAGTTCTGCGTCTGGTTATGAGCACTGCGCTTCCGGAAGGATTTGGAGAAGTTTGAGAGAGTCCAAAGGAGGCCCATGCACATGATTGGAGGCCTAGAGACCAGGTCATACGAGGAGAGGCTGAAAGACTTGGGACTGTTCAGCCTGGAGAAGAGAAGACTCAGAGGGGATTGGTGGCAGCCAGTAAGTATATCAAGGGCATACATCAGGGCCTGGGGGAGCATCTGTTCACCAAGGCACCCCAAGGGAAGACAAGAAATAATAAGCACAAGGTGACTGAGGATCCTTTCAGACTAGACGTAAGGAAAAAGTTCTTTACAAGTTGAATGCTGAGGGTTTGGAACAGGCTCCCCGGGAGGTGGTACAGTCACCCACCTTGGTGATCTTCAAAAAGCATCTTGACATCCATCTTGCTGGGGTTATCTGATCCCAGCAGTCTTTTCTGCCCAAGTGCAGGGAGGCTGGACCCTATGATCTGTAAGGTCCCTCTCAGCCCCTAACAACTATGAAACTATGAAACACGGCTACAACCTATACCTCTGCAACAGGAGTGGTTGAAGCTTTTCCGTCTGTTCTGAAATTTAAAAAAAGACTAATTCCATTGCAGCCTATCCTCCTCAATTCCACATGCAAGAGATAGAAAGAGATGAGTTCTTCTGTCCAATCTCTCAGCTCCAATCTCTCAGCACATATCATTTTTTTATTATGGGAATATGACTGCTTCATTTTGTGCTGTGTATGAATACATCCCATCAGAATGCACAGGGTTATTCTTTAGGGTTGTTGGCTGTAGCTGTGCTGCTGTAAAGACATAGGCAGACAAGGTTCTTTGGGTAGAGATGATCTTTTTTATTAGATGAACTAAATAGTTGGAAAAATTGTTCTTTGCAAGCTTTCGGACACAAACACCCTTCTGCAGGCATAAGGAAAATCTGTTGGTGTTTGATTGCTCTCCTGGGTAGAATAGAAGCTAATATGCAAAAGGCAGGTCTGTGAAAATGCAGTAAGGATCTGAGAGAATGGGAGATAACAGGTGAGAGACAGGTGAGGCCACCAGAACTGGTGAGAGAATGCAGCTGGTAAAATTAGAGAGGTCACCTGGGGTTATCAGATGGCAGGCAGGTCATAAATCCAATGTCTTTCTAATAACCCTAGGTAACCTGTCTGCATTTTACCATCTACATTCTATTTCTTGGTCTAATAAAAGATATCACATCTACCTAAAGAACCTTGCCATGCTTCTTCTTAACCCTCTTGATAAATGCAGGGTATAAATTCATAAATAGATGTTAAAATACTAATGGAGGGTGTTATATTAAGTTAATTGTTATATCCATTTGGGGTTTATAAAGTAGCAACAAAAGCTTATTGCATCTGAGCAAAAAAAAAAAAAAGAAAGAAAATAACTGAGTGAATTCATTTGTTCCATCACAGACTGCCTAGGGGGCAGGTCTACAG
>NW_017728948.1:6095342-6096282 GCF_001723895.1 Crocodylus porosus | reverse complement strand
TATAAGCAAATATTTTTAAAATCAACTCATTCTTGCTATAGCATTAACTAACCAGGAATTAGACGTTTTATAATGTATAGGAGAAAGTTATTCAAAGACCCACTAGATGGCGGCCGTTTATCACAAATTAAATTCAGCAGAGGTTCCTGTGCAACAGGAGCATCACAGGAGTGCTGGTGGACAACAGCCTGTTTTGTTTCATTTCCTCTTCCCTTATAAACATGATACAGGTAACAGAAGGTTAGTTTTATGCTACAGAGCTATGTTCAGTATCCACGGATTTCAAATGGCTACCATTATACTATCCTCTCCCTTATTAAAAAGAAAAAGTGCAATTAAAACATGTAACTAAAAATAAGACATCAAAATGGCTACTACACAACTACTGACACTGCCCATTAAATAACCTAGAGACAGACACATTCAGGACTGGGTTTGACGTGAGCTCACAAAACCATTTTGCAATATAACATAAAATGCACCTCTTCTAGCTGGCTCCAATTCTGCTTATGAAATTCTGCACTTGGGCTGAGCTCCTGCTTTCCTCTGCCTGCAGAGCAGCCTCTATCAGTAGGAGCCAAGGAGAACGGGAGATGACAGTGGCTTTTTAAAATGGCAAAAGGAGGAAACAGCCTGTCTACCAACACTTTAGAAATACCACCAGCATCTCAAAAGCTGAGCTGCTTCATTTAGAAGCCTCATCCTGCTTATTTAGGGGTAGAGAGGACAGAATAGGCACCCCTTGCTGTGTCTACTTATAGACTTAATCTGGGATCAGTTTACTCGTGAGTAAGCTTTTTGAGAGAATTATCCTGGCGCATGTCCACGAGGGGCCCGCAGGGGAGATTATGCTTAGGGGCAATCAACACGGGTTCATTAGCGGCAGGTCCTGTCAGACCAACCTGGTGGCCTTCTACGACCAGGTCACCAAATCCTTAGA
>NW_017728948.1:6077662-6094157 GCF_001723895.1 Crocodylus porosus | reverse complement strand
AGAAGCAGACTTGCTGGTAATGGCAGCAAACTGGCCCTGCAATGGGTCCCTGCTGCCACCAAGGGGAGCTCTTGACCCCACTAGGTGATAGCCCAGGGGCTGACAGGGAGTACCGGGACAGGAGACAGCAGTCTTCTGACCAGATCTGGGACATTACACCTTGCCCCCAGGGGCTGCCTGCTGCCGGTGAATGGACAATGTTCCCCAGGGAGGGGACAATGTTTGCCCCGATACGCTGCTAACTGCCCCACCAGCAGGGCACGGCAGAAGGCTGAGACCTACATCTTCCCTGAAGTTTCTTCCAAGGCCCGTGCCTCAATCACCCAATTGAAGCGTGGGGCTGGGATCTGCCCATGACCAGGACAGTTTCCAGCCCCCACCCTGTATGCGGGGCAGAAGTTGGGGAGTCTGTTCCCTGCTTGGCTTCACAAGTGTCAGCTGGGTGGGGAACAGGTTGGGGAGCTTCTTCCCTGCTCTGCTCCGCGAGCATGGAGCTGGGTGGGCAACAGGCTGGGAAGCTTGCTTCCTGCTCAGCTCCGTGAATGCAGAGCTCAGTGAACAAGCTGGGGAGGATCTCCCAGCTCCCCACTCCCTGATCATAATGGTGGAACAGGAGATGGGAGATAAGGATTTCCCAGCCCCCACTCCCTGATTGCGCCAGGCTCCAAATAATAGTGTCATTTCACACGCAATTTTGTGTGTGCACGTGTTTCAGTGAACATCATTACTTCGCCATAGGATAGTACTGTAGTATCCTATGACTGAGTTAATTAATTTACTGTGCCCTAACAGCAGTGCACATGTAGAGAGTGACAATTTACTGTGAAGCGAATTAGTCAACTCCACAGTAAAGCTCATGTGTAGATGCATCCTTAAACAGGTAACGAAAATCAACTGAAATGAATTAGAAAAAGTGGGGAGCAGTATGATGTTCAGCATCCTTGGACATGATTTTCACTTCACACTATGGGTCTTAGGCATGCTACAAAACACTGCAAAAGCACTGCGTTGTTGATCACAATCATACGGTCATCATCACAAGGTCATGGACAAGTATTTCTACCCAGTCTAGACTCCTGAAGATATGTTAATTATTGAAACACAGGCCCCAAAACCACCAATCAGTCTGGAGTAGCCACCTGGTTTTTGACAACAGCCAGGACCAGATGCTTGAGGGAAAGGCTCAAGAAACCCAGGAACAGGTATTCATGGAGTGACGTGTTCATAAAAGTAAGAAGGAAGTTTCTTTCTCATGCCCATCTCCCTCAGTTAGAGGACAGATTTAACCCTGAAACAGAGTTCATATGCCTTGGCCACTACCTTTAATTGTGTTTTGCTGTTCCTCCGGATGTTCTCATCATCCAGCCCAAGGTGAGTTTGCATTTGTTAGTTTGTTTTAAATGTAGCCAACTTCTTGGCTTTCTACTACCTCGTGGAAAGTCCTTCTGCCACAGATGATTGAGGGGACATCACTTAATCATTCACTGCTCAAAAGAAGACTTTACAAATGGAGAGTTTTATATCTTCTGTCAAGCTGTCCCCCACCAAGAATCAGAAATATTTGCACTTTGAAGTTTAGGCATGACCTTGCCAAATGATCTCCTTAACTTGTTTATAGTGTTAGTATGGGGAAGTGCTGCTTAAAGCAGTCTTTTGACATCTGCATTAGCAAAACTGCATGTCAGATTGTATGTTAATCTGATTAACACCAAGGTCACAGTTTCGATCACCAGTTGGACTAGATGATCTCTGGAGGTCCTTTCCAGCCTTACTTCTCTATATCTTTAACTACTTATGGGAATTCACATGTTGATTTTGTTGTTGTTGTTGTTGTTCAGACACTATCATCCAGACCAGTGGTCCTCGTCTGCCTTAGACTCAGGGCACCCCTCATTTGACTCAAGGCACCCTTTAGAAAATACCAGCTCTTAATTTTCACCTGTTTCTTTTGTTGTTGTTGTATTATTACAGAAAAAAAATAAAGCAATTCTTTTGTTAAAAAGCATTCAGAAAACCACAACAGGTCAGAATGTTTTTAACACGGTTGCCTCCTATTTGAAGTCTCTTTGTTTTATCTTGCATCTTGAGCCCCATTGCATACTGATCCAGTTCTTCTTTTAAAATTCTCCTTCAGTTCATTTATTTCTAGTGTCACAAGCCAATTTACTGTGAAATTTTTGCTTACAAATATACTGAGATCCAACAAAGAGCTATCAGCATAACTCTATATTCTAGTTGCTTGGGTTTTTTTATTTGCAATTTGCACTGATGATAAACTTCTGGGAAACGGTTGCTTTTATGCATAGTGCTGCACCTCTTGTAACGGGCACTTTTGTTTTATATTGTGACTAATCCAACTTCTTGAATAAACACATTCGCTGTCCGTGTACCATTATATTCTTTGTGCTTTGACATGCATTTTTCATTAGCTGCATGTCAGGTCTTTCCCTCCATTTAAGTCCTACTGTGATGACTAACCCTGCAAATATTCATTCTCTTCCCCACCCCTCTGCCAAAAGCCAAGTGAATCTCGCACCCAAAAAAAGCATAGTACGACTGCGTTATCAATTGTACTCCAAATTTTCAGTTAGTCTGTTAATACTGTACATTCACGACTGCTTTGTTATACGAGCACGTAGGATAATGTCCAGTCATTTTATCTGGCAGCTGGCTTCCTGTAATAAGAAGTGTTCTCTCAAATGACAGGCTTTCACTTCTGCTGGGTGTGCTGGAAATTCTGAATTACTTTATCTTCCAGTCTGCAGTCCCATCCTTTCTCCCAAAAGAACACTGCAGAGTTTGGCAATACTTCAGTCCTCTTCACCTCGTAGAAACGTATAGGGCGTAACCCAAGGTTATTTTTTGCTCCCGCCTTTGCCACTAGGAAAATATATGAGAATTAGAACCATCTCCTAGTTCCCAGCCAGGTTGCCTGTCTTAAAAACAAAGTGATACAGGTGGCTTAATTTGGTCCACATTTGATCAAGAGTCCTTTGCGTTTCCTCACACAATTTAATAAGAAGTGGTGGTAGAAGGGCTAATATAGACCAAGATTACAAAAAGTTAGACAAAATAACCCTAGCTCTTTCAGCCTTTCCACTTAAGCCCTGCTTTCCAAGCCTCGAGTCATTTTTGTTGCTCTCTGCTGGACTCTCCAATTTGTCCACATCCTTTCATCTAGTCTGTATTTCCATAGCTTGCTAATGAGAGTGTTGTGAGATACAGTGTCAAAAGCCAAGGTACATCACATTCACTGCTCTCCCCAACATCCACAAAGCCTGTCACCTTACCATAGAAGGCAATCAGGTTGGCCAGGCATGACATGCTCTTGGTGAATCCATGCTGGATCCTTCCTGATCAACTTGGTCCCCTCCATGTGCTTCAAAATACATTCTTTGAGGACCTGTTCTCTGATCTGTCTAGGTACTGGAGTCACGCAAGGAGCTGGCTCCCATGTGCTCGAAGGGCAGCATGTTGGAGCAGACTCGATTAATCTGGAAATAAACGTACTCCAGCAACCTCCCACATTACGGGCATCAGCATCCCCGTGCTGAAAAATGGCAGCGAGGCCATTCAATGAGCTTAAGTTCAAAGTGCCCTTCCGCCATGTTTCAGTAAGGGGACACAGATGCACATGACCCTCAGGCACTTTTAATTTGTGCAGCTTGCTCCGTGCCTCCCAGAGCACATGTAAAGATGCCCTTAGACTCCTTCCTAGTAATATGAATGGCTTAACTCCTTAGCACATCTCCACTAGCACAACAATCAACATCCCTCCATAACAAAACCATCAGAGTCCATAGGTCCTACACATGCCTTCCCCCAAGGTGATATACATGCTTCAACACACCAAGTGTCCTCATGGAAAATATGTGGGTAAAAGGAAACAGCAATTATGCACCCGAATGAGGTCTCACAGAAAAAAAGAACAAAAATGAAGAACAGACATGCAAACACAACCCACCACCCCAAATTAGGAGCACATTTCTCAGAACAATCTCTCGCTCTCTGAACCCAGCATCCGTATGCTCAAGAGAAATCTGCCTAACACTTTTAGAAGGAGAACTTTGGAACAAAAACTCATAAACTGGCTGGAGACTAAGAGCCAAGGACTAAACATTAATATCAGGTTTATATTATAGTAACTATTTATTAATATTATAATTATATTATATTCATATCAGGCACATTATATTTTACCCAACTCCTGAATCCTTTCCACACAGGAAAAGCGAGAATGACCTACCATCCTTCTGATAGGCCTTGATCACCCAGCAATCAGCTTATTTTCTTCTGTTAATTGCGTGCATGCTACTGTTTACAACATGCACCAGATACAAAAACTGGATATAAAAACAGGATCCTTTTTGGTTTAAGATTAAATAATCAGTTTTAAAAGACTATCAGCTAAAAGGGATCCATTGAAATGAATTGTGTTATTTAATACAACTGGTGGCATATACAGTACCTTTCTCTGTAGCCAGAAAAAATGCCACAGAAAGGATTAATCATCATGAGATATAAGCAATCAGTACACTCAGTATTAAGTATTATACAAGGCATAAGGAAATTATTCACTGTTACTAGCCATATGTTAGTAGACAAACTAATGCCTGCTGTCTAGGGCAAAGAACGGCATCGATTACCAGGAAGCAGGCTTACTGTGGAGTTCATATAACTATGTTGAGTGAAACTTGGGCTAGCCAAAGGACAACTGTGCAAGCTATATCGTCTTCTATTGAGGGCACTCAGATAAAGCCTAGACTGATTTGACAACAATGAAATGAACATCCAGGTTACCTGGACTGAATGGCCAGCATTTGTTCTTTATGATGAATCTGCAACACTTAGCTGTCACTCACCAATATGAACAATCTGCCAAGGAGCATAAATGATTGACTGAAAAATGTCCATATCTCTTTCATGAGGGAAATACATAACCATCATAAATGCCGATGAACCAACTATGATGAGCCTTGAAGAAGAATGAGAAATGTGCTACAGGAAGCTTAATTTTACCCTCAAATCTGACAAGCTTCTTGTGCTGGTAGACTTCAGCATGCCTGTAAGTAGGGATGCCATAGCCTGGTCTCACGTTTTGTTGGACATACAATAGGAAATGCCAATCTAAAACAAAAACCTGCTTCTTAGCCTGTTTGCCTGGCATGAATCACATCTCAACAAGCAAACAAGAAACAGGCATCCAATATCTCACCAGTGGCACCTTGCTGACTATATCATCATGCACTAGAGTTACTTCAGTGATGTCAGAATAACTTCCAGCGGTCATGGTGTCAACTTTAAGATGGACTACTGTGTGATTAGCATGGAAAATTAAGAGATTTAAGAGTTGTAAAGTGTTGTGTATAAAGCTTCTGCTACCAACAGGCTTTCTGATGACATCAGCATTGAGAAAAAAATGGCAAAACTATTAAATGTTCTGTGCCATGACTGCAAGAAAACAGATGGATTGTTTTCCACAAAACACCTGCACTGTTTTGATGACAATGCAGTATACATCTAGGTCACCTGGACTGAATGGCTTGTAAGTAGGTTTGCTATGAAATCCAAATCAGGTTATAATAAATGAAAGATCTCTGGTAGAACACCAAGGCTGACGTATTGCAGGCATATGTTATTACTCATTATATATGCATGCTCTATGCCAGATTCAAGGTGATTTATGACCCAACAACATCACCCATCAGACCCATCAGACGCAGAGATGGAAATGGGCTGATCATAGACTGCAAAAGCATAAAGTATCACAGGGATCAACAACAGATGATGCTCAATGCCAAAATGGTTGTCACTGGAAATGTGTTAGACTGGAATCCTGCAACAAAAATAATTAGCTGCTTGGGAGGCAAGACTTTTCAGGAAAGGCTGAAAGAACTTTTTGTTTTTTTTCCTGGAGAATAGAAGACTGACAGGGCATTTGATAACTGTCTTCAAATACCTGAAGGGTGATTACAGAGAAGCTGGAGATGGGCTGTGCTCTGTGACCACAGGGCACAGGATTAGAAAGCAAAGGCCTCAAGTTTCAGCAGGAAAAAATTAGGATGAAGATTAGAAGGAACTGTCTGACTCTGAAGGTGGTTAAGTATTGGAATAGACTACCTAGATAAATGGTGTAAAACTCCATCTTTGGAAGTTTCAAGAGCAGATTATATAGACACTTGATTGGGATGGTCTAGTCAGGGATGATCCTGTCTTGAGGAGGAGGTTGGACTAGATTACCTTGTGAGGTCTCTGAGAGCCCTACTTTCCTGTGATCCTAAAGAAGTCTGTCATTGTCTTGGGTCAACCACCAACTGTACAAGAGGTTGATACTACAACGTCATCCAGAAAAGAGAGAAAGGCACCTAATCATGACAGGATATTGTCTCACACTGCACCAACTCTTCTGTCATTTTGGAGGGATCATCCCACAAGACTTTAAAGACATAATCATTCCCTAGATCAAATGGTAGGAAGGGGGGTAGGGGGGGACTCTCTGCTGGCCATGGATACCAAAATGTCATCTCATATTCCCTTCAATTGGTTACCACTGCACCTTGTAGAAGGGGAACTCCCAGAATCACAATGCAGATTACAGAAAACTAGTAAGCAGCAGACTGTTTTCACTGCTTGGCAAACTAAAAGTGCTGAGAACAAAATCTCAACCTCTATGTGGCTTTTATTGATTTTATGAAAGCCTTTGGCACAATGAGCTAACCTGCAGCTTTAACCCTTAAAGAGAGACTCTTTTCTGTCCATCTTAAGACAGCTCCATGACAGTGGGCATGGCAGAGTAAACGTTTACAATGACCTTTCCAACTGCTTCTATATGACAAGAAGCGTCAAAAACAAGGACATGTCTCAAGGGCAATCCAATTTGCTTCAGTTTTGCATAACTATGGTAGACTAGGCAACTCATGACATTGGGATTCACTTCTATACTTTAAAAGGGTTGTATAAACTTTTCTGACCATATGCTGTGTCTAATGCTTCCACATGGACTCTGGGAATTCCTGTCTCCTGTTGATTATGCAGTGATAGTCCACCATGGGTTAGATCTTGAGCTGTTTACAGGCTGGTTTGCTGCTTCTGCAACCAACTTTGCACTAACCATTAGTTTAAGGAAAGTGAGATTGTGTCATCGAGGTCTTGGAAAAAAGTATATCGCCCTTTCCATATTTATAAGTGAAACTGAATGTCCAGTCATTCATGTTCACTTACCTTGGAAATGTTATAAATGACTGTGAAAGCAACACAGAGGTAGTCTCTCACATCCAGAAAGCTAACATGACCTTGGCAGGCTAATCATGTAGAGAATCAGCACTGGATCAAGCTTCCTCCAAATTAATGAGTTATACACATCTGGCATCCTTACAATTCTGGCGTTAGTGGTAACAACATTGGGCATGATAGAGAAGGCAAACCCATGAGCTGGAGAAGTTCCATCACAAGCACCTTTACATCCTACTCTGAGCAAGGCACTATGGCTAGATGGCTAATAACACTGTCTGGCCACATGTTGACTCCATGTTCAGGGAGGGACCAATAGAGAAGATACAGCTATGATGAGCCAGCCATATGGCTCAGATGAATGACGCATGAATGCCTAAAAAGCTCCTATATAGTGAACTGGAATTCAGGAACAGGAAGCATAAGTCCCCCAAAGGACTTCAGCAACATCCCAAAGGTGTATTTGAGTGGAACCTAGTGGATCTTAGCTCTTCCCTCTTTTGAGCTCTTTGACAAGCAGGAATAATATTGGGCAGGAATAATAAGCCGTGTAAAAGATGTGTTTACATTACATTACAGACCAGATCAATGTTGATCAGAGTAACAACATTTGTGACAAAAACTGCATAGGCTTATACAGTTAATTTGCATGACTAAATTACTTCCATTGTGGAATTGTCAATTTTGACCACAAAAGGTACATGACAAGAGACAGACTCTAGGCATTTCTGATATTTTCACTATGTTAAAAGGGAAATGCAGAGGATGGCTGTATTCAATCAGCATCAGAGGGTTTCAGTAAATAGACTGAAACTAGAAACAAGCACAACAATATCCCGGATGCATTATGTAATTAAGATATAATAGGCCGTTTCCATCTCAAACTAAAATAAATACAATAAACACTGTAATGATGATCATTTCTCTTGGACAGGTCTCTATTTTTTTTAAATAAAAACTATTAGTACTTCTTCTACATACAATGCCTATCCCCCCCCCCCCCGGTTAAAAAAAAGATTAAGAAAAAACCTTCAGTATAAAACGGTAAGACTGAAAAAAAAAATCAAATATTCAAAAGTTAGGAAGTGAAATTATCTGAATATTTTTCAAAGCATGATAAATATGAAGAGTTTAATTGCATGCTCAAATACTATTTATTTTAGTAGACACCCAAGTTGTTCAGTGCACAGGAGTAATTTAACATTTTTATTTAAAGCCGCGCCATTGAGTATAGTGTTCCACCATTTTTACTGCATGCCATCCAAGCCATGCACAGAATACTGAATTATTCATTTCTTCCTGAGCACCACCCCCTACGCACTTCTAGACTCTTACATATTTACAGACTGATAGATAGATCTCTACATGCCCCGTGCAGCCCTGATATGAAAATCAAAATTATCAAAAATATTACCCAATTTTCTGCATCTTAGAGAGCTACTCAAAGTCTAAATTAACAGAGTAATTAACATTTTATAGCATTGTGTATTTCAAAAAGCACTCGCATGAATTACAGTTGCATTCATGTTTAACACTTCTGCAAATGAGACCCTAGAGTCTCAAGCAGAAAATGAGGAACGCACAGTAAATGGGCATCTGTGGAAATGCTGATTTGTGGGACTTGCCCAGCATTGCACATTCATCTGTAACAGAGGCATGGATAAAATCCAGTTCCCTAGGGTGACATTCAACTTTGCCATATTACTGTCCTTTCTGCTGTATGTGATCCTGCCATACTACAGGGATACCTACCTGAAGATTGTATTACATGCAAATATAAAAGGGCCCAAAATAACACTTGGGGACCACCACAACTGTGATATTTTGTAAGTTTAAAACGTTTGAATTTGCAGTGTTAAATTATACGTTATATTTTTGGTTGTAAGTTACTACTACTAAAACCTTGAAACTAATGAAAATGGTATCATACGAAGCCATGCAGACACCCAACTCAAGTCATTACTGGGGTTGATGCAATGAGATGCACAATATAGATTTATGCCACTTCAGCCAATAAAACAACAGTATAATAACAGTGCCAACAGTAGCTGATTTTTATGCTCTGCATGCATCAGCCATTAACTCTGTAAAAGGTGTACGCTTTGCCACCGTCTCATTCAGAAGTTCATCAACAGTCAAACAAAGTAGATACTAAGAACCCTTAAAATCAATTTAGTGTTCAGGGTGGGAATGCATTCGGCCCCATATTCTGTAACCTGGCTTTTGCTCTGCTGCAGCTCTCCTATTCCTTACCCACATCCCAGATCCTCCCCATCTCCCATTCCCCCTACCCACATTATGGCTCATCTCCTGCCGCCTGCATGTATCCATTTGCCCACCCACACTGTGACCTCTTTCCCGCCTCCCCACACATGGCCTGGCTGCTGCCCATCACCACCTTTTCTACCCACATGTTCCTGGAGCTACTGGTGTCCTTCTTACTCCGTTCCTTCCTTCTTCCAGGTTCTTGCTGCCTCTTCATTGATCTTACCATTCAGCTGCACCGTAACAACGTGATTCTTTCACCTTCACCCTGTTCATGCCTGCCGGCCCTGGAGAGAGAATGCTCTGTGCCAAGGGACAATTGGTATATTTTATCCGTTAAACTCCCAAGAAGCCTCTACTGAACACAGGCAAATAGGCAAACACTCATTTATAACCTGATTAAATCTGAGTGAGTTCAGGAGAGCAGCAAGAGGCACATCTTTCACTACCCAACAGTCTCTTGCTCAATTTGAAGTCCCTTCTCCAAAGCATGTCACCGTTAAAACCTCTATGCAAAACAGTTTGGAGGCAGGGATATCATCTCTCTATTCTTTTTTTTTTTTTTTTTTTTGTAAATGACAACTATTTGAGACATTTTTTAAAAACTGCCTGAATACCCAGGTGGGAATATTTCTGCCTACATGGTGAATGATTGACAACTTTCTAATACAACTTAAAAAGAACTGAATATTAGACAACCATAAGAGGCATAAGCAACTGGACTATAAAAAGTGGAAATATATGCATCTAAGTAAACAAACATTTATATTGTGCATTTATTAGCCATTTCCCCCTTCTACCTATTTTTCTTTAATGAACTGAGAATTTAAAGGGAAAACAATGTAATTATATGTAGGCAAAACGTGTGTGGCTAGTCATAACAAGCATCTAGAGAAACAGATTTTATGATAGTTAAATATCAGTTCCCAAATACTAGTGAAATTACCCTGTAGAAAATAAGAGCCCAAATGCTTATGTTAAGTGAATACACATATACACATAGTACCGTATTCTACACAATTCAGAAGAGTTCTGAAAGTAAAGATATTTTCCGGTTTCCTGGTCTAACAAAATAGATTCCTATATTCTTACTGCCCATTCAAAATATTTCCAAAGACCTGCAATATATAACTTTTGTCCAAAGATGAAAGTAATTGTTAATTGGTCAGAAGCAACTGTTTTACTAAAGTACACAATCAAGCTGCTATAGACTATGATGATGAGAGCCACATGAAACATATTTAAGGAAGAATTTAAATATTTAAGACAGATGCAACATACCTAAAATAATATAATATTTTGATTCACAAACCACTAAAATTCTTTTAAAAGGCAGCTATTTGCAAGTTTAACTTATGCTTGATGCCACAGAAATTTGCTGCAGCAAAAGCAAAAGGAGCTTCAACTGCTATGTTATGTATGCCTCCTTCGTACTTCTGTTGCAGGGAAGAATGATTTGTTTATCCTACAATAAAAGATCCTTTAGTGTATATTTAAGATTAAATGCCAAGATATCAATCATTCAAGTTTTAACACAGGTGATAGAGAATTAACATATCAATGCTAATTAGTCAGCAGGATAATTACTCAAAGGTTATAGTCTTCTTTTCACTTGCTGAGGATATAGCTTCCTGTAATAAGGAGGATCAAACGTTCTCTTTCTATCCCCTTGGGTCCCATGTTGCGGTTATGCTGCTCTGTTTTGTCTGTTTAGCACAGAAGTGATATTAGAAACTTCTCAGAATCTCACCCACCCTTAGCCTTACAAACAAGGAGAATTATGGCTTAGCTGTGGGAACACGAAAATCTAAGTTCTTTTTGACAGCTAAGCAGTCAGATAAAACAGAAAAAAAAAGCTAAACGCTGGCAAAACAATATTATATTCAAATAGGTTTTTAGGTCCCAAGTAAAATGGATGCAAGAAAATATCTTCCTTCTTAGAATCAGGAAGATCAGATTCATGGTGACAGCCCGTATCTATATGCTCATAAGTGTATATGAAATAGATTCTGATACCGCTATACTAGTTTAATTGTCACACTGAATCTCTGACACTTGCAGTACTGTGCAAGTGTGAAAAAAAAAAATGACCTGAAATAGGAATGATGTCTGGATATTTCTACAAAAAAAGGCTAGGGAGCATATCAGATGACCTGAATAGTCTCTCTCCCCCATGTATGGATGGATTCCCTGTCACTGGGTGTGTCTACACAAGATGTCTACTCCGCATCAGCCTAATAACACCGCGCAGTAGTGTAGCAGTTATTAACCATGCTAACAGCCTACCTTTGCACTATTAGGCTAATGCGCAGTGAGCATCACAAAATAACCATGTACTGGTGTTACCGCACAGTGACTCTAGGTACAGTTAGTCCTAAACTAACTGTGCACTAACTAAGGTGCATCAATGTACATGTAGACGTGCCCACTAAGCACAATGACTCTTTTTTGCATTGAATAGCAGTCTTTTCCAGATGCAGCGCCAGTTTGAAGCTGATAAGCATCATATGATTCTAATCCATTTCAAACTTTAGGCCGTCTACGCCACACGGGGAGAAACTCCAAAGAACAACCAGATCAGACACTGATCATTTTTATGGATTCTCACCATTAAGAGACCTACTTGTGAACTGTTCAAAGGAATTAGGAAAAGTATGTGCAGGACACAGTAGAGCATGGATTGCTGCATCCAGGGGTCAATGAATGCATTTAGGAAGCATGCAGAGGCCCGGAGCGAGTGCTGCAGCAGAGACAAAGCAGAAGCCACTGGACACTGGGGAAGCCGAGCAGGTCCCCAAGCAGCTGCAGCGGTGACAGCAGCAGCTCTGTGCAGAAGCTGTGCGCTGGCTGGGCTGGGCCAGGCGCTTCCGCGCACAAGAGAGCGAGGAACGTGGGGTGGGTGGGGTACAATTAGTTGGTGAGCACCCGCGGGCTAGATGAAATTGCCTGGTAGGCCAGATTCGGCCCACCGGCTGTATTCTGCCCACCCCGGTACAGAATAATGTCACAGATGCAGTTAGTGACTGGGGAGAACTAGGATGTGCATGTTGCAAACAAAGCTGTTTTGACCAATGTGTAAAAGGAGACTGGGAACCCCATATAGCAGCAGCAGGTGCTAACTTTAGAAGGGGGTCAGCATTTCCCCCACTCCCATGAAGTCCATGCTCTAGCAGCAAAAGCAGTCCTATAGCACAACTCTTGTAGTGGCAACTGCGTGCTGTTGTGGCTTTCAAGCCATCAGTGTGTTGGAGCAGACCATGTGGTGGCAGCTGCAGCCACCAGGGATGTTTTTGAGTCCCTGGCATAGGTTAGACTGCTGCAGGCCGCTTGCCTGCCCTCCCTCCTGACTATCAGCACCCAAGCCCTTCCAGCACCCTCCCAACCCCCTGCTCTCCCACAGCGTTTGCCCAGGACACCAACCCTATTTGCTATGCTTCTGCTGAATACTTTCCACTGAGCTGAGGACCATATTTTAGGCTGGTGCAATGTTCAACAGATAAGCTTGGCTAGCCCCAAACCTGAAGGGGGAATGATGTTAGTGTCTAGCATTGGTTGGAACAATAAGTCCTGAAAAGTCCTTATTACTAACTGGAGCATGTGGTCTCTTTATTACACCTGATGAGGTCAGGAGGAGGAGGTGGAATATAATATCACTGATGGTTTTCTGAGCTAGTCTGACAGGCCATCCAAACTGAGGGAGCCTGATGTGACCCATGCTACTTCACCTGTCACGCAGCCTGACAGGGTGCAACTCCTAAAATCTCACATATTCTTTAATGTCAAGATAGTCAAGAAGAAAAACCATAATTACTGCAATCAGTACAAATAAGATGCTTTATTTATTCAGCACAATGAGTTTTTGTAGATAAAAAAATATTCATTTTTATACTTGATGGTCAGACTTTTCAATGTTGGTTTTGTAGTACCTAAATTAGGTATTTCATTTGCAAATGGCATGCTCTTTCTGAAACTGGTATTAATACAGGCTATAAAAAAGCTCCTTCATTTGCCAGGGATGATTTCCTCTTTTACGTATTTTCAAAGCTCTTCTTGTTGCATTAATGATGCAGCCCTATGCTGGCAGTAACGAATGCAAACAATTATGAAGGTTTATAAAGCGCTCTGGCACTTTCAAGAGTTTGTGCCCTTTATTAACACATATTATAGCAAAATCAAAATATTAGGATTCAGGAGGTCAAGACCTATTATATAACTGACTATTCCCAAGAGTATCAATATCAATTCTGCAATTATGATTTACTTAAAAATCCAAACTGGTACTTAATGCACAAGCAACCAAGCACCAAGATAAGGAAAAAAATAAAAATCACTTAGGAAAAAAACAGCCCTTTAAACCTGAAGTCTCAGCCACAGAACTCTTTCTACTCTCAACACAGATTCCTTGTCCTATTACAGTAGTTCATAAGTTTAATGCAGGTGTGCCTAGATCAGAGAAGCAAAAGCATATTAAAATCCCTTCCCTTCCAATGAGCAGGCTATCAGGGAACCATCCGTTGTCCTTCCCTGCCTCCGCATTGGAGGGTGAGCGTGAAAGCAGAGAATAGTGGGCTACTGTGGTGCCATGAACAGAGGCTACACGTGGGCAACGGTGCTGTTCGAAACAGCTAACAGTCTGCGGCAGAATCAACGTTGTTGTTTTTTTCCCCCACAAACCTCTTGAAGACCTGTACTCTCAATTTGGCTAGGTACATAAATTACACATAAAGAGGTCTAAATCTGTAACAGAACAGAAGTTCAGCGCAGTTCAGCCTGTTTAAAAATGGCAGAACCTGGTCTAAGACAGACCTTTAATGGACATAGATCTTTAACGGACAGACCTTTAATGGACCTTTAATCTACTCCCTCCACCACTGTGAACCATGGTACAGGTTTTGTGTCCATCTATCTCCTTTTCCTCTCAGCGTCGCGAACACCCTCCCTCCCCTTCCCGCACCTCCGGGCTTAGATGGCTAACACTGTATTTCTGTAAACTAGTTGTGATCCCCTCCTCAGCCCCATCCCTCTTATGTTAGTCCCTCAGTTGGATGCTCTGTATTTCCCTACTGGCTTTGTCATCTTTTTGGTTCATAACTCTTAACATCTACTAATAAAATAAAATCAGAAATAATGGGCTCCTGTACACGTGCGGGAAGGCTGCTCCGACACGCTGTCATTACAGCACGTCGGAGCAGCCTCAATTTATCAAGCCTGCCACAGCATGGTAATTATTGCGCTCCAGCAGACTCCAGCATCACGTGTATCAGTGTCTGCACTGAAAAATGGCGTTTTATTTAAAACTCATTTGACAAGCTTTAGTTCAAAGCGCCCACCATAGATGACTGGTGGGGGGGCATAGGGGAGCATGCGCTGGCCCTGAGATTGGCGGCTGCCGGCTTCTGCGGGCAGTCACCACTTGCCACAGCACCACCGTCACCAGCTTCTGTGGGCAGTCACTGCTTGCCCCCCTCCCACCGACGGCTTCTGTGGGCGGTCGCTGTTCACCACCCCCACCCCCCGCTGCCGACTTCTGTGCAAAGTCACTGTTCGCCACCCCCCCACACACACACACACACCCCGCTGGCTTCTGCAGACGGTCGCCGCTTGCCACCCTGCCAGTGCCACCCACAAACTGTGCCCCCCCAGTCTCAGGAGGCACCAGTCACCCATGGGCCCCTCCACCATGTTTTAGCACGGGGACGCTGATACACATGATGATCTGGGCACTTAAATTAGCACGGCCCTCAGAGCTGTGCTAATTAAAGCGCCCCGCCCTCCATCCCCCGCCTCCTAGAGAACATCTATAAATGCCCAATAGGTTTAAGTTAGACCGCTGTACCAGATCCCTTCCCAACTCAACTTAGGTCACAGTCTGCTGGCATCCCAGGCGCCTTTGCAGCACAGGGCAGCGCACTAGCCTCAACTGCACTCATCTGCTCCAGTGAGGTGCTGGCCGGCCCTGCCCCTGGGCTGAAACAGAAACGGCAGGAGCTGGGCAGAGCCGTGCAGCACTGGGCAGGGGTGGAGGAGCTAAGCCCCTCTCATCAAGTGGGTGCTCCCTGCTGTGCCTGCTCAGTCCTGGGGCAGGCCAGTAGGGCACGGGTGTCTGCTCCCTTCCCCCAGTGCTGCGCTGCTTTCAGTCCCAGCTCCTGCTCCTGCCGAGCAGAGCAATGGCAGAGGGGGGAAGAGGAGGGAGCAGTTGCCCGCCACCGTGACGACCCCCCTTCCCACCACTAGCCGTGCTGGACTGGGTGCGGGGGAGGCTGGGACTTGGCCTGCAGTATAGATGGCCTCCACTCCCCCTTTCCCCTCTAGTGCTGCCCAGCTCTGCTGACAGCCTCAGCCCCAGCTCCTGCCTGCCCATGTCAGCCAAAATGGGCAACGGCACAGACGGGTGCGGGGAGTAGGGGACACCCTGCCACTCAGACCCGCTCTGGCCACACCAGAATCAAACAGGCACAGTGGAGGCCACCCGCTGACGATCAGCCACTGGGTAGAGAGAGGCCATGCTGGGAGGTATGCAGGAGTGCTCCATCCCCCGTCAACCCCCCCTCCTCTTTCCTCAATATATCCAGAATTACTTTGCAGGCAGTACAGAACAGTCTGTCTCCACCTGTGTGCAAGGTCCCTGCAGGATACTGCCTTACACAGTCCAGCACTGAGATGTATTTGGCTGTCTAGGAGTATTCTTCTAAGTGGGCATGCCGAGGAATCCTTCTCAGGCTGCAGCAAGCTGACCCAGTATGACTGCAGGTGCTTTAAAAGCTGGCGCAAAAACCCTCCCGCTTTCTTGACTAGCCCCAGACTGGATCCTGGACTGACCCTACGTCACAGGCTCAGCGTCTGATTTGCTCCCTCTCCTCCCTCCCCTGCCTCATGCTTCAGGACTGCAGGGCTTCCTGCCCTTTTCTCTGCTTGCAGCTTGCTTTTGGGGATTTTTTTTTTGCAGCAAGCCTGCTAAAATCATGGAGCCCATCCTTTTTTGTGGAAGTCCACCAAATTC